>NC_060138.1:21879547-22190612 GCF_021461385.2 Schistocerca piceifrons
TGTAAGACGTAGGAAATACGAAAGGAACCATTCTACCTTCGCCAAACCCTTGATACAACATTGACATTAACAATCCAATACAGAACGTGACATGACAGTTGTGAGAGTTAATAATCACAACAAAAACATTGTAAGTAAACTTTCACATACAGACAGCTATTGGAATGGAAATGAAGTCACTCAATGGCCAAATCCATGTTAGCTCTAACTCTCTGACCATGCTAACTACCAAAAAATAGGAGAGATCTGAAAATGTAACCAGAATAAATAATTAATCAATCTTCCTTTCCCCCTTCTCTCTCTCTCTCTCTCTGTCTGACACACACACACATACACATATTTTTATTTATTTAATCGTATGTTTTGTGATAAACTTCAGCCGTCTATGCATGTATTTAGATCTCTTTTTTCAGGAGGTAGATTGCACTTGCGATGCACTGAGAATCGCTTTATTCTACGGAAGGTCCTTAAAAATAAGTGGTAGCAAGTGTCTCATTAGTTTGTGGTTTATAAAACACCTACGAAGTCTAAATATCACTTTTCTACCACAATTTTATAAATAAAAAATTCTGTTTCAACTTAAAGCTTAGTTGGGTAGTAATGATGATAAGCAGGGAGGGGGGGGGGGGGGGGGAGGAGTAGAGGGGATAAGCGCTGCTGCCTGTTTGCAGTACGGACTATTGGTCTCAGAAAGGTTGGCAACCGCTATTCCAGACGTATTACAAATTAACGTCCCCTACCAAGTTTATTTTGTCTAAATGTGAGGAACAGCTTTAGGGTTTTTGATATGGGTTTTTTTTTTTGATACGGTTTTCATTTAGAGACAAACTGCGCCGTGAACTTTTGTACGTTAATTTATTGCCGCCACATCAGAGTGGTCGTTCCGGCCGCGCATCTGCCTGCGAGAAACCGGGCCAGGTCGCTAGCTTCATACGACTAGTGACCTAATTCAAAATGCCGCCATAATGTACTCATTAAGAGGTACGATCTTACGTTAAAGGCTGAACAAAGCGTTTAAGTTTTCAAGCATTGTAGCTCATGGCGTCCATATTACCCACACTCATTTCATCCAGTATTTGAGAATGACGGCACTTATAGACTTCCAATTTTACGAACAATTTCAATCATTTGGAACTTTTCTCTGCTGACATTCCCTAGAAAATAATAAAAATGTCTATTTGTTACTACATTTTCGCTTTCGATGTAATACATCTTCAGCACCAGGCATGTCTATGGGTCAATAATGAGAGCCTAATGAAAACGACGTAGTTACAGTTTTGCATCTTCAACTACAAAGCTTTTACGTGCTTAACATCAAATATTTAACACATTAACTCATTTTCAAATTAATCAGGTTGTCGAAGTTTTTGTACATGTGAGGTCGATTCTTTAATGAGAAGGGGGATATGGGATCTAGTGTTAAGCAGTGTGTTTAAAAAAAGTGTCGCACATTGCTGCCAGCAGGTTGTACAGGAAAGCAATACGTGCTGAAATATGGTCCCACGAAGATCCGCATTTCACCGGCTGCATATTAGCTACACGTGAGGCAAGATTCAAAGCAGAGGATATAGTAAATTATCAGAATACGCACATGTTGGCAGATGGAAGTTCAGGCAGATCACAGAGGTGAGCCATCAGGATCGCTTCAGTGCCAATGTACAGGCAGGAGTTGTTGTTGACGGACTCACTGAGGCATGCACTGTACCAAATAGCTTGACATGTGCTGTGTACCTCCGATTTCTGCAAGGTGAGTCACCGGCGCTGTTGGACAGTGTCACCCTCACACAAAGATGACGTGTCGTTTATGGTACGACGGGGCGCCAGTTGATGTTTCCCAGGCCGTGCGACAGTACAGTACACAGCCGATGGACTGATTGAGGAAGTGTGGTACTATGGTCCCCCCACTTACCGGATCTGGATCAGTCGGATTTCTGGCTACGGGGACATTTAAAGGCGACAGGGTACGCCAAAGCGTTCAAACGATGTGCCAGGAGGGTGTGACCGATAGCTGTGACGCTGTCCGAATGGAGCCAGGTGTGTCTGAAAGAGTGCACGATTCACTGTGAAGAAGGGCTCGAGAATGTGCCAGGATGCGTGGTAAACCCATGCGGCAGAGGCCGCAGTGTCTGCTTCTGCGTAACAGACAGGCCTCTGTGTGTACGGGCGAACAGGTGTCGGTTTCTGGACACACAGTGGTAGGGATTTTTCTTCTAGTTTTGACTAATGCTGCTTCCTGCGACACGCTTTTAGACAGAGTGTGTGTTACAGCGCAGTTTACGTCGACACGAAGCGGCCACCGTGGCGCAGAGCAGAGAGAGAGCTGCCGGTGTAAGTGTGGGTGGCGTCGCGCGCCTACCTCTCGGTGCCTGTGCAGGCGGTGGTGGGCGGTGCGCCTTGGACACCCCCGAGTGCGAGTGGGGGCGGCGGCGACGCAGCCGCTGGGCGTAGGCGGCCGGGAGAGGCGGGGGCGGCGGCGGCGGCGGCAGCGGCAGCGTCGGCGAGTACCAGGGGGACACCTTCATGGCGGCGGCGGGTCGCGCACTGCCTCCGAGCGCGGCCGCACCGGCCCGGGGAAACCCTACACGAGACACCGCCCCCCACTGCCGCCCACCGCCGATACGGCCGCCGGGGCAGATTGGCTGCCCTGCCTGACACTCCACATCTGTCCACCAGCGACGGAATTCCGCGAGTGGCTCCTGTGAGCACTCGCCGAGTGACGTGTTTACATTACAACACAACTTGGAAAAAAAAATAAATAAAATAAAAAAAATAAAAAATAAAAGTATAATGCAATAGGTTTCTACTCAGGTCTGAAGATGATCACTGCCGACCGAAATTAATTACCCTATTATAAATAAAAATTTTGTACGGAGACTGGAATTATAACAAAACAAATAATAAAGCAAACTTGCTTCAGCAGGCAAGCCGATGCCAGGAAGTGGCTATGAGCAGGCCCAGCTTACAGACCGGACCAGCTGCCGCCGCGATTGCAATAATATTACTGAAGAAATACTGGGGACGAGTAGCAAAAAGTTGAAATATAAACAGTAGACGTATTTCGCTGAAGAAGTTGATACACAGTTATCAAGGAACAACGCTGAATAAACTAGAAGCAGTGGACGTCGCTCAGATTACAAAGTTGCAGGGAATTTCGTATGCAAGTTCTATTGTTCAATCAAATATTCGAATACAGGATACAAAAATGCGGCAAGATGTATCGCAGAGAGATCACCTTTCAGTTACTATTCGATGTCTGCATGATCCTCGTCATCTTGTTTACTTGATGGGCTAGGCTGTACGCTGTGTTCTGGAAACCGTCTTGTCCTCGGACGTTCGTTTGACGCTTCCAACGAGTTTGTAGCGACTGTAGGCAGACTATCTTGCTGCATTCTTTCTAAATGGTTACGTCAACTGACTTTATATTCCATAAGGGTACAAACGGGCCGACTTGGGGCAGGAGAGGCACCACAGGACATCTTATTTTCTACTGTCTATACTTTTACAAATAAATTCACAAAACTTTGTCAGCATGACCAGGAAGGATTCAGGATTCACACTCATAGCAGTGGAAGTGCAAAAACATAACAAAATAAATGTTTTTTAGATATGAAATTTCATCATTTTTGACTTACTGTTGGCTGCATTTGTTGCTATAGGTACATTATTCTTCACAAGTAAGAGAGATTCTTTGATGAATTTTGCACAGCATACAAAGTATACTTACAGGTGTACGAAATTCTAGAATTTTCCAAATCTATTAAAAATTGTGGTAAAAATTGAGATAATTAACTACAAAATTTGATTTTTTTCTAAACATAAAGTTTAAAACGTAACAGCTCCTTCATTTTTCATAAATTAAATAGATTCTGGAGTTCCAGACACCTGTTAGTATGGTTTGTATTCTGTGCAAAATTCATCGAACAGTTTGTCTTAGTTATGAAGAAAAGTGTACCTATAGCAACAAATGCAGCCAATAGTAAGTGAAAAAATGATGAAATTTCACATGTAAAAAAAATATTTTGCTACGTTTTTGAACTTCCGCTGCTACGAGTGTGAATCCTGAATCCTTCCTGGTCATGCTGACAAAGTTTTATGAATTTACTTGTAGAAGTATAGACAGTGAAAATTAAAATGTCCTCCGGTGCGTCTCCTGCTTTAAGTCAGCCCGTTTGACGTCCTACCCCCCTTAAATTTTCATTTCCAAGTCGTAAATGCGTAGCCTTGGTCTTATTTCTGTGCTTCGTGTTTTGTCCGTGAGTGAGCAGCCTTTGACTGACCTGACAAGTTTCATCCCCGCTGTCGTAGATTTCCACCTCACTTCCAGCTAGAACTACCGGACCCACCACTGCTTTGTACAGCTTCAGTGCAGAGTTCCATGAGTTGTTCCACACATATGTTTAAATTTTTCAAAGGCCTCATCTATTGTTGACGATATTTCATATCTAAAATGGCTAAGGGTGGATACCTGCTCCAATATTTACCCATCTCAGCATTAGATCTAAGCCGAGCGGTTAAAGGCGCTACAGTCTGGAACCGCACGACCGCTACGGTCGCAGGTTCGAATCCTGCCCCGGGCATGGATGTCCTTAGGTTCGTTAGGTTTAAGTAGTTCTAAGTTCTAGGGGACTTATGACCACAGCAGTTGAGTCCCATAGTGCTCACAGCCATTTGAACCATTAGATCTAATCGTCTTTTTCCCACAACAGTCACTACTTTTAATATATGCGGATATGTTAAAGCAGTCCGGCCAAACCCTATCCGTTCTTTTCTGGTTACAGAGTCTGCTTGACCCTCAAGCCAGCTACTGACTCTTCTGGAGTATATACCATAGGCACTGTCCGACAGTCTGATGGCTCTACAATTTTCATATTCTTTTCTGTCACATTACATGAAAATAGTAATGATCTTCGCTTCTAGCCATTTCTGAGGTATTCTTGCTTGTCTCCAGCATATATTCAGCAGATGCGTGAGTCTGACATGTAAGACGCCTCCACCATATTTGCAGCACTCCACATTAATCCCGCCCATTCCTGCTTTAAGGCTTTGAACGCGTCGATAACCTCCTCAAGAGAAACGGCATCCAATCCGTGAAGTCCGCCTGTGTGTGCCCCTCTTCCTCGCAGTTCCCGTCTCCTTAGCAAAGGTTTCCGTAGTAGGAGCGCCACGGTTCCTCGTCACTCACATTCAGTTTCAAAGCGTCTCTCAGCTCTTTATGTAACATTTTCAGTGCCTAGTTTAGTCCTCTCCTACAGTAAATGAAATATTTCATAAACTTAGTGATGATGATGATGATGATATTTCGTTTGAGGGGCGCTCAACTGCACGGTTATCAGTGCCTGTACAAATTCCCAATCTTCGCTCAGTCCAGTCTCGCCAAATCCCTGACTTCACCGGGAATGGAACCCAGGAACCCGTTGCCATAAACTGCTTCTTGTCGATCTTGATTTCTACTTTGTCTCGTCCATCTAGCATTTAAATTTTACGCGGCACAAGATAGTGGTTGGAGCTTGTACCGTAAACCCTGCAAAATCTGACACCAGTAACTTGTCCGGCTATTTTGTTGTTTGCTGTGATATATGGGTTACTGAACTAAAACCTCTTGCAGACCATGTGTATTTACGTATCCTTATGTATCCTGTATTTACATTGATAACTGTCTCTCCTTTTAATTTGTTGTGTATCACTCTCCATGTTTCATACCTCCTGATGCAGCCTTGTCTAGTACTAATTTTATTTTATTTTATTAGTTTTGTTTATTAATAGAAACTTATGTAGGCATGCTATTCCTATTTTGTGCTAAAGGTTTTCCTGTCTACTCCATTGTTATTTATGTACTGTTCAGTTCTTACTTTTTCATTGCAAAGATGTTACTTACTGTATGTTTCTACTTCAGTCTAAATGTGTTATTTCTCTTCCAATGTTGTCTGCTAACATTTAACTTCTTTGGTGATAATACTCACAAGGGAACCTCCCCATCGCACCCTCCTCAGATTTAGTTATAACTTGGCACAGTGGATAGGCCTTGATAAACTGAACACAAATCAATTGAGAAAACAGGAACAAGTTGTGTGGAACTGTGAAAAAATAAGCAAAATATACAAACTGAGTAGTCCATGGGCTACATAGGCAACATCAAGGAAAACGTGAGCTCAGAAGTGCCGTGGTCCCGTGGAAGCGTGAGCAGTTGCAGAAGGAGAGGTCCTTGGTTCAAGTCTTCCCTCGAGTGAAAATTTTACTTTCTTTATTTTAGCATAGTTATTATTTCTAGCAAAGCTGCATGGTCATCCACAGTAACTGTTCTTTCGGGAACAGATACTACCGTCATATATAGTTAGTTATTATCTGTCCGCTCGTTCATTGACGTCTCTGTTCACTGTAACAAGTTTAGTGTCTGTGTTTTGCGACCGCATCTCAAAACCGTGCGATTAGTAGACGAAAGGACGTGCCTCTCCAATGGGAACCGAAAACATTTTATCGCAAGGTCATAGGTCAACCGATTCCTCCACAGGAAAACACGTCTGATATATTCTAAACGACACTGGTGACGGCATGTGCGTCACATGACAGGAATATGTTGTCGACCCACCCAACTTGTACACTTGGCGAATGGGTAAAAAGATTCTTCTACCTTGCCCGATTTAGGTTTTCTTGTGGATGTGATAATCACTCCCAAAAAAGTGATGAAAACATTAGAGTTTGTCACATAAACTGAAAATAAAAAATTAAAGTTTTCACTCGATGGAAGATTTGACCCAAGGACCTTCCATTCCGCAGATCCTCACGTTACCACGAGACCACGGCGCTCCTAGGGTCCCTGTGTCCTTGATGTTGCTTATCTACCCATGAACTACTCAGTTTGTATAACTTGCTTATTTTTTCACAGTTTCACACAACTTCTTCCTGTTTTCTCAATTGATCTGTGTTCAGTTTTTCAAGGCCTATCCACTGTGCCAACTTATAACTAAATCTGAGGGGGGTGCGATGCGGAGGTTCCCTTGTCAGTAAATGTCTCAAGATGGCCTTGTAAGCTGAAAACCGGTTAACAATAAAAGTAATATTGTAGAACAAAAGCAAACTGGTGCTTTTCATTTATTGTAATGTTGTTCTACCAAGAACCGACGGAAGATTCTGTTAATGTGATGTTACAATCTGTTACTGTTAGTTCACTTTCTCCAAAAGGAGGTACGTAATTAAGAATGCATCTGTTGCCTACTCTCATAATAAAGTCTCCAAGTACGAAAATCTAATCGGTATCTGCAAATCTGTTAACCACTTTCTGTACCATTTTATAAAATTGTCCCAGTTGTTGTATCGTACTCTCCTGTGGGGCATAGGCGCAGATTAGCGTAAGCATTCTTCTTACACGTTTCAGACGCACCAGCATTGTTCCCTCCGAGGTATAGTCGTAGCTCTTAATTATTTGTTCTAAACTTCTTTTTTGTAATTTTTATTGTAGTTACTTATATTACATTACATAGTAATATTATAATTTTTATAGTAATTACTAGCTCTCTATCAACTATAAAATATTGTGTAATGCTCTCTACAAATTTGATACCCTTAAATTTGTTTTTTGTTTATCCTACATACAGCTTTGCAGTTTTCAACAGTTTTACTAAATCATTTTCTTGATTAGTTCTTGATCTAACATTCAAAGTCCCAAAAACTAATTTTTCAGCAATCCACTCCTCATTGTTTCTCTTTTCCAGTCGGTTGATATGTAATCCGTTTCCAGTTCCGCAGCTAATCTGGTTTCTGCCAACGATGCATTTTCCCCCCTGGCTGCATTACGAGCACCAGACAAGAGAAAGCTCAGTGGAGGGGCTATAGTAACACATTAGTGCCTCAGAGCGTGCACGATTTCCATTTAGGATTTATTCCTCTAGGCTCTTTCGTTCCCCCCGCCGTTGGGATTTTTGCAGACAGTATTTATTGCTTTTATAACACATGTAAATTACAAAGAGCATCAATGCAGACGATAAAATTAAGAATCAATTAAAATCGAAAGACGTCTGCACATGCATATTGGTCGTCAATGTAATCTTCTTCACATTGAGAGGCGAATTCTTCAGGCACGGATTCAGCTTGTTTGCAGGTGCTGATCTTGAAATGATGAGCAAAGTTTGACAGAAATCATTGGCGAGAAACATCACCCATTTGACGCTGATCGCTTTAAAAATTTCGCAGAGCATGACGAAGTTTCAGCAGCTCTTGAAGCAGAGGTTCTGACCTGCTCAGCTTTTTTTTTTTTTTTTTTTTTTTTTTTTAGTAACTTCCAGTACTTAATGTTTGGTGACAGATGAGGCGTCCAAATGTAGTTTAATTGTGTGTGGCACAAATTTCGTTAGCCTACTAACAAAGAAGAACTGAATGTCATTTACCTACAAACAAAAGTTATCCATATTGACGTTGAGCTCTCAACAAAATGAAAATGCTATTCAAGATGCTAATCATAAGAACAGTCTCTGCTTGTTATAGCAGAGAATTGAGGAGCCTATATGGTTTTTGCGATCGTTTCAACGGTATAGAAGTCGATGTGCTGCAGTGTCATCTAGTGGCCAGTTACAGCAGGGTGGTTAGCGGAAAAACTTTCTCCCTCAGAAAATGCATATGTGAGCCAACTATCATGGTAATCGGTCAAACTGTATCGACGTATACTAATCTCAAACAAAAATACTAACATATATATTTATACATAAAGGTGTTAACAAATTCCTATTTTTCAGAAATGTTTTTATTGCTCTTGCCAGTTTGTATGTTTGTCTGCCCTACTTTGGCCATCATCAGCTACTTGCCGCTCAAGTAGCTAAAGCAACATACTACTTTTGGCATCCCATTTCCTCTTGGCCCTCCAATTCAATATTTCCACATCTAAATCGTCTATATTAGTTACTACAATACACGCAGTTCGCTTACTGGCACTAACTGAACAACAAACTCCATAATCCATAACCGATTTGCTTATTGTCACTACTTAATTAATAAACCCCATAATCAATAACACATAGCCCATAACGAATAACCTGTTACCTGTAACCCATAATCCATAATCTGTAATTTGTAACTATTACACATTAGGCATTACATGTTATAAATTATGTGCTGGTGTTTAACCTGTAACTTTTATGCATTAAGGTGTTGAGGAGTAGCCATAAGGTGTCATGTGTGAATTGTTAGGTGTTGGGTTTTAAGCATTCAATGTCATGCATTATCTGCTAACAAGGGAACATCCCCATCGCACCCCCCTCAGATTTAGTTATAAGTTGGCACAGTGGATAGGCCTTGAAAAACTGAACACAGATCAATCGAGAAAACAGGAAGAAGCTGTGTGGAACTATGAAAAAATAAGCAAAATATACAAACTGGGTCGTCCATGCGTAAGATAGGCAATATTATGGGCAATGTGAGGCGAGGAGCGCCGTGGTCCCGTGGTTAGCGTGAACAGCTGCGGAATGAGAGGTCCTTGGTTCAAATCTGCCCTCGACTGAAAATTTTGCTTTCTTTATTTTCGCAAAGTTATGATCTGTCCGTTCGTTCATTGACGTCTCTGTTCACTGTAATAAGTTTAGTGTCTGTGTTTTGCGACCGCACCGCAAAACCGTGTGATTAGTTACGAACGGACGTGCCTCTCCAATGGGAACCGAAAACATTTGATCGCAAGGTCATAGGTCAACCGATTCCTCCACAGGAAAACACGTCTGATATTTTGTATACGACACTGGTGACGGCATGTGTGTCACATGACAGGAATAGGTTGTCGACCCACCTAACTAGTACACTTGGCGAAAGGGTAAAAAGATTCTTCTACCTTGCCCGATTTAGGTTTTCTTGTGGATGTAATAATCACTCCAAAAAAAGTGATGAAAACATAAGAGTTTTTCACATAAACTGAAAATAAAAAGTTAAAATTTTCGGTCGAGGGAAGATTTGAACTGAAGACCTCTCATTCTGCAGCTGTTCACACTAACCACGAGACCACGGCGCTCCTCGTCTCATACTGCCCTTAATATTGCCAATATTACACATGGACGACCCAGTTTGTATATTTTGCTTATTTTTTCATAGTGCCACACAACTTCTTCCTGTTTTCTCGATCGATCTGTGTTCAGTTTTTCAAGGCCTATCCACTGTGCTAACTTATAATTAAATCTGAGAGGGGTGCGATGGGGATGTTCCCTTGTAAGTATTTGGGTTAGGTGATAGGCATTTGGCATTTTGAGTTAGGCATCATGCATTATACATTCGATATGTAACAGCTATGCATGTCGTATTAGGCACTAGGCACTAAACATTAGGCATCTGGCACTAGGCGTTATGCCGTGTGTTAAATGTTAGGCATTAGCTAACAGGTGTTATGCATTATGTGATGGGTTAAATTTTATGGTTTATGGGTTACAGGTTGTGTGTTACAGGTTAGGGGTTAGAGGTTATTGGTTATGGGTTATGGGTTATGGGAAAAGGATACCAGTGCCAGTCCTACCCAGGTAACGGTCTCATCTCAAGGTCACATCCACACTTCTGGAAAATCCAACCCAAACCCCTCCCATGATGTACATACTCCATCACCCACACCTGTAAAGCACTCATGTACGGTAAATTCAAGGTCACGGCGTGACTGACACCACACCATTGCATCTCAGGCAATTGTTTGATATAAGACTGGAGTGTGCAGGTTCCAGCTCAGATATTGATCTAGGACGAGGTCATCCACCTCCCATTGATCTAGAGCCAATAGGATGGCTTTTAAAATAACTGGGATCCACTCTCCTCCCCAGTTTTCTCTCAAGGTCAACAGGATGCCTTAAAAAGGCGGGAAACTGCTCTCCAAGCCTTCTTTCATTATTATTTGAATTACACCAGTTTTGTCATCGAAGGTCTGTGCGCTGCACTGAGAGGACTATGAAGCAACAGCACCAGCAGAGATCAGCCACCACCTTCAACCAGAATATAAAGACGAAGAAGACTGTCACAATCTAAAGTAAGTACTATTATTATTAACCAATTGTCTACAATTATTATTAGTATGAAATTTCGAGAACACTTCCAATTTGTTATTTTTGTTTTCCAACAGCACAATGAGCCCCTGATATAGCACTAGCATAAACGTCAGACCAGGATACACGGACGTTGGAGATCGTATTGTCTGTGGCACCAAAGCAGCAGCAGACCGCAGTCGCCCTTTCAGATCCACTGGCTCTGCTGTTCGAGTGTTCTGAAGCATCACAGACACAGCAGCAGCTCTCAGTGCTGCTTCTACTCACCGAGTGCCTTTAGGTGGTTGCAGAATGGGCTGCTCTTTGCCAATATTTACAAACTGCCTGCTAGTGGACTGAAATATGTGAATGTAGGCTACACGTTGGATACTGACTTTGATTCATAATTGAAACTGAGAATGCTCAACATGCTGTTAAATTGCAGTTTTCTCCGATGGAGTGGGACTATCTGTGTAGTTTGATGGAGTACATTGAGATGAAGATAATGACAAAGTACGACCTCCATCATATTCCTATAGAAATCTACAACTTTACTGTTAATACCTCCACTATCAAGACGTGTACAAATGCAGCACTCAAGCTAACATCATAGGTTTCTGTTTATTTCTTTCCGCTATTATGAACTTCCTTGGCCTAGAACGAGTATTGGGGATCCTGTAGGACACAGATGAACCGTCGGCATCCATATACCAAAGCTGCACTCTATGGCTTTGTAAGCTATCTATGTGAACATGCTGTATGTGTGGAGAATTGTATAAATTCATATGTTCATGCATTATTGGAGAATGCTATTGTCGTTTTTGGGTCTTCAGTGCTAAGACTGGTTTGACGTAGCTCCCCATGCTACTCTATCTATGCCCCCAGAAGTATAAAATATATAGAAGCAGAATTTACAGAGGGATCTCGTACCTGAAATATTGCAAAACATAATGGTTTTAACGATTATGATGATTGAAAATGTATGTAAGTAAGGAAATATACGCTATGTGCTTACAGAGCTTACCATCAGAACACCTCAAAGAATGTGAGTGTTGAACTTATGTATGCAATATCGAAGCAGCACCGTCACTATCAGACAGATAAAACATTACGTGCATATCCGAAACTCTTCCATGCAGTGGAGACAAGAAGATCTGTATTCGATAGGTTGAAGGGAAAAAGGGAGAATGGGAGCTGGATTAAGATGACCAGCAACAGACAGAAGGAGAAAACCCCAGGAATCACATTTCAGATTTCGGTTAGCAATCAGTTTGACTTGTTACCTGAAGTAGAATAAGGGCCTCAACCAGTTTCTGAGCTTAATAGGGTGCAGTAGACTCGTAGGAACGACTTTAAGGCTAGATAGACAAAAAAGTTACGTAGAAGGAGAAGAATCGTACTACTAGGGAATAGTCACGGCAGAGCTGCAGGCCAAGTGCCACAGGAAAAGCTAGGCGCAGAATACCAGGGCCCAAGCATCGTGGAACCTAGCGCAAAGCTTAGTTAGAGAAGATGTCCGCTTTGTACAGGGATTTTGGTGGCGGCGATAAGGGTACTTATAGTAAGAGGAGCAGGAAACAGCTTGGCTAGCGACTTAGAATATAGCATTACTCGTGAGCTGGAGGAAACATGAGCAGCAACAGCACACACTCGTGTGGGGTTTGCGGGGGTTCTGCAGCGGCATGACCAGGCCTGTGTTAGCTGGTGCGAGTTGCTTTTGACTGAAACAAAGGGTCACATCTGTGCCATGCCTGTTGCTACGATTTGGAGATGCGGGTACACTATCCAGGTCTGCACCTGACTAGGAGTGGAGAGAAAAGATTAGCTGAGTAGCTTGCAGAAAGCGTAACGAGGGCCATTGGCACAGGAGGCAGAATCATTGTGATTACTGGAATCAAAGGGGCACTTTTTTGGATTAGTGTAAAGTTACAGACAGAGAGTACTGAAAGAAATTAGAGCAGTACAACAACATATACATTTAACAGTTTCCAGAAAAATAAAATTAAGCTTGTTGTTGTTGTTAAATATCAGGGATTATAAACTTGCATAATTTTCTTGTACAGTTAACATAGAAAAAGGAGGAGCTGCAACAAATGTAAAGGTTGAAACTTCCTGGCAGATTAAAACTGTGTGCCGGACCGAGACTCGAACTCGGGACCTTTGCCTTTCGCGGGCAAGTGCTAGTTCTGCAAGTTTCGCAGGAGAGCTTCTGTGAAGTTTGGAAGGTAGGAGACGAGGTACTGGCGGAATTAAAGCTGTGAGGACGGGGCGTGAGTCGTGCTTGGGTAGCTCAATCGGTAGAGCACTTGCCCGCGAAAGGCAAAGGTCCCGAGTTCGAGTCTCGGTCCGGCACACAGTTTTAATCTGCCAGGAAGTTTCATATCAGCGCACACTCCGCTGTAGAGTGAAAATTTCATTCTAATGTAAAACTTGGTCACAAAATCAAAAACATTGAAACAAATCGTTTTTGTATTAATTAGAGCCTGAAGCATGTGCTTGTGAGATGTTATTTCAGAATACTTCTCTGATAATTGTTAACTAGCCTACAGATCCCCTCTATGAAACATTCAGCTGTTGTTGTTGTTGTTGTTGTTGTTGTTGTGGTCTTCAGTCCAGAGACTGGTTTGATGCAGCTCTCCATGCTACTCTATCCTGTGCGAGCTTCTTCATCTCCCAGTACCTACTGCAGCTTACATCCTTCTGAATCTGCTTACTGTATTCATCTATTGGTCTCGCTCTACGATATTTACCCTCCACTCTGCCTTCCAATACTGAAATGGTGATCCCTTGATGCTTCACAATATGACCTACCAACCGATCCCTTCTTCTAATCAAGTTGTGCCACAAATTTCTCTTCTCCCCAATGCTATTCAGTACCTCCTCATTAGTTATGCGATAATTCAGCTATTTATGAGAAATCTAGATGCGTTATTGAGCTACATGTCAGACAAGAAGAACAGTTAATAGTTTGTGGAGATTCCTTAAAAATACGGACAGTAAATATGAACGAGAATTATTATGCTGGTGTTTCACTCTAATTTCAGTAGTCAATTTCAGTAGTCAGTAGTCAATTTTTCAAATTGTGTGCAGTAAAATACTAGGGAACATATTAATGACACTTTTATAGACAGTGGTCAGGCTGAAACAACTAATTTTACCCGAGTGCTGACTGACTACCTGATTATGCTGCACAATTAACGGAAATAATATGCCCCCTGGCAACCCTGAGGCAGATTCCCACAAAACGGTGAGGCTTATTAATGAGAGCTGCGGTAGCCCAAGGCAGTCCCGACAAGAATCAGCCAGCAGGTGCTAACTCGCGCCTTAGCCGATGGCAGTCGATGAGAATTAGTGGCTACTCAACCGGCAGATGAGTTAGTGGGAGACATGGAATATAGCCGGAGCCGTGGTAAAAATTTCTGTTTTGAAGAGCACGCCGCAGCGCGTAGTGTGAAGCAGTCGCCCTCCGTTTCTGGCGGTGGCGCCGCTGTGGCAATCGCAGCTTTGGTGTCTCCCTCTGGTGGGAAAGGGGAAAGGTTGCCTGTTCACTTGCATTTAAGGGGCGCTATGAACTCGCCAGTCGGTCAGTCTGGGTCAGTCTCTCGTCCCCAGCTTGCTAGTCTGTCTCTCGTCCGCATTTGTTAGGCAGTTAGTGTCTGTCTGTCGTTCGGAGTGCTAGTATGTCTGTCGTTCGGATCAACCTTTAAAGCCGTCAAAATGAGAGTCTTTCCACTCCGCCAGTAAGAGAACTCGGCGAGTGGTCGCCTGGTAGGGGCTTAGTTTCTGCGTCTTAGTCTGCGCGTTAGGCCGCCAGTCTGCTCGAGTTTGCTCAGGCAATGGTCGTTGGCGGTTGCATCGATCGATCGGTTGACCGGTCGCGCACTGAGACACGAGATGACTTGTCCGCCTTGAGCGTCGGCGCATGTGAGGTCGCCACGTGAGTCCAGTGGGCCGCGGTATATAGCAAGGAGTAGTGACTTCGCCGTCGACACGAGAGCAACAGGAGTCAACCCACGACATGGGTCTGGCCGATGCGAGCTGCGACGCCGTGAGACGGGAGATCGGCTCGCCTTCTGCGTCCGTTGAAGCGGCTGGCAGCGGGCGGTTCAGGAGAGCGATTTGGGGGTGCTGTGCCAGGTCTTCTCGAGAAATCGCAGTTTATTAGAAGTTAAGTGATTGGTGATATGCTGTTTCATTTACTCTTGTTAAATTCTACTTGTTTTCTTGGTGAGGTCACCAGCCGTTTTGCTTTGGGGTCGTCCCACCATTCTTCTCCGTTTGCCCACCCGCGGGTAGGTGGTTGTTTATAAATTGGGTGGTCCGTTTTTCCCTTGTGCAGTAGGGGCGAGTTAGAGCAACCTGCGGTTCGGGTTGTTCGGTAATCTCCCTATCAATCTACCGTACGTTAGTAGCTGCCTCGTCATGTTTGTCGAATTTGGTGTGTTAACGAATTTATTCCTTGGAGTGTAATGGCCTAATACCTGAGATATGTTTTGACCTTTGGAAACTTTGATATTATTGCCTATGATCTTGAGAGGCGATATCTGTGTACTGTAGAGCATCTTAACTATTGTTTGGCCAACCTTGTAGAATTTTATATAAGATTTTATTTAAACGATCATTTCAGTATATAAACTTGCCACATTTTCACCGTAAGACCTTCGTTAGAAGTTAAAATCGAGTTGCACCTTCGGTGGCAAAGTTAATATTTTGTTAGTGGTTCGCACCATTTCCATCCCTCCTACGGGGGGTACATTGTTTGTGTGCTTAGTTTAAAGTAATCTGGTGTGTTGCAGATTTGCACCAGTGTAGTCTTTCAGAGGCTGTTGTGAGCGGTCGTAACTACGGCCGTGTCAAAAGGGAGCGGCAAGGTTCTTTGCCCGAAAGCTCATACAGTCAAAACTTGTTTCTTTCTGCCTCTGAATAAATTGTATCTTTGATATTTAGAGGGTGTCTCCTGATTATAATTTTAAATCTGTTTCTTTAAAAAAATGCTTTTAGGCACTACTAAAATGAATAAAATTCCCATTTGATAAAGGAATTTGGTTATGATTTCATCAGTTACTCCCTGGCAACTACCTCCATGCTTACATAGTGTGATTAAATGTGTTAATGTTCTTGATGAATCGCTAGTACATAAAGTAAATTCTTAAGAATATTCTTTGAAAATAAATCGCGGTTCATAGCCACTCACTATATGGGACCTCAGACACACAACGGCCAAGCATTCTACGCACTGGAGATAAGGCCGGCGCGGCTCGCAGAAGTAACGCTCATTTCTACCATACTTTAGTCGCAAAGTAAACCATTGCACTTCACTTCTAAAAAATGCCTGCCTGTTAGCAGCGCCTACGCACCAGAGCAATCCAACTGCTGACAGCGAATACAACTGGGATTAGACCAGCATGCTGTCAGAAGCAGGTAGAGGAGAACGCAACCAGTTTTAAAAAACAATCAAAATTTGTTATTACCTGTTTATAAGTGTAGAGAATATTTCCAGTAATCATACGTCACGAGTGGATAATTGCCTGTCAGTTTACTGTTCCCTCGCTATTTTTCTAAAACTGCATTCCACATGCATGAAATTGGTAGTTTCCGATGTCTGCAAATGGCGTCCGGCTCGGAGCTGTCCTCGAAGTAAGCGTTTGTAACAGCTGGTTATTTCAATGTGGTGCGCACTGCTGCTCAAATTCCTGCTGGAGATGCAGTACACCATGTTCTTCCCTCTTGGGTGTGACATGTGGCCGTCTGGAGCCCGGTCTTCTTTCGATCGTACGTTCTCGTGAACGCAGCTGCCAGCAATCATGTACAGTGTGTAAGATGGCAGGAATTATGCCCCTTACATGAAGTCATTAAAATCACCGAACTCACGTTGAGCGAACAGTAGGGCTGAACAAAAATGACTGACAAGGCACAATGCATCTTGTAGAGGGTATAGTATGGACGTAGTGGAATAATTAATGTCCGGTGATGGTTTTAAAGTAATTCACGTGACATGAAAACTTTGTGGAAACGAGTCGATTTACTGGACGCTACTTTACCCCAGGGATGTATTTAGAGTTGACCGTGGCCGGCTGGGGAACGGCGAAGGGAAGCGACAATAGGCAGCTTAGGGCGGCTCATGCTCTGAGAAAGCGGCAATGCGGCGCGGCCTCCAGCTGCCTTAAGATGAGTGACAGTGAGGGGGTGGTTGACATCATGCTCGTGTACTGGGAAGCAGACGGACAGACGGAGAACTTATACGCCTGTTGATAAATGTCCGCGTCCCGTTTTCAGTGAAACATGCGAGAAAGCCGCGCCAACAGAGGCCAACAGAGGCCGAAATACGCGTGTTCGTGACTAAAGCAACTTCACGCTGAATTCACGGTCTGCAGAGTCTGAAGTAAATCAGGTGAAGAGCGGCAGAATGAAATACGCCGGCCTCAGATGGGAACATAGGACCAAGGAATTTGACGTACTCTCCTGGGAGTCAGAATTTCGGAAAAGTTGGTGTTTTATGCAGATGCTAACCTTGACGGGTGGCCTGGGAAGAGCTAAATAGCAGAAGTTGACAGGAAGGGATATTTTGTGGGAATTTGTTCACTTCCCAGAGCAGGCATTGGTCAACGCTGGGAAGTGATGCACAATTAACGCGACTTGCGCTGCAATTGGGGTAAGTGATTTTGCGGGAAGGGAAACCGAGGCGAAGAGCGGACTGTGAGAAGTCTCCGTAGAAGTTTCTTCCGTTCCCAGCTTGCCTAGAGTGCGGAAGTGGCACTCTTTACTCAGCTTGCCTGAGAGAGAGTGAGCATCTCTGCAGTTTAGGACTTAGCAAACGGAACGATTGAGCTTGGAGATAGAAAGTTTTGGTTCAGCTATGTACTGAGCAAGATAGCTAGGAGTGAATAGACGAGCGCAGCGTTGGAGCATCACGAGGTTGCAGCATCACGAGGTTGCAGCATCACGAGGTCGACGCCGCCCAGTCACGCTGAATTCGGTGATATTGCTCCCGCTCCAGCATGAGTTAGGCCACTGATTAATTTGTTGGATCACGTCGGCAAAGTTTCCACGAGGATTTCATGGGCTGTGTATTGTGCAATTCTTCTCACACTTTGCTTTACGCATGGGTCAGACGACAGGAATTAATTTTGCTTTATCGCGCTTTACTCCACGTAAACTCAATTTATTCCTACTGCCTGTTAGGAGAGTCATGTAATGTGATGATTGAAGGTCGTGAGATAAAATAAATATGTGCTAATCGACTGCATCTGTTTTCAATCAAGTGGTTGAAATCCCAAGTCACTTTCTTAATTAATTTTATGTTCAACATTTGCACCTGGTGTTCAATAGCTGAATATAACATCAATGTGCACCTCTTTTTAATTAAAAAGGAACAATTAATGTCAACACTGCCACCGCAGTTCAATCAAGAGTCACAGGGCCTTATTACTTTCTTTGAGTTATCCGATATTGCGGCAGTTTTGTTCTCTCTGTTGATCTGTTAGTCAGTTAGCTGGGGTGAACACACGCCGAAACCAGATAAGTGACGGATGGGGTGTTACAAGTGGCTAGATACCTGCCAAGTCTTTCTGCAGTGTGGCACAAGGAACAGCCAGCTTCTCGGTGCCCTATTATACGACTTGGTTCAAATTCAGTGAGGTGTTGGTAATGGCGCCTTTGTCGCCTTAAAGGCATTCTTGACTAACATCACGTCACCACGTCAAGTCTCAAAGGTAAGTAACACTCAAGACCGTTGCGACGTGTATTGAAAGCAAACCTCGACTGCATCCTCACAGCGGTGCTACCAGCGTCACTCTTACGCGACTGGCGCAAAACTGAAGAGACGCCGTCTTTCAGACGCAGAAACACCCCTACCAGCTTTCATTTATATCGTGCAACTCCTTTTTCGTGTCGCAACTTTTTCCAGCAGTGTATGTGTGACACTACTGTATTTCTGCAAGTTGTCTACTGCGGTTATGAGAATACACGAAAGTTGGGTGGTGAATTCCATTGCTCTGCTGGAGTACTGACTATTCATTGTAAGCAAATTGCGTTTCAGTATCGATTATGGGGCGTATGCGCCACAGAAGACGAGCTTTTTAATAAAAAAATGCTAATGGTGGGAGAGAGAGTACCAAACACCAGTACTCTACTAAAAAGGACTTTTTGTTAACACAAGCTACACACAGGGTGGTGCGAAGCACTTGTTAGAAGCCGGCCGGAGTGGCCGAGCGGTTCTAGGCGCTACAGTCTGTAGCCGCGCGACCGCTACGGTCGCAGGTTCGAATCCTGCCTCGGGCATGGATGTGTGTGATGTCCTTAGGTTAGTTAGGTTTAACTAGTTCTAAGTTCTAGGGGACTGATGACCTCAGAAGTTAAGTCCCATAGTGCTCAGAACCATTTGAACCAACTTCTTAGGACGTACACTGCAGACTTCAAAGTACAGTGTGGATGTGTTCTGTTCTGCATGAACCAGTAAAATTTCCTTCAGGGAATTTTCAAGAGACCGCATCATTGCCTTGGACACCTTGGCATTCACTGGACACGGCGTGGAATGGCCTCCTTAAAGTCCCGATAACATTCCGCGTGATTATTTCTCATGGTGTAATGCAAAGGACAGAATCTCCAAACATGCACCTTTAACACTCCTGGATCTTTGTACTACAATTTTCTTAGAGATTCAGTCAGCCAGAACTAATGTCTTCCACAAAGTCGTTAAGAAATTCAGTACAAAGCTCTACTCACTCATTGCTGCAGAAGGAAAGCTTTGTGTATTGAAGTTCCGGTTGTCTGTTATAGCCCAAACTTGATAACGTGAATGTTTCACCCCATGTTAACTCGTATAAAAAACTTTTTAACTCTTGTTTTTTATTTATTTATTGCCAAATTATAGACATGTTACCTGATGTTTAAAACAGGCCGTACATCTTACAATTTTCGTTTTTCATCTTTTTACAGTTTTCTTTCCTTTTGTTTTATCTACAACATTTACAAAGAATGATTCAAAATAACTATAATTTGAGGTTGAAATATAAATAAAATTTTGTTGTTTTAAGAAGAATATAAAAAGAAGATAGGATAGATGAGAGATATGTTAGTACCATCACCGAGTGTGATTGACGGTGAATACCTCGGAATGGTTTCATCGAGCCGTTGACCGCCAGTCACACACACACACACACACACACACACACACACACAAATGGGTATTAGTAGAGAAATAATGTTTCTTATCCTATTTGTTACTAATCCTATGTATTAACTACATTAGGTGCGCATCCTTGTACAGCATTTGATGTTTTCTTGGCTAGATTGCCAGCAATTTGCTTATTTACTGTCACATCTCAGCTTCCTCCTCTTGTTCCTCCTCATTGTTACTATTTTCGCTGTCACTGTGGGTATCGCTGTCCATCCTCTGGAGATTTCTGTTACGCTGCACATTCCTTTGGAGTGATCCTTTCAGTAAAGTGTATGTTGTTTTGTTTTCGGCTATCCTGAGTTTGTTGTTGTGACACCACTGAGTAATTGTTTGTAGTAATCCACTGGCTTTCTCTTCTAACTGGGCTCTGTTGTTTGCAGTGAGTACAACTAATAGGTCATCTGCGTAGGCGACAATTCCGTCTGACCTGTCATCCCCATCCAGAAGTTGTAGGAGGGGTTCGATTGTTGTGTCCCAGAAGATGGGGCCGCAGATCGACCCTTGAGGACAGCCTTTGGTAATTCTTTTAATTACTTTCCGGCTGTCCATCTGCCATTCGACTACTCGGTCTTTACAGTAGTCCAGAAAACTGTTGTACAGTGATTGCGGTACCTCCAGATGCCTTAGCCTCTGAAACAGTGCTGGCCACCAAAGATTATCAAATGCTCCGGCAATGTCAATCATTATTGCCATGGCGTATTTCTGTTTTGTGGTGTTAACTATGTGCAGGGCCTGGTTGATGGCATCATCTATTGATCTGCCAGATCTGAAACCGAACTGGTGTTGGCTCATACCCCTGAGAGCTCTGTGTGTTTGCAGGCGCTTACACAGTAGCTTCTCCTGAATCTTTGCTAGGGTGTCTATTAGGCATATTGGCCTGTAAGTCTTTGGATCTGAAGGATCCCTGTCCGCTGATTTCTTAATAATGACTGCTTTGGAGGTTTTCCATACTGTAGGTACCCTGCCCAGCCGTAACGTTGTTAGGAACGGGTTGATCTGCGGTGCTAGTTTTTTCAGTGTTTCCGAGTGGATACCATCTGGTCTAGGTGCTTTTTTGTTTTTGAGCTCTGAGATTGCTAGCGCAACATCTTCTTCCGCAAAAGCACAGGTGACAGTTGCAGTGTTGTATGGTGTGTGTAGGTTTTCTCTTAGTGTTGCATGATATTGTGTGTCTGTATCGATAACGTCGTCAGGGAGCAGTTTATACAGCAGAAACTCCGCTGTATTCCTCCATCCCCTCGTCATCGTGCAGTCATCGTGCCGTCATCCTGCCTTAGCGTTCCCAGAACTAGTGGGGTTTTTATCTTCTCTGTCAGTATTTTGTATGGTTCCCCCATATATTTTGCTCTCTGTTGTTACAAATAGCTCCCATTGTTGCCTACGCGTGTTGTATAGGGTCTGTCTGTATAAGTCTTGTTCATGCCTATATGCTTCAAGTCTTATTCGTCGGTCCCTATCGGCTATCGCCCTTTGATATAATTTTCGTTTGCATCTTGTTTGAGTCTCGTAAGTTCATTGGTCCATGGTACTGGTGAGCAATTTGTGTTCTTTGCTGTCGGTATTGATGTGTTTTGCGCATGTTGTATCACCTGTGTTAACTTGTGTGCTCTATAATCGATACTTCCATTGATGTTTTGTAGATCGTGTCGTTGGATAATTTCCGTTAATTTGTTCCAGTCTGCTTTGTGCAACAGCAAGTGTCTGGTGTGTGATTTGGTCATTGTGTTCTGAGTGTGAGTTAGTGTGTATGTTATGACATTATGATCACTACTGGTTATGTTGTCGTGTACAGTCCAGTTTGTTACGTATGCCATTGCTGCATTATTTGCTAGCGGGAAGTCGACATTACTGCGCGTACCATCGAACCCTGCATATGTTGGTATAGGTCCTTCCGTATTCATTACATGTAATTGTGTTTCTTGTATTAGATCGGTGATTATGCGTCCTCTGCCATCTGTTCTGTCTGAGTTCCAGAGGGTCGATCTGGAATTAATGTCAGCACTTATCACTAATTTTTTGCCTCTGGCATACATTACTAGGTCTCTGATGTAGTTTGCATATGGCTGTATTTGATGACTGTATAGGGCGTACATGGATGCAATAACCCATGTGACGTTCCCGTTAGTTATCTCTATGGTAACCAAGTGTTGATTGCATAACTGTGTTACCTTAACTATGTGATAAGTTCTATTTAGAATTACTATTCCAGCCTTACAGTCATTGCTGCCTGTTATTGTGGTAGCATGTTTTGGTAGACATATCAGTTGCCCGTTTCTGTTATAGGGTTCTTGTAAGCACATGATGTCTGCCTGCAGGTCTAGTGCTATTTTAGGGATTTCCGCGCTGACTGTCGTACTGTTTTTTGTATTATATTGTAAGATATTCATTTTTTGTCTATGTGTTCTGGGTGTTTTACGTGAACAAAACATTTACTGCCAGTCTGTGAGTAATCAAAATATGTTCGTCCGTGTGCTCTTACATGATCTATATATATTTTGTCCACGTCGAACGCTTCTGACCTGCGCAGGCAGACCTGGAGCACGAGGTCGAGCAGCGGCTCTGCTGATGTAGGAATATTTTCTGTCTTTAGGATGATTCTGTCTGTGTGCTCAGTTACTGGAAAACAGAGGGAATCTCCCTTTGGATGGCACAATCTAAGTAGCATCCGCTGCGCTGTCTGCAGTATCTCTTTTTTCTCTAGCCTACTTAAAAGTAAGTTAAGTTCTAAATTATCATAATTAGGTGCAGCTGGCTTGCTGTTGGTGCTGGTTTCTGTTGCGGTCTCTGAGGTGGTACTGGACGGATTGTGGCTTGGTGTTGGCCGCTGATTGGGGGACATTTTAAGACCTCTTTGGGATGTCACACGGTTACTTTTCGTTTTGTCACACGCCTCTTCAATGCTGTTTGCCATCACACGTTTTTCACTGATGTTGGTGGTGCTTGCTGGCGTGGTGTCGGCGATGGTGGTGATTTGTATGGGACTGACTGTATGTGTTATGTTGTCTTTGTTTGTGTTTGGAGTGGAGGTTGTTGCTAGACGCACGTTGACATCTTCAACTTTTGATGGCATTAAAACAAGCGTTCAGCGCATAGTGCTGTGGAATGTGGAAAAAACAGCAAATTGGCGCTCATAGGAAGAAGAACAACACCAAAAATGCAACAGGAGCGTAATATGTAAGAAACTGTCTACGCAATCTGCCACTGATGATGCCTTGCAGAAAATAAAGGCGAAACGCGTATGGCACTACAATTGTGTTTTATTCAGTTGCTGTCAGACGGTCCATAAGTAAAAATTATCAATATACCGTAATAATAGCACGTTGACATCGTTGCAAATGTCACATGTCTCTCCCTCAGATTTGTCCTCATCTAATTGGTCTACTTTTATAAGTCTGGGTCCAGTAGTTTTGAGTTTTGTATTGGTCTGTAGCCTGAGTGTTTCGATGCCTGTCTGTTCCTTGTTCCTTTTTCCCGGGGTGAAGAGTGTCTTCCGAGACAAATTTGACTGGTATGATGTACTGTTCACATTTACGTGTGTCGTAGGGTTTTCCATGTGATGATGATTCTGGTTTGTGTTCATCCTGTGTATGTGTGGTGTGATGTACTTCGACTGGGAAAAATTGTGAGGGAGTATGTCTGTTTTGTTTGTACATTTTCCTGTGCACAATGTATGTAAGCTCATCTTCCAACTCATCTATCCTCTGCATTAATGTTATTTGGAAGTTTATCCAGTGGTGTAACTGTCTTTTAATTTGCTTTGCCACCTCGTAGTGGATGGAACCACAGATTGTCATGTCATCTATATATTATTTATATAGATTATTTTATGCATAACTGCTATATTAAAGCTGTGGAAACACATTTTTCACAATGCAGGACCTTGCTGAAATATACCATCCATCGAAATTCTAAAGCCGGCCAGAGTGGCCGTGCGGTTCTAGGCACTACAGTATGGAATCGAGCAACCGCTACGGTCGCAGGTTCGAATCCTGCCTCGGGCATTGATGTATGTGATGTCCTTAGGTTAGTGAGGTTTAAGTAGTTCTGAGTTCTAGGCGACTGATGACCTCAGAAGTTAAGTCGCATAGTGCTCAGAGCCATTTGAACCATTTTTTTTAGAATTCTAAACTGAGAAAAACCCACTGTTCCAAGTATACTTAAACCAAATTAGAATGCAGGCTTATTTGGCGAATTTCGTCGATTGAAGTCTTCTTGGGTTGCCAGCTGAGTCAAGGCGCCATTCTGCGGCAACATTTTGACAAGTTTCCTATTTGTCTTCCTGAGGCGAAGTGCCGGGTTCATATCCAGTTGACGGTGGACCGCAGGCTCCTGAGCCTTGCCTGCCACGGCTGGGTCGCCTCCAGAAGGGCTGTGGCGGACGGTGGTGGGAGAGGGGGGAGGGGGGAGGGGGGAGGGGCGCGTTGGGGTGTCCCCGCGTCGCATCCCGGCGCTGCCAGTCTTGTCCATCCACTGCCTTCTCCGCTTTCACATCAGAGGACTCTTGACAAGTTCTTGCTACTGCTACAACCAGAGGCTGAGTTGGAAACCGCTATCCAGGTTGATAAGACCAAAATTGGACCGCATCTGCACTGCCTCTTTGATCCTCGAATCCCAGAACCTGTCGGCAAACGTGTCACCTTCTTTGATGCTGTACTCTGTCACCGCATATTTGTGTTTGACCGAGGCGAACGCTTTTTGCAAGTTCTGAGGGGCGCTGCAAAGTAAACCGTTGCGTCTGGTTGACAAATTGCTTGTCACATACGCAACTGATCGTGTAGACTCGAGGTGTCTGGAGTCCTAGTTTGTCTTTCATTGAGCCAAGCAAATTTTTGATTTTAGCTGATGAGCGGAAAATGGTTTTACTGTCGTTATTCTCCAGTATTCTGGCAGTCTTGGCCACGGACGGTCTAGCATACGGAAGAAACGCTAGCAGATAGAGTCGCCAGACATCGCAACACGTCGAGGAAACGGCTCTTAAAACCTTACTTGTGAAAGCAAAAGCTTTCTATCGTTACGTGGAAGACACAATCGTGGTGTGGCCACATGCAGCAGTAAACCTGCAGGAGTTTTTTGGCCATCTTAACAGCATACACGACAATACGAAGGGCTTATTTCAATAGTGGTACAAGTCCATTACCTCCACTTTTCTGCCTATAATTCTTCTGAAATGAATGATCCAACCAAACAGAAGGAAAGGTTCATTTCTAGCAAGAAGCCATATGTTTGAATATGTCTGGTATCTCAACTGCATATTTTTCAGCCCTCATTTAACTTTAGGGCTCTGTATCTCAAAATGAACACAAATGGACTTGTACCACTATTGAAATAAGCCCTTCATATAAAGTTCACTGCAGTGCCTCAAGAAAACGGATGTCAGCGTTTCCTCGATATCCTGATAAGGAAGAAAACTGTTGACACACTGAGGCATGCCTTCTTTAGAAAACAGGTGAATACGGACCTGTACCTAGAGGCCAACAGTTGACACCGTGCATCACAACACAGCCCACACCTGCGCTCACTGTCCCGCTGCATAGAGAATGAGACACATGCGAGAAGGAGTCTACCCACCGAGTTGCAGCGTCTGAGGGAAAACTTTTGCGTGAGTGGCTACTCCGAGACACAGGTAAGACGAGGTCTCCAGCCGAACAAAGAGAGAAGAAAGAAGGCGGCCTGGGTGAAGATATAAAGCACCTGGCGTTCCATCTGTATGCTAGGTCGCCCATAGCCATTATTGCCAGGGTAATGTAGAAGAACGACATTAAAACCATTTTTCGCTCATCGGCTAAAATCGAGGGATATATTTAGATGGGAATCGAAGCCGCTTCTCGCGCATATTAGTACTGCCGAGAGACCTGTACCCGGTAAAGTAGAAACGACGTATCGTCAGCACACCAGACTTAAGAGGTCCCAGCCTAATCGGCACACCACTTAAAACCACATAAACACTTAAAGAACAGCTAGAGCAAAGTTCACCACAGATTAACAAACTTCAAATGAACTCCTGTCAAGAAAAGTACGCAAGCACAACAACATTTTCACAAGACTGATAAATTCTTAGTGCCTGCTCGTATTCTCTTAGCAACAACTGACACCGGCAGAAAAACAAGTAAGCAGTGAACCTGCAGAAGCTAGGCAAGATAGTCAACGATATCTAGCTAAAAATTCTTCAAAGGACATGGGCCAAAGACAACCATCAGGAAACAAAACCACTCGTAGCTACTCTGAGGGGCAACCTGTCGACAGCCCAGCCGGCGCTGCCCGCTCACCCGGTACACAGCAGATCTTCCAAAGTAACCATCCGGCCCACCACAGCCGAAGGTGAAACAGCGGATGACAGCAGCTGCCGTGTATCTGGTGTTACTGTCATTCTTCAAGTTGTCTACCGGCGTAATTCTTCGCTACCTGTGGTTATAATTACATACCATAGATAGGATTGAGATCATTAACGAAGATGACTTTGGTGTTGAATAGAGGATGTGTTCTATATTATTCACATTATCTAGCAGTATTTACAACCGAGAAAAGTTGCTAACATGGGCCAAGTCCTCTCCTTGAGTTATGCTATTACTGATGTTACATTAGCAAAGTGTGATTTGTGGGGTAATGTCTATTTGTATTCTGAATGGTGTCATATTCTTTCCCAATACTTGCAAGTGAAATATTTGGGTGTGATCTAAAATGACATAATAACTCTATGTTCCCCTTCAGTAAGGTGTCATTCACTCTGACAGTGAACTGTTATGACAGACATATGTGCAAGGAAGAGACGTATCCGTCGGTCGCGAGGTGTGGTGACAGCACCGATGGCGGCAGTAGTGGGGCAGCCTATGTACCACCCCACTTTCCATTGTTGCCAAATTTATACAAGATGGCGGCGCTGACATCATCCAAAATGGCGGTATGTAGACTTGGCAACAGCGCACGACTCCATCGAAGATGGCGGCTTTTGGTGGGAAAATAGGCCAATTGTGCTATGTCCACTAACCTAAGACCCCAGAAAAAATGGCGGGAGGTTTGAATTTTGGTGGTAAAATAGGCCAATTGGGCTATGTCCACTAACCTAAGCCTCCAGAAAAAATGGTTGCAAATTCAAATTCCAACAAGATAGTGCATGCAAAACCGTACTTTTCTTTATTATTATTATTCATTATTATTATTATTATTATTATTATTATTATTGTTGTTGTTGACATCTTGGGTTGTCAGAAGTTCTGACAGATATCAGCGTCATACTTGCATGATATTTTGGTCACGTAGCTCGTGGCCTTCATCAGGTGCGACCTGAGACTATTATTGTTATTGGCCTACCTCCACTAGAAAATTCGCACCAAATTCAAATTCCAGCACGATAATGTCTTGTAAATTGTACTTCTATTTTTTATTATTTATTATCATTTGGGAAGGTAGTGAGACAGGGTTGTAGCCTTTCCCCAATGTTATTCAATCTTTTTATTGAGCAAGCAGTGAAGGAAACCAAAGAAAAATTCGGATTAAGTATTAAAATCCATGGAGAAGAAATAAAAACTTGAGGTTCGCCGATGAGATTGTAATGACATTGGAAGAGCAGTTGAACGGAATGGATACTGTCTTGAAAGGAGGATATAAGATGAACATCAACAAAAGCAAAACGAGGATAATGGAGTCTAGTCGAAGTATGTCAGGTGATGCTGAGGGAATTAGATTAGGAAATGAGACACTTAAAGTAGTAAAGGAGTTTTGCTATTTGGGGACAAAAATAACTGATGATGGTCGAAGTAGAGAGGATATAAAATGTAGACTGGCAATGGCAAAAAAAGCGTTTCTGAAGAAGAGAAATTTGTTAATATCGAATATAGATGTGTCAGGAAGTCGTTTCTGAAAGTATTTGTACGGAGTGTATCCATGCATGGAAGTGAAACATGGACAATAAATAGTTTGGACAAGAAGAGAATAGAAGCTTTTGAAATGAATGCTGAAGATTACATGGGTAGATCACATGACTAATGAGGAGGTACTGAATAGAATTGGGGAGAAGTTTGTGGCATAACTTGACTAGAAGAAGGGATCGGTTGGTAGGACATGTTCTGAGGCATCAAGGGATCACCAATTTAGTATTGGAGGGCATCGTGGAGGGTAAAAATCGTAGAGGGAGACCAAGAGATGAATACACTAAACAGATTCAGAAGGATGTAGGTTGCAGTAGGTACTGGGAGATGATGAAGCTTGCACAGGATAGAGTAGCATGGAGAGCTGCATCAAACCAGTCTCAGGACTGAAGACCACAACAACAACATCATTAATTATTATTATTTATTCAAGGCGTCCGATTTTCTCGGCCAGAAAGCCATTTGCGTTATATCCATAACAAAAATCTATCACAAGTTCAAATCCCAATACCATAATCGATCACATGTAGGAACTTTCGCGGTCACTTATCTTTTTTCACAGGTAAGCTATCAAAATCGCGTCAGATAATAAAGTGCACTTATATTAACCTAAGTCGCGTCCTTTTTTTGCAGGGGGAAAGGGATGGAAGGGTAATTCCATCTCAAATCAACTAACAGTCTGAACCTTGGTATCTCAGATTTGAATGAATTTTTTTTCGGGTTATGTACCCACTAACACAGATTTTTCTGATGTTTCGTTTTTGACTTTCAAGGGTTTAAAAATAAAAAAAGCCTCCGTTTTTGATCAATCGATGATTGTTTTAAAATGCTGTAGCTCCAAAACTATACAACCTAGAGAGCTCAAACTTGCATCACTAAAAGCTATTCTTCATTATAAGTCATCATCATTTATTATTATTATTATTATTATTCATTATCAATCATTATCATTTATGATCATCATCATCATCATCATCATTATTATTATGTGACTGAGAAAACCGTGCTACACTTTTGGCGCCGAAATTTGCTCAACAGTTAAATCCGCCATGACTGTACAAGAGCACGTTTGCGCCACGATACCCCTCACCAAGTCAGTTGACTCTCTCTCTCTCTCTCTCTCTCTCTCTCTCTCTCTCGCGCGCGCGCGTTATAACCAGACACGTGCCCCGCGGACGTCCGACCGCTTACATCACACATCCTCGATCGCCTCCTCTATACACGCGACAGACATAGTCTTCTGTAAATATGCTAACACCCACATCTAACCTATCAATTACCTAAGTACTTAATTCCACTTCAATTTTAATCATATTAAATAATTCAATTTACAATTTCATATGCGTATGCAAAGGTGTTCAACTACCTACTTTCAAATACTTTTAGAGGACCAGACTGCAACCTCTTTCTAGGAACCCTCGCCGAGTTTGAATTCTGTCAGTGAGGGAACGTCACTTGCGCTTTCGCTACCAGCCTAAGAAAATTGCGCGTAAAGAAAGGGCACTTGTACTAACCTCGTCCATCCGACCACCACTTCCTCCTAGGATCAGGTGCCAAGTGTATCTGCCAGTAAACAAAGCTCACTTACGTCTTCGCGGCCAACGAAAGAAAACTGCTCAAAACGAAGCGTACCACCCCCACCACTTCCTAGAGTTCAGCTGGTAAAAGGACTCACAGAACACACGCTCTGACATGCCCCACACCATACAGACCTGCAAACCACTCCCACAACTCATTTATAAGGCTCTAGAAACACGCTTGCTAATTGTAAACAGTTAAAAATAACGCATAGCACAGCCTACGGACATGCGACCCGCTCGTAAATAATGCAAAACATTTACGTCCAAATACCCAAACAACTCCTAATTTTCGGAAATAATTTCAGCAGACCTGAAAAGTGCTCCTAAATAATACAGCACAATGATGTGTAGACACGCCAAGTACTCGTAAACTATTCAAATCGCGCATGTGAAGGCCTACCGACCCGATCCCGAAATAATGCAATCAACGTGCGCAAGCACAGTCCATTGAGTACACAGGAGGCAGCGATAAGTGACCGATACCTCAGATGTCGAAGCGCGCACAGCCCCTGCTCGGCTTCTGCAAACATGAGGTGGCGGCACCTCCCTCATACGTAACACCTGTGGAATTCCTATCCAAATACGTGCTCACCTACAAACACGTGCTGATGTGATCGGGCGGGAGTGCAACCCCGAGTTTCAGCCGAACGCAGGCCAAAGTTGTATGTAGACGCCCTTAATGACCGAGCGCTTATTTACACACACAACACGCTCTCCAAGCAGAGCCGCGCGCGTTCGGCCTTCCTCACTCTAACTGCGGTCCGACGAAAACGCTTCAGAATTCCATTCCACAGTAGCAGAACCTGCTTTCCTCCCTTAGCGATTCTAACGGACCATAAGTTACGATTGACTGACGCTTCACGGCGCGCGCCACAACCCCCGCGAAGTGAAGGTGCGTTTACACTGCCATTTGTATCGGCACATGTATGAGATACATGTATATGCGACTTTGCGATATGTATCGCGACTTGTATCAGTTGACAAGTATCAACCTCATACATGTATGAGCGTGCATTTACACTGGTTGATATGTATCACTGTGCGACAGCTTTCGACGACGATTTAGAAGATTTCACATTTTTATGTGCTGGTACACTTGCTCTTTTGGAAGATGATACGAAGAAAAGACGAAGGAAGCGTAGATGGTGGCAGAGAGCGTTTCTCGCGAATTAACGCTAAAGGATGGCGCATATTTTAGAAATTATGTTAGGATGAGTATGGAGGATTTCCGCGGTCTGTTATCACTTGTGGCTCATCTTGTGTCCAAAACCAACACACACTTTCGGGAAGCGATTCCACCAGAGGATCAGTTTGCAGTAACACTCCATTTTTTGGCCACTGGGGATTCCTCTTGAAACGAAGATTTCATTACAAAACATTTGCATTGTCGCGCGATTGCTAATGCCAACGTCTCACACACCATTGTCGGCATCCGTTGTCAACATTATCACGCGAGGCCGCCGGAATAATAGCAAAAAATTGATATACGTGCCAGATGCATGAAAAAATTATAGAATGCATTACATACTCTGATATATATAAAACTTTTACCTTCACTTCTTGGAATAAAACTTGCACAATAGCCTCGCAAACACGAAGAATAATGTTGCATATGGCACTTTTTGATGTTCTATGCAGATACATTAACGTCGAAACGATAGTCGGCACCTCCAAAACTCAAACAGCCGCCAAAGAGTCTGGTACTACGCATGTGCTAATCGTCAAAATAAGCGGCAGGCGACAAGACGACAGGAAATGATAGTACTGCGCATGCGCGAGTTCTTCAAATGCCGCTCATACATGTCGCGTATATGGCCAAAAAGCGATATACAAAATGTATACGCGACATGTATGAGCTCGAGGGTCCGCATACAAGTTCCGTGAATTTTTGTATGAGGTGATGTATTGCAACATGTCAAATTGACATGTCGCTCATACATGTCGCGATACATGTATCCCTGTGTAAACGTACCTTGAGGCAGAGACAGCTCCCACCCGCCAGCCGCCGCCACCGAACACCGGTGAAAGTTGCATTCCAAGCAGCGCTCGCACCAGCCTCATATTCGAGGCATCTCCAGGTGCCACTCGTCTCTGCTGCTGAATACAAGGCGTGTTGACACACACACACACACACACACACACACACACACACACACACACACACACACAGAGTCATCCTCTCTACTCATCCCATAACATAAGCAATAGTAACTTTCAAAAACTGGTTCAAATGGCTCTGAGCACTATGGGACTGAACTGCTGAGGTCATTAGTCCCCTAGAACTTAGAACTAGTTAAACCTAACTAACCTAAGGACATCACAAACATCTATGTCCGAGGCAGGATTCGAACCTGCGACCGTAGCGGTCTCGCGGTTCCAGACTGCAGCGCCTTTAACCGCACGGCCACTTCGGCCGGCAATAGTAACTTTACAATCCAATGTATATAAAGCCTACACAATGTAAGCCACACTAACTTTGACAATACCGACTACGTGCCCCAATGCTCTCCATCCCAAAGGAAGCGCTGTGAACCTGCTCTATCTTTCTACACACGTGACACTCGGCGGTAATCAGCCCTTCTACATCAACGGACGGAAGTCCCTCTCAGAACTGTTCCACAAATTCGGCGATCGCTTCCCCTCAACACAAATGCGTTACTGTCTCTTCTTCCTTGCATGCTCGCTTTTTTTCTACAGTCATCTCCAGACTCATAGACTACATGAACACACCAAAAATTTTCAAAGTACGGTATCCTGTAAACTACTGAGTAACTAGAAACAAACTAAAAAATGATATTCACACTCTCGAATACCGAAGTCGTTGATGTCATTATCCTTACAGTTGAATGTTACGATCGCAGTCTCAATTGATAGGCATTCGACAATGAGCTAAGTATCAGAAATACACTCTCTTGACACCTGTTACTCTGGAAATATCTCTACCGTCCTTACGACTTCCTCTCTACTCATCACATAACATAAACAACATTAACTTTAAAATGCAATATATACAAACGCTACGCAATGTAAACCACATTAACTTTACAATACAGTATATACACATTTGACACTAAACGGTGCACATAACCAGTATATCTCTACAGCATGCGAAAAAAATATCCTATTCCTACAGTGTCTATATACCGCAATGCTCTCCAATCCTAGGAAAGCACCGTCAACCTGCTCTTTCTATCTACAGACTCGACACTCAGAGCTAATCTTCCCTCTTACATCAACGGACCTTACCCACCTTCAGAACTCTTTTTACAAATTCGGTATCGTTCTCCCTCAGCACAAACGCCTTACTGTCTCTCCTTTGCCGGCCGAAGTGGCCGTGCGGTTAAAGGCGCTGCAGTCTGGAACCGCAAGACCGCTACGGTCGCAGGTTCGAATCCTGCCTCGGGCATGGATGTTTGTGATGTCCTTAGGTTAGTTAGGTTTAACTAGTTCTAAGTTCTAGGGGACTAATGACCTCAGCAGTTGAGTGCCATAGTGCTCAGAGCCATTTGAACCATTTTTGTCTCTCCTTTCTTGTATGTTCGCTTTTCTACAAACATCCTCAGACTCATAGACTGCAAGAACACGTGTACTTTCTCGATAACATTACGCTTTTTTAGCTGTACTTCTCAATATCATGCACTAGGCTACATCCTACCGATCACTAGTTCATCATAATTCCCAAGCTATAGACTTCAAATTAATTGTCTACAAAAGCCGAACGTTATCTATGAGCAGCATGCTGTAAAACACTGACTAACTAGAAACAAACATACGCAAAATGATATTTCCACTCTCGAATACCGGTCTCAGTCATGTAACATATTCGAGATCTTGGCTATAATTTACACGTCATCTAAGGTCTGCCCCAGGTCTACAGAACAGACAAGCGTGTATCCAACATACCACAATCGATATTCACTCAACTAAATAAAGGAAGCAAATGTGCAGAAGTAGTCAACCGAACAATCTACATCCCACCTAATAACACTCCAACTCAAATCAATCATCATCTCAAATTCTCACTTGATCACCAAAGCCACCCAACACATACTATTACTTCGCTATTCGGTCGTCTAGCGGTCATCAAAGTTAACTCTTACAGACCAATATACTCCAACAGGTCTCTGCATTCGGACAGCTGCTCCAGTTATTTATTATTATTTATCATCATTTACGATCATTTATTATTATTTATTATAATTATAATTTATTATTTATTATTATTTATGTCATGCACGTGTGTTCACCACGAGGTCTGGAGTCCAACTGGCTTAGTACACATCGCCACCAGCAGAGGGCCTCATTCAAGATGTCCGTTTTTGGTAGGGAGTTTGAATTTTGGTGGAAGATCATACAATTCGTCTAGCTAACAAAAATGGCTCCAACTGTGTTTAGCTCCTATCACAACCACCAGAGCGCTCTGTCATCAGGTAAGTTGATGACGCAATTACCATTATTCAAGATGGCTGCAACCAGTGCAAAACGTGTCACCTTTCCCGAACCTGCATGCTACAGTAACATTCCAACTTGGCTTTCGTCACACCCTACACATCGTTCAGCTGATCCCATTTCCAGATCTTTGCATATCTGATATCTGCAATTTAAGTCAGAGAAAGACATATGCATTACCTTCTGCAGCCTGTCTAGAAACAGAACGACCTCAGTTACTGCAACAGGAACTTGTCTTGACCATTCGCCAGAAATTCAAGCGCCGCCGGCGTCACGTCAAAGCCACACATCTGTCCATCTAAACAGCCGTCCACTGAGCCCCAGGACCAGCATGCCGTAGTGGGCTCTCTCTCTATACCTGCTCTCCAGCTATTGTCTAACGACATACACTGCACAAATGGATTCCTGAATAGCGCAGATCTCTATCCCCCCCCTCCATCTCCAACTCGACATGTAAACAGTCTCTCTCCTCCAGCCAGTGAACCCGACGTCACTCACGCTGCGCTGACGATTTCCACTCACAAATCTTAAACACTCCCATATATAAACGCCTATTCACTCCTGCCAAAACTCACTTAAAAATAAAAAAGCATTATCCGTTTCTCAGCGTAGATTAGTATGGTTCAAATGGCTCTGAGCACTATGGGACTCAACTGCTGAGGTCATCAGTCCCCTAGAACTTAGAACTAATTAAACCTAACTAACCTAAGGACATCACAAACATCCATGCCCGAGGCAGGATTCGAACCTGCGACCGTAGCGGTCTTGCGGTTCCAGACTGCAGCGCCTTTAACCGCACGGCCACTTCGGCCGGCGTAGATTAGTATGCATTTACAACAAATAGACAAATATAATCCCAAGCAGAAGTCATACATATGATTAAAAAGAAAAAAAATGACCTCAATTTAGGTTATCCGGCATTTATTTACATTTCCTAATGATACAGTCGTAGATGAGCCATGTCATCCACTTGCTCATTCCTACAGCACACACTTTCACAGAACATGTTCTACTTATATGCCACCCACCCTCTTACAATAATTTTGTACAACCATTTACGCCCCCACATACAACCCAGCTCAATAGAACATAATAATTCCTTTTTCCACAGATAGTCATATTCGGTGAACAATTTAACATACTAAATTACGCATACATTAATCAAATACACTAATACTTTTATCGACATACACATACCTTTCACTGAGGATAGGGCATTTAATATTATATACTTAAACACAAACCAATGATAACCATATTCCGATGCGCACCTTGTCCTCGTAACAAAGCACACTGGCCAATCATGTGACAGCATGTTTTCCTAATTTCAGTATCATAGCTAAACCACACCTCCTCTACTTTGCAAGTATCATTGCGAGCATTGATAGATGACTGCTCAGTACGTCCATTCACACTTAATTCTCGAACACATAAAAACGACCAAAGTATACCAGACAACTATATACATATTTCTAAGACCTCGCGCATAGTACTCGATCAATCTCTCTGCGTATGGCGGTCACAGAGCAGTCTCACCCTTTTACGTTAAAAGACCATCCTAAGCTCGTCATTGACCAGCCTACCCCGCAATAACGCTACCCAATTAATCCTCAACCAAGCAGAAGAAAATAGCTACACTTCACCTCTCTTGACTGAATAGAGCTTTCCTAGTCCTAACCCCTCCAAGTGCACCACATTTCTCGATATGTAACCAAGTCTTGGAGCTTAGCACACCATATCGATCTATAGTAACAGATCTCAAAGTGCCTTAATTTAATAGCATCCAGTTAAGAAGAACAAGAACGGAGTGATATTTATACACAACGTAGTTTGACACATATTTACGTAAATCATCCAATCTATCATGTGTAAAGCACTGTAGCTGAATATGGCTAGAACGCAGGCTATATCACGTGACTAAAGCATCCAGATAGAACACTGGAAAAAAATCGACCTTCAGCAACTTGTCTTTCTCCAGAATAAATGAGTCAACGTTTAAATCCTACCTACTTACAGCTCTGTCTCAATCGATGATCCCGTACACTCTCTGTTACCCTTTAACACAGATGTGAGTAAGTTTAGACGCGAGTGATTCTCTGTCCTCCTCAAAAGCATCAAATACAGTATTCAACTCGCGTGTATCACTGCTACCTCAGTAGACATACACTATAATACGAACTCAACGAGAAAAAATTGACTACCTTCCTTAGTCCGCTCCCTTTGATGTCGTCGTTTTCCTGCATTCCTCTTGTTGCAGCATACTTGACTCCATGTACAAATTGCTCCCTGCGAACCAGAAGATAAGTACGTCCTCATTTTCACTGTATTTCGGTATATGTTAGGTTAGTTTATATGTATGCGCTAATCAGTTTTCCTATTTCTGTCGATTTTATGTCAGATCCATCCATGTGACCGCGACATAACCTATCTTTCTGTGTTCTAAAATTGCCTGTAAATGTAACCCAGACGCATCCTGTCACCTCTACATTCGGGGAGCGCTTGCTCTGTTTTCTGTATGGCTGTATACATGCATGCCTCGAGGGCGGCTCCCATGACCGGCGGTAGACTCGAGTTAACGTTCGAATGTGGATCCGCCGCTAGTTGTATGCGAAGCGGTGTTCAGATGCGGATCCACAATACGCTGCGCACGGGGTGGTCTTTGAAGGTGGATCCGCCTCGCGCAATGTAGGAGGCTGTATTCGCATGCAGAGCTACAGTATACCATACCCGAGATGGCGTTCGAGTGTGGATCTTCAAATGGTTCAAATGGCTCTGAGCTCTATGGGACTCAACTGCTGTTGTCATAAGTCCCCTAGAACTTAGAACTACTTAAACCTAACTAACCTAAGGACATCACACACATCCATGCCCGAGGCAGGATTCGAACCTGCGACCGTAGCGGTCGTGCGGTTCCAGACTGTAGCGCCTTTAACCGCTCGGTCACTCCGGTCGGCGAGTGTGGATCTGCTGCGTACTATATATCCAGAGCTGTGTCCGGGGGGCGGATCCACCACACGCAGCATCCGTGATAGGATTCGCGGGTGGACCAAGCACGCGTTACGTCCGGACAAGTATTCTACGCTCGAAGTTTGGTCCACCAGCCGATGGGACCGGCTCCTGGGAGCCGTCCGCGAGGCGTGCATGTCCACAGACATACAGGAAACAGAGCAAGCGCTCTCCGAATGTGGAGGTGACTGGATGCGTCTGGGTTACATTTACAGGCAGTTTTAGAACAGAAGCTGTGTTGGTCCGTTTAATAATAGAAGTGTCATATAATGCAATTCGGTGTCCGTTTTCCAGTGTACGCGCCGCTATAGATGATCTTTCGCGATGGCGTAGGTGAAAACACCTAACATGTTGTGAACGAAAACGAACGAATAGGCATAAACACTGTGGCAGTGATGAACGAAAACCTGTTAAGAAAGTCAATTGTAAATAGTGCAGCGCAGGAAGTAAAGCAGAATGCCTAAAGGTGCGAAGAGCAGATGTGAAATGAAGTCTGTCGACACCAACCACTGCTAGCAACAGGGGAAGGAGCGGACTATGTAAAGAAACACCGTAAGTAGCTTTCAGGACAATTTTATAAAGGAAACGCTGTTTTTAACGTAAAACAATAAAAAATGTACAAACCTGTGTATCCGTTTTAGAATAACGACAGAAGATCCTTTGTAAATAAAAGCGAAACGCGTCTGGTGTAATTCTTTATAACAGATTAATCTCAGTGTATCCTCTGCAGCATTGTCCCCATAAGGAGCGAATCTAATGATACTCATGACTGTGTCAAAAATAATTGTCCCGGAAAACATGAAGAACTCCTTCGAGCACTTCAAGTTGATAGCGATGAAGTGGTGCAACGAGAGGTGACGTTGGGGCTCCGGCAACAAAGCCAGACATTCCACAGTGGTGTTTTCAAACAAACTGATCTCTCGTTGGGAGAAATTCGTTTGCCGCCAGTGTGAAGATATTGAGAAATAAAAACCTACGTATAAAGAATAAAGACGTAGAATTTTAATGAAGTTTGTTTTATTTAAAAAGCTTTCAGAATTTTCACATAAATACGGAGGGATTACTTTTCACCACGCCCTCGTATTTTTGTTTGTTGTCAATTTCTGTTCGTAGTGTGTTTTTATGTTTTTTTTTTGCTAATATGACTAGATTTTACTTTATTTATGAATTAAATATTTTGAGTGAATGTCTTACTAATACAGGGTGTATAAAAACGCATTTGACTAGGCGCGGTGGTTGGTAGATGGGTGTCACGTGAGCATACTTTGATAATAAGCTTATGTTCGGAAACGCGGCATTTGTGTGCTGGTGTCTCTAAAATGTACAGCAGGATGTAGGCAGTTTGGATCACACACGCTACGCAAGGTGCAAAAGGGACACTGCATATTGAAAGAAGATTACGGTTAATGAAGTAAAAGATCCACACAGTGGACACCAAATGAAAAAGCTACTCCTTATGTTTCTGATCTAGACTGCGAAGGCTGGCTCTGAGCACTATGGGACTTAACTTCTGTGGTCATCAGTCCCATAGAACTTAGAACTACTTAAACCTAACTAACCTAAGGACATCACACACATCCATGCCCGAGGCAGGATTCGAACCTGCGACCGTAGCAGTCGCGCGGTTGCGGACTGAGCGCCTTAACCGCGAGACCACCGCGGCCGGCGACTGCGAAGGAACTGTTAATCAGAACTCTGGGAGAAGTTGTAGTTTAATTCACAATCGATTTATTGATCTTAAACAAGACAATTGATTATTAAAGAAACATCATACAAAAAATATTTATTTAACAAAAGCATTACTAAAATGAGATCTATGGTGGACAAAGTGATCTGCTGGGGATCGACACACGACACTAACCAGAACACTACTCGCTCTATCTCACTTCATACACGTGAGTCCAGGTTATGGCATCAAACTACGCCACCACCAAGCATCTATATTCTACCATACAAAAAAAAGGAAGAAATATGGTTCGAAAGAACAGGGTGGTGAGAAATAGATATTATAGCCCTACTTCGCAGCAGCAAATACTTTACCATCCTACTGGTCAAGGCGGCACACTACGATGCGTTCGGCGACTGAAGTCATGGACGGCGGCAATCTGTTATTAAATGCGCGTTCTCGAAAAATGCAACTACGCGGTCTCACGTTCGCTTAATTCAGGACACAAGTACTTCCCTAAGAGCCTCTGAAACCCCGGTGGATTCCAGTGTGGAGGTGGACCCGTTTGCTGGTCTGCCAAACAAATTTGACTCCGTACCACGACTGTGCGTGTTGGAATACGTCAAATGTTTGGACGGCCAATCAAGACAAAGAAGTACACCCACTCGTCACTCATTGTGACCATGATGATATAAGCAGTACCTCTGACGGTTCAGAAGGTGACTGGCACAGGCTCTAAGTCGCGCCCTAGCAAAGGACACAAGTCTCACCGTTTAGTTAGAGACCTGCAGTTCTTTACTAGCGAAGCGCCAGTACCAGAGACTTGTACGAGAGTGCCGATCTCCCTGTCTCTGCGTTGCCTCCTCAGCTCGGTTCTAAACGCACATTTCTCTTTTTTGACTTTCCCCAATTTCGCACAAGCCAATCACGAGCTGGAGCCCGGCCTTCTAAGCTCGGTGAATGGTCTTTGCACTTCAAACTGATTTGACCAATGAGAAACTTAAAGTTAATTGGCAGAAAATGGAAAAAAAATTCAGGTTCGCAGTCTCTTCCCCACACGATTGCCGTGTCTTTTGCTAACACAATACAGGGTTGAAGCACAGCCCTCCATAAACAGCTTGTTATCTCCCCTGTTGCGTCCATTTCAAAGTTTGCAAAGAATGGCCATAAATTTGCATTGACAAAACATGTTTTGAAACAGAGTCTACACATCTGGACGCCAGTTTTCCTGTCCCGTGGACATTTGCAGAACGTTTCCATTTCTTTTGGCGGCTTGCTCGCTAACAAGGCCTACAATGTGTTGTTGGCGACTTTTCGGCGCTAGGCCATATACCTGGACGTGTGCCCCTGTCTGTGGCGCCAAGCTTAATGAGTTTCTGCACAATACGACTGCCGCACGGGGCCGTCTGGAAATGTCCCTTCATCGTTCTCCAGAAAAAGCGCGCTTTGTGTCGCCCCAGCAACGCCGTGCTTTTACTGCAGTCGTTTAAGTCGGCACCCTGTTCCTTTGACCGCAGGTAAAGTTTACCGTATTTTTTTCCCTAGAGCATGCAAACAAGACCATAAACTGCTGCCCACCATTTCATCACAATGTATGAAGTCAAATCGCCGTAGATCGTATTCCCTACACCGAATCCGAAGTGAGAGTGCCCTGCAATCTCTCAATATTACTGTCAGTAAAAGCCACTTTAGCTCAGCTGAATGACGCCTTGGGCGGCTGGTGGATTGGACGTGGGAGCCCCAATAGCCTGGTCCCATCGCTCACTGGACATAACGTCACTGGATTTTCATTTCTGGAGATGTATGAAAACCCTCGTGCAGGGGAGACTCGTCGAGTCACCACAAGACCTTGTGGCGGGTGGAGTCATTCGTGATATGCCGAAAATATTTCCAACGGTTCGGCAAGATATCGTCAAGCTATACACATAGCGCACCGAAGTTGATGGCGGTCGTATTGAGCATATTCTGTAAGCGAATCAAGCTGACGTTTACCGACCGCAGTGTACTGCGAGGTGACCAGAGTCCTCCTAACGTCGGCCGGGCCTCGTTTTGCCCGGCGCAGCGAACCACCTCGCCGTGGCACGGAACCCACAAGTCAGTGCGAGTCGCCTGCAGCCTTCATAGCCGGCCATAATTGCGAAGGTGTCGCCAGCGAAGGATTTTATGCACGAGCTGACATCTCGATTATGTGCCATAGATGTTCGACTGGATTCTTGTCGGGCGATCTGGGCGACCACAGCATTCGCTGGAATAGTGCAGAATGTTTGTCCAGAATGTTTCTCAAACCAATCGTGAACAACTGTGGCCCAGTGATATCGCGCATCCACAAAAGTTGCATCTGACCGAGCCACGTGTCCCAGTCGTCTAGTGTCCAACCGACGTGGTCACGAGCCGGAGAGAGGTGCTGCAGGCGATCTCTTGGTGTTAGCGAAGGCAATCGCGTCAGTCGTCTGCTGTATACTCCATTACATTTCGCCGCACCATCCTAACGGATACCTTCGTTATGTATCTCACGTTGGCTTCTGTGATTATTTGAATGAGTGTTGCTTGTCTGTTAGCACTGACAACTCTACACACACGGTGCTGCTCTCGGTCGTTAAGTGAAGGCCGTCGGTCACCGCGTTGTCCTCGGTGAGAAGCAATGCCTGAAATTCGGTATTCCCGGCACACCCTTTACACTGAGGATCTCGGCGTACTGAATTCCCTAACGATTTCCGAAACGGAATGTACCATGCATGTAGCTCCAACTACCATTCCGCGTTAAAAGTCCGTTAATTGCCGTCACGCGACCTTAAGTCGGAAACGACTTCACATGAATCACCTGGCTGGGTACAAATGACAGTTCTAGCAATGCACAGGCCTTTTGCACCATGCGTACACGAAACTACCGCCATCTGTTTGTGTGGATATCGCTATCCCGTGACTTGTCACCGCACTGTACATTGTCGCCTTTTCTTCTTCCCTAATTTGTGTCGTCCCAACTGCGTACGTCCTATTTCACATTTCAGAGACGCTAGGACGCAAACGAAGCGTTTTCGAGCATATGTCCATTCTCACAGTATGCTCAGACGTTGCCAGTATACCAACTAGCTCACCTTGTAACATAACATTTGATACATGTTTACTTTCCAGTACACGTATACAGGTTGGTCCATGGATCGTAACCGGGCCAAATATCTCACGAAATAAGCGTCAAACGAAAAAACTACAAAGAACGAAACTTGTCTAGCTTGAACGGGGAAACCAGATGGTGCTATGGTTGGCCCGCTAGATGGCGCTGCCATAGGTCAAACGGATATCAACTGCGTTTTATAAATACGAACCCCCATTTTTTTATTACATATTCGTGTAGTACGTACAGAAATATGAATGTTTTAGTTGGACCACTTTTTTCGGTTTGTGATAGATGGCGCTCTAATAGTCACAAACATATGGCTCACAATTTTAGACGAACAGTTGGTAACAGGTAGCTTTTCTTAAATTAAAATACAAAACGTAGGTAAGTTTGAACATTTTATTTCAGTTGTTCCAATCTGATACATGTACCTTTGTGAACTAATCATTTCTGAGAATGCATGCTGTTACAGCGTCATTGCCTGTAAATACCACATTAATGCAATAAATGCTCAAAATGATGTTCGTCAACCTCAATGCATTTGGCAATACGCGTAACGACATTCCTCTCAACAGCGAGTAGTTCGCCTTCCGTAATGTTCGCACATCCATTGACAATGCGCTGACGCAAGTTATCAGTCGTTGTGGGCGAATGGTTCAAATGGCTCTGGGCACTATGGGACTTAACTTCTGAGGTCATCAGTCCCCCAGAACTTAGAACTACTTAAACCTAACTAACCTGAGGACATCACACACATCGATGCCCGAGGCAGTATTCGAACCTGCCACCGCAGCGGTCGCGCGGTTCCAGACTCTAGCGCCTAGAACCGCTCGGTCATCCCGGCCGGCCGTTGTGGGTGTGTCACGATAGCTTCCCCACAGAAACAAATCCGGGGACGTCAGATCCGGTGAATGTGCGGGCCATGGTACGGTGCTTCGACGACCAATCCACCTGTCATGAAATAAACTATTCAATACCGCTTCAACCGCACGCGAGCTATGTGCCGGACATCCATCATGTTGGAAGTACCTCGCCATTTTATCATGCAGTGAAACATCTTGCAGTAACATCGGTAGAACTTTACGTAGGAAATCAGCATACATTGCACCATTTAAATGCCATCGATAAAATGGGGGCCAATTATCCTTTCTCCCATAAGGCCGCACCATACATTAACCCGCCAACGTCACTGATGTTCCACTTGTCACAGCATATTATGCCGGTTTACGTTACCGCTGTTGGTGAATGACGCTTCGTCGCTAAATAGAACGCGTGCAAAAAATCGGTCATCGTCCCGTAATTTCTCTTGTGCCCAGTGGCAAAACTGTACACGACGTTCAAAGTCGTCGTCATGCAATTCCTGGTGCATAGAAATATGGTACGGATGCCATCAATGTTGATGTAGCATTCTCAACACCGACTTTTTTGAGATTCCCGATTCTCGCGCAATTTGTCTGCTACTGATGTGCGTATTAGCCGCGACAGCAGCTACTTGTGCATCATCATTTGTTGCAGGTCGTGGTGACGTTTCACATGTGGCTGAACACTTCCTGTTTACTTAAATAACGTAACTATCCGGCGAACGGTCCGGACACTTGGATAATGTCGTCCAAGATACCGAGCAGCATACATAGCACACGCCCGTTTGGCATTTTGATCACAATAGCCACACATCAACTCGATATCGACCTTTTCCGCAATTGGTAAACGGTCCATTTTAACACGAGTAATGTATCGCTAAGCGAATACCGTCCGCACTGGCGGAATGTTACGTGATACCACGTACTTATATGTCTGTGACTATTACAGCGCCATCTATCACAAAGCGAAAAAAGTGGTCCAACTAAAACATATTTCTTTGCGTACTACACGAATATGTAATAAAAATGGGGGTTCCTATTTAAAAAATCGCAGCTGATATCCGTTTGAGCTATGTCAACGCCATCTAGCGTGCCAACCATAGCGCCATCTGGTTTCCCCTTTCAAGCTATACGAGTTTCGTTCTTTGTAGTTTTTTCGTTTGATGCTTCTTTCGTGAGATATTTGGCCCGGTCACGATCAATCGACCACCCTGTATATATTTCTACTGCAAGTCGTCAGGCACATTTTTTCTGCAGCAGATATCTGAACTTTCGTTTTTGAAACCAACCTGCAACTTCTAGTGTCAACGGAAAATGTCGATATGTTTTTCTACACAAATGTAATGATTTTTAATGTGGAATTTGATAGAGCGGTCCCAAATCAATGTAGCATGATATTCGTGCTATCGATATGTGCTCACAGGGAAAGTAAAACAGTACTGCAGCAGCACCTGAGTGGCGGCACGCGACACTGGGCAATTCAGACACGGAGAACGTGGCTAGCTAAAGGGTTACTGGTCCTGCGGTTTCTGCCGTAGGCGTCAGCTGCTCTAGAGGCTGATAGATGGCAATCCAGCGCAGCCGCAGTATCAATACACTCAACTCAGTACCACCTCGAAGGCGATTCACAGAGCGGCCTGAAGTTTCAGTTCTCTTATCTCCAAGACGACAATACCGAATTTTGCGGAGGTCCGAGATGAATGTAACATAGCACAAAGTGGAGAACACCTTTAAGTCAGCCTAGCTACTGCACTTTATGAGAGGTACTACTATACATTCACAAAGCAGTTCCTGACCAACTAAACGGTTGATTGCTACCAAACCAATTTTCTGTAGGTTGCATTACGTGGTCAACAACGAGTTTATCTGGCTACTTTAATACTGGTACTTCGTTGTGTCCACATGATCCATTAACAGTCCACATATAAGCTAAACTAAACTCCATCCTGACAGGCACTTATGAATGAATGAATGAATGAATGAAAATAGCCTGTGCTGTCCCATTGAGGGCAAAGGCCTCGTACAAGTATGGGTAGCTGCTTTTCACACTCACGCAGTGACCTAATCCGCTTAAGACGGTGCCGCACTTAATGCACACTACACATAGAATTACACTTGCTCACTTAGTTGTAGTTTAGTTCTTTCTGTTTCTGCCTATGCTGGTCCTCTGTCTTCCTGCTTGTTTTCTGAATAAGTCCGACCGTTTGCACCTTGGTCTTCCTCGGAGTCTCTTGCAGATGTATGGGTCCCATGCGGTAGCTCGTGTCGCCCACCTCTCGTCTTGCAGCTTCGCCACGTGGCCGCCCCATCTCCATTTGGTCTTCGTAACCTGTTGTGCTGTGTCTATTGTTGCCGACATCTTGTGTATCGAGGTTTTTGATATTCTGTCTTTCAGAGATATGCCAAAGATCTTCCTCTGCGTTTTCTTTTGGTATACCTGTACAATGTTTCTCTCTTTGGCTTTCAGAGCCCATGTCTGACATCCTTGTAATAACATTGGGAAAACGCAGCTTTCGACTGTCTCCATTTTGAGCCTCCTATTCAGGGTTCTGTCTAGCAATATGAACTTTAAGGCCCAGAAAGCTTTCCAGGCTAAGGAAAGCCTTTGTTTTGTTTCTTCTTCCATTTTGTTATTAAAGGAAATTATTTAGCCTAGGTATGTGTATTGTGACGCATACATTAGTTCCGTTCCTTTCTAATCCATTTGTCATTACCTGCGTTTTAGATTTGTTCACTGTGTGCCCTGCCATCTTGCTTTGTGTGTTAAGCTCCTGGAGCATTGATTGCAGTTCCCTCGCAGTTTTGGCAAAGAGGCCTTGAAAGGGTACAGTACCGACCGACATTGAAAATAGGTACAACATTCTTCGTTATTCTTGTCAGAACAACATATTTTTTCTAATAATAATTCAATATCAATTAATACAGCGAAGCCGGATACCAGTGTGGGAAAGAATGACAATTTATTTATTTAATTGATCACATGTGCACTCCCACAAAATAAATCCCTACATCCAGTTTGGTGAGATCTGTGAAATGAATGAATGTATGGTCGTCGGCAAACCGCAGATAGTGAATGTGAATATACACTCCTGGAAATTGAAATAAGAACACCGGGAATTCATTGTCCCAGGAAGGGGAAACTTTATTGACACATTCCTGGGGTCAGATACATCACATGATCACACTGACAGAACCACAGGCACATAGACACAGGCAACAGAGCATGCACAATGTCGGCACTAGTACAGTGTATATCCACCTTTCGCAGCAATGCAGGCTGCTATTCTCCCATGGAGACGATCGTAGAGATGCTGGATGTAGTCCTGTGGAACGGCTTGCCATGCCATTTCCACCTGGCGCCTCAGTTGGACCAGCGTTCGTGCTGGACGTGCAGACCGCGTGAGACGACGCTTCATCCAGTCCCAAACATGCTCAATGGGGGACAGATCCGGAGATGTTGCTGGCCAGGGTAGTTGACTTACACCTTCTAGAGCACGTTGGGTGGCACGGGATACATGCGGACGTGCATTGTCCTGTTGGAACAGCAAGTTCCCTTGCCGGTCTAGGAATGGTAGAACGATGGGTTCGATGACGGTTTGGATGTACCGTGCACTATTCAGTGTCCCCTCGACGATCACCAGTGGTGTACGGCCAGTGTAGGAGATCGCTCCCCACACCATGATGCCGGGTGTTGTCCCTGTGTGCCTCGGTCGTATGCAGTCCTGATTGTGGCGCTCACCTGCACGGCGCCAAACACGCATACGACCATCATTGGCACCAAGGCAGAAGCGACTCTCATCGCTGAAGACGACACGTCTCCATTCGTCCCTCCATTCACGCCTGTCGCGACACCACTGGAGGCGGGCTGCACGATGTTGGGGCGTGAGCGGAAGACGGCCTAACGGTGTGCGGGACCGTAGCCCAGCTTCATGGAGACGGTTGCGAATGGTCCTCGCCGATACCCCAGGAGCAACAGTGTCCCTAATTTGCTGGGAAGTGGCGGTGCGGTCCCCTACGGCACTGCGTAGGATCCTACGGTCTTGGCGTGCATCCGTGCGTCGCTGCGGTCCGGTCCCAGGTCGACGGGCACGTGCACCTTCCGCCGACCACTGGCGACAACATCGATGTACTGTGGAGAATTCACGCCCCCACGTGTTGAGCAATTCGGCGGTACGTCCACCCGGCCTCCCGCATGCCCACTATACGCCCTCGCTCAAAGTCCGTCAACTGCACATACGGTTCACGTCCACGCTGTCGCGGCGATGGAGCTCCGTATGCCACGGCAAACTGGCTGACACTGACGGCGGCGGTGCACAAATGCTGCGCAGCTAGCGCCATTCGACGGCCAACACCGCGGTTCCTGGTGTGTCCGCTGTGCCGTGCGTGTGATCATTGCTTGTACAGCCCTCTCGCAGTGTCCGGAGCAAGTATGGTGGGTCTGACACACCGGTGTCAATGTGTTCTTTTTTCCATTTCCAGGAGTGTATGATCATCTTTGAGACGGTACTTGGGTCACTGGTGGGACCAAAGAGATGAAATTTACCTGAGCTTTGAGCGCCTGAAATGTGGCTGACCAATACGGTAGCAAGGTGCTCCCCCTCTTTGGCAGAGGTGCGAGAGGACCTGAAGAACGTCCATGTTTCAGCACTCTGGCGCTGGATCTAGTGTTGGTAAGACCTGTCTTAGGCGTGCTCCGTAAGGACAAAAGAGTGGAGACATGGTATGCATGTGAAATACTTAAGAGTAGTTTGGAATAATAATTTCTCTATTTCAGGAACTTTTGTGGGGAGAATTAAATGTCAGGCAGGTAATATAAAGGGGTTCGTAGTAATCTTCGGAAGAGACCAACGGTCACAATGAAACCACGTGTAGCAATAAGTTGAAATACTTCCGAGTGCTTAAGTTAAGCTCAATTACTAGCGTGTGTACTATAAGTTGGAAATATTTAAGAAATGGCGTGTGTAGGACTTGAAATTAGAGACGAGTATTTCCACGAGGTGAGTACTGTGTGAGTCTCAATCTGTGTATGAGACAAAGGATAAAGAGAAGTACTCGTCCATAGTATCAGTTGAGGACTCGCGTGTGTGACGAATATGAGCTTAATATTACTTTGCGTGTTATGTTTCCGTGTGACGCTAGATTCAAACTCTAATACTCAGAGAGAAGCAAGGTGAGTCAGCCGTCTATCCAGCAACGCCACTTCGCTTGCATTGCACAGGAAGACGTGCATATATCCTCCAGAGTTCGTAGTAGGAAGGAAAAGTTATGAAGTGTGGCAGTGTCGTGTGAAACTGGGATGAATACTAATTGAAGTGGGAAAGCTGAAAGTGAAGTGATTCTAACGTTGTGACTATTCTTTGTGATGTATTGTATGTTGCGTGTGATGTATTTCATGTAATTTAAGTATGTGTAGTTTGCATGGGAGAGTAGCAAGATAGGTTCAGAGGCAGTGGGTTATGCATGTTCCTTTTTGTACAGCTCGGTCTGGAGTAAATTTTCGTGATGATGGGTGTGAGAGTCGTAAGATATAGCAAAAGATCCACCATCCTATCCAGGAAGTTCACTGTAGCGTTAGATAATTACGAGACCATAAGACAGAGAATCACCAATGTAAAGCCATGCCCACTGGGCGGAGTTTCTCATGTGTAATTGTTGTATAAACTGTAATGGTGTGTAGGTTATCTTTGAATCATACTAGAATTTATCGGAATAAAAAAGATAGTGAAAAGAAAAAGATTGGTCGCCTTGTTCTTCGACTAGTGTGTAGTCATGATATCCAGAATTTATAATGTGTGCGCCATTCATGTTCAGTGCGATGGCCACGTGTTGATCAAAGCCGTTGCGTAAGAAAGAAAATGTGGTATTGCCAGAGCGAAGTGAACAATCAGAGTTGTGTAGATTACTAATAGTCAGATGTGCGTTATCCGTTTCCGTTGCGTATTATTCAAACAGGAGAATAATTTGTAGCTTTAATTGTGGGTACTAGAGCTCATAATCGGTCATTGATGTTACTCGATAAATAAGAATGAATCCACTCACTTGGCAGACCACTCATCTTGCAGGCCTGACTGCTTGATGCCACAGTATGAGCAAGGCATGTGGGTGCCTCTCAGCCTATGTCGTCAGCGAAGCTCAAATTCGGTAGTCTCTTGCCGTTGAGGCATATTCCGTCATTCTTATTCCATTTTAATTTCCTGAATATGTCCTCCAGGATGCAGGTAAATAGTTTTGGGGAGATGAGATCCCCGTGCCTAACTCCTCTTTCCACGCGGAAAGGTTGGTCTGTCTTTTCGAAATGGTTCAAATGGCTCTGAGCACCATGGGACTTAACAGCTGAGGTCATCAGTCCCCTAGAACTTAGAACTACTTAAACCTAACTAACCTAAGGACATCACAGACATCCATGCCCGAGGCAGGATTCGAACCTGCGACCGTAGCAGTCGCGCGATTCAGGACTGAAGCACCTAGAACCGCTAGACCACCGCGGCCGGCTCTGTCTTTTCGGTTTTAACTCTAACGAAGCTGTTGTTTTGAATGTTTCTTAGTAATTGGATGTATTTTGCTTCTACTCTTTATTTCTTAGTACTTGAGGTATGTTTGGGTGTCTCATGGTATCGAATACTGTGCAGTAATCAACAAAAGCAAGGTATATTTTGAGGTGGCGATCTTATGATTTTTCTGTTATTTGATTCCTGGTTTGAATACGGTCCACTGTGCTAAATCCTTTCCGGACTTTTGTTAGTTCTGAAGGTTGGTGCTCGTCTAGTGTTTTTATTAATCGCCTTCTTAGTATTTTCGTGAACAGTTTATATTGGTTAGACATCAGGCTTATGGGTGTATAATTGTTCCTGTCATGTTTCGTACCTTTTTGTGCAAAAGTGCAATCGTACTTGTTTTCCACTGGTCGGGAATGTCTTCGGTTTGTATGATTTTGTTGAACACTTCTGTGATGATTGGTGTTAGGAGATCTTTGGCTTCTTCTAAAAGCTCATTGTATATGTTGTCTTCTCCAGGTGACTCTCCATTTTTCAGTTGAGTGATAGTTGTTCTAACCTCGCTGTATATTATAGCGGGTATGGTTTCAGTGGTGTTTGGGTCTGGATCGACAGGGTTGCGGTCTGTGGCTTTGTTTGGTAGAGAACTTGTGTATACTCCGTTACTCATTTGATTACACCCTCTCTTGTGTTCAGCTGTTCTCCCGCCTGATTCTTCTTTCCTGGTATCCATTGTTTCCAGCCCTGGGCGCTTATCCTCGCTTTTCTAAGAGTTGTTTGTTTGTAGTATTTGTCTCGTTGTTGCTGATCGATGTTCGCGGATATTTCTGCGTATTTCACTTTTCGTTATTTTGTCTAGTTTTGCGTATTCTTCTTTATTGCTGTCTGAAATATCTCTAGTTTTTATCACTATCGATCTGTGGTCGATTAGCTGTATGGTACTCTGACTTAATTTGCTTCGACTTATCTTCATTTGCTCGTCTTTGCTTGCGTCCTTGTGAGCTTGATATAAGCATTCTTCTAGTGCGTTATACATTTCTTGAGTGCTTTGTTTTGTATTGATATTTGCTTATTGTAGTTGCTTCTGTAGTTCTTGCTTAAATTTATCTGTGTCCAGTTCTTCTATTTCTGTTTTGCTTGCTTTTCCTACGTTGCTTCGTAATTTTTATTTTTGTCCTCACGATTCTACGGGCTGTGCTAAATTTTAATTGTAAGATTACTTGGATGTTATTTACTGTGTTTTGTTTGCCCGTTAGAATGTAATCTATATCGTTTATCGTCTTGCCATCTGGCGAGTGCCAAGTCCATCTTTGGTTTTGATTTTTCCTGAAGAAGGTGTGGGTTATTTTTAGTTTGTGTTCTTGAACAAATTGTACCATTCTTTCTCCTCTGCTGTTCCTTATTCCAGAGCCGTGTGGTCCGACTGGTTCTTCGTCATCGTTACTGTGGGGGCCGACTCTACAGTTGAAATCTCCAATTATTAGGTTTATCTGTGACTGATATCTCTCTAAGGTATGATCTAGTTTCTCATAGAAATCTTCTAATTCTTCATCGGTACTCATTTCTGTTGGGGCATATATTTGAACGATTGTTATTTGATGGCTTTTTTTGGGTAAGTTTCAAAGCTGCTATTTTTTCTAATACTCCCACAAATTCTTGTGTGGATGGTTTTAAGTCGCTTTTGATGACGAAGCCTATCACTCTTTTTCCTGTGGTTGATCCCTTATAATAAAGCAGATCGCCGTTTGATTTCTCTATGATGGCTTGCCCTGTTTTCCTTATTTCGCATAGTCTGAGTACATGGAATTCTATTTATTTTTGTGCATTTACGAGCTCTTCCTCTCTCTTTATGGTTCTCAGCGTTTGTACGTTCAATGTTTCTACTATGAATTCGTTGTTATTCCTCCTTTTAAGTCTGGTGCTCTGACCGTCGATTCTTCTATGTTGCCTGTTGTGATTATACTATATTCTTGCTTGGTGTTGGTGTTGGTGGTGGTGGTGGTGGTGGTGGTGGTGGTAGTGGTGGTGGTGTGTGTGTGTGTGTGTGTGTGTGTGTGTGTGTGTGTGTGTGTGTGTGTGTGTGTGTGGTTTTTTTTTAAATTTTTTTTTTACAGTCTTCTGGGCTGAGTGTCAGGGTGTTCCTTTCTTGTATTCTGCTTTGTTTAGTGTAATTCCACACCCTCTCTTGTTGCTCTTCTTGTGGATCCAAAGAAGTGAAATTGGCGTATTAGGTGTTTTCTCAGGCCAGAAATGTGAATCTTGTGTAATTTCTAGGTCACAGAAGGAATTCCCACCTCGAAGGCTTTTTTGTTTCCTAATGTGTGTAGTTCCTAACATTCTAAAGGTCCCGTTATTCCGTTCTTTAACAGATATTTCATCACTATTTCGTTTGCGGTACTTGTCTTATGGCCGCAAAAAATCCTGGAACTGTTCTCACAGTAAAGTAGCTAACAAATGCTTAGAGTAAAACAAAGTATAGAAAGGAAAACAGTATCACGATTTCATGGGGTCAGTTCCTCAGTGTAGGTGTTGAAACGGGCCGCCGTTGGTTCGCAACACCCTTCCAGTCCAGGAAGGTGGCTGTAGCGTGCCGTAAGAGTGCATCACATGACTCCTAAAGTCCAGAGAAGGCCTGCCCGGTGGGATTTTTCATCTCGCCACTGTTGTCACATTGTCCAGCGTACACCGTGTCCCGTAATGTAGCCCAGAAATAGAAATCCAGGACAGACAGACAGACCTAGCTGACCCAGGCAGAAGTCTGTCTCCCGTTTTATTGGGAATAAACTGCGCGCGGATGCACTGACATGGCGGGGAGTGGCATCCTCTCTCATCAACATCAGCTACCTCGTTCTTAAATCTACGAGGGCCGTTCAGAAAGTAACCTCCGGTTGATTTAAAAAAATACACCAAGTTAAATAAAAATATTTTAATATATACATCTTACAACTACATCTTTGCACTATTTTTCTACATAGTCTCCATAGCGATTGAGGCACTTATCGTATCTCTTCACAAGCTTTGAAATTCCTTCTGCATAAAAATCACCCGCTTGTGCCTGGAGCCAGCCTGTGACCGCATCTTTGAGCTCTTCGTCGTCATCAAACCGCTGTGACCTGAGCCATTTCTTCAAATGCATGAAGAGGTGATAATCACTTGGCGCCAGGTCTGGGCTGTAAGGTGGATGGTTGATAAGGTCCCACTTGAAGGACTCAAGAAGGGCCGTTGTTCTGCGAGCAGAGTGAGGACGGGCGTTATCGTGCAAAAAAACGATACCGGAAGTCAGCATACCACGGCGTTTGTTCTGTATAGCCCGTCGTAACTTTTTTATTGTTTCACAGTACACGTCTTGATTAATGGTCGTACCACGTTCCATGAATTCAACCAACAACACCCCTTTGGCATCCCAAAACACCGTTGCCATCAGTTTTCTGGCAGAAAAATCTTGCGAGGCTTTTCTTGGTTTGGTAGGCGAATTTGAATGTGCCCACATCTTTGATTGTTCTTTTGTCTCAGGGTTCACGTACTTAATCCAGGTTTCGTCACCGGTCACGATTCTGTTTAACAATGGTTCTCCTTCATCCTCATAACGTGACAGAAAGTCTAATGCAGAGGCCATTCTTTGAGTTTTGTGGTGGTCGGTAAGAATTTTGGGCACCCATCGTGCACAGAACTTACGGTAACCCAATCTTGCTGTCACTATCTCGCACAAGAGAGTCTTAGAAATCTGTGGAAAACCAGTAGACAACTCCGACATTGAGAAACGTCGATTTTCACGAACTTTTGCATCAACTGTCTGAACGAGTTCGTCAGTCACCAATGATGGTCTACCACTCCTCTCTTCATCATGAACGTTTTCTCGTCCACTTTTAAATAAACGTACCCATTCACGGACAACTCCTTCACTCATAACTCTTGGTCCGTACACGGCACAAAGCTCACGATGAATAGCTGCTGCAGAATATCCTTTGTCTGTAAAAAACCTTATGACAGCACGCACTTCACATTTGGCGGGGTTTTCTATTGCAGCACACATTTCAAACTGCCACAAAAACTAAACTAGCGCAGGTACGACGTTCACTCGACCACGGCTTGATGCCGACTGACGTGTTGAGTGTGTGAACGCACAGATGGCGTCGCTACTCCCCCCACAACCCGCACTGTGACCAATCGGAGGTTACTTTCTGAACCGCCCTCGTATATCTTGGAGCAGAGGAGACAGTTGGCTGGTGTACGTTCTCCCGTTCAGCTTGCCTTTAGAAATGCAGACGAGCGACACGCTCACCAGAACACCACCCCAGCAGCTCGAGATCCACCGGTGGTGACCACCTGCCGTGGCGGTTCACAGAGGCGCGATACCGTTTGCCGGTACCATTTGCCACACATGTGCTGCAAAACGTTGAGTCGTCTGGGACTACAGTTTCTTCCAAAACTCGGTATGTTGTCTTAATGCCCACTCACAAAAGGCTAGCCGATTGGCGTGGGCACCCACTGTTAGCCCGTGGTGGACGTGGCAGCGGTATGGCTGCATGTTTCAGTGTTTCAGAACGCAGCGTTAGATTTATAACTCCCTAGGGAGCATGCTTAAACTTCTGTGTCGATGTGTGTGTGTGTGTGTACCATATCCAATGCAATGGCGTTGTTCCGATCCAGCTCTAACGAATGGGCACGTGAAATTCCGCTTTAAATATCGTTTTGCTTGTAACGTGAAACAAACCGCCGCCTCCCGCAGACACCGAGCGTCGCGCGGAAGGCGTGGCGGCCGGCGTTGGTCTGGGGTGGCCACGGCTGCACACTGCGAAGACGAAATTTCGAAAGTTTGCCGATACAGCAGAAAAGAGAAAATGCTTCTGACGACTCTTCCGAGGGAGGTGGACACGGAAGTGCGAATTTTTTTTTTTTTTTTTTTTTTTACTGGACGCTTTTAAAATCTCGTAGCAATATGGCATCCAGTTACGCATGAAACATCTAGTATGACACCTTGGTAACATTGTGTAAAAGATTCATTGCCATGCAACCGTTGTTAGGGGAGTAATAAAACTTTTCCTAAGAAAATTGAGCCGTGGCGCTCGTTACTGGCGCGCCAGTCCCTTGGATGTCCATTATCGATCCTTCGATGTTTCTTATCTTTGCTCGACTTTTTTGTTTTCCGCATTCGCGGGGCGAGTGGCAATTGACGTTTGCTCGGGCTACCTGCTGAGACGCCGCGAGGTACGAGGTGGGAAGCAACCACGTGTATGTGGAGTTGGTTGTACGCGGTCTGCCGGTTCAGCATGGAGGATATGTGTTGGCTGCCTGCCTGCCTGCCTGCTCTCCTGATTTTGCTCGCCGTGCCTTGCGACCGCCTAGCTTGGATTGCTGCCTGATGTATCCAACACGAGCCATACCGGACGTCCAGCAGAAGTTAAGCAGCCTTGTGTTTCTTTTAAAGAAAAGGAGCAAATGTATAAGACCTTTTGTAACCAATTTTGGTGGCCTCTTAAGTGTGGCCTTCGCGTTTACACTGCCTTTGGGGAGAACAAATTCTTTTAAATTTAAATAGTTGGGGTTTCCTGTCCTTTATAATCTTTTGGGGGCTTTTATTTTAATTTTCTCTTTGGGGGTTCCTTCCTTGTGCTTGGTTAAATGTTTACTTGTATAGCGGGAAGTGACTCCTGGTTAAAACTCGGAGAAGGTGTTTGATGTTACTGCCGCCTCCGGCATTCGTCTCTTCAATTAAGTGTTTTCATCCCTTCGGGCGACCTGGTGTCACTCCTCGTTAATTAATGCTGGTTTATGTGTACTTAATTTTGAATTGGCCATTTGGATTAATATTTTGGAGCGCAGTATAGCACTAAAGCAACCTCACTGTATACCACCTTGTGCCCCGGTCTAGTACCTTAATTTTCAGTGGCACGAGTTAGCTCCACTACCGGTTTTACTGATGTGATTCCTTCAAAATCTTGTCTTGTATAAGTTTGTCCCATGTGTGTCTGGGAACACAGAGATGAGCTTTAGTGTAACTTCAGTGCTAGTCAGTTAACTGAATCTTCATTTTGGCTTGGCTTCCACTGAAGAGTTTAAGTGGAGCGAAGTGTGTTTGATTTGTTATTCATTTAATTGCTGTAAGTTTGTTTATTTAATGGGGAGCAAGAAAATAAAAAAAGTGTTGGTATTAACTCCCCTAGTTGCTTGGTGTTGCTAATTCGTTCCAAATGGCCTACTACTTATTCAGTGGCAAGGCTGTTGATTAGTTGGTTGCTGTGAGTACAAATTCACGCTATTTATTTGTTGCCGAAACTGTTAAAGTGTCTGTGTCGTGATTCGATCACTAGCTACGTGTTTGAGCTAAATTGATATAAACCTTATATTGCCTCCTTAAAATTTGTTGCCAGCAGAAACCCTTAAGAGAACTAAGTTTTGTCACTGCTTTACTGGGAGCAATATTTCATGTAATTAAATTTTGTCTTAAAATATGTATTTCTCTGATGTAATAAACGAGTGATAAAAGAAAAAAAGCAAAGAGGCCTGGTCCTTCCTATTGTGTCCTGTTTGTAACACGTTTCAAAAATAATGTTCCGTTCCGTTACCCATTGCTGTGTGAAAAGAGACGTGAGCCCACGTACTGCTCCCCTCCACCGAAGAAAATAAAAAGGATTGCAAATAAATAGGTTGGAAGGGAAAACAAGTTAGGCACTGTTCATTAAAAAAAATATCACTTCAATATACTCATAATCAGTAACAGCCTTCTATGTATTGCCGCGTTACAAACTGCAGGTAGTTGACTAGGGAGGGTTAACTTCTGATAATGGCGCAGCTAGCAAGGACGATGAAACACTGGAATTGAACAGAAAATGTACCATTTTGAAATTAAGAAACTTTAACACGAAAGGTGTTAAAGGTATGAGGAAAGTGAAAAGAATATGTTACTTATCCAAACGTACATTTTAACGGTGCTTTTATAGCGAATTCAGATCTTCTTAAAAGCCGATAGTATTGGTAAACCTTCCAGAGAATCTATATATTGATTCCGATGTTTCTTTTTTACGAATGTCTTTATTTACGATGTAACCTCTTCCGTTTTTTCCAGAAATTTTGATTTTTCCGTGAGAGGATTGTAAAAAATCTCCGTCGTAGACATGATTAAAAGACTGAACCACTTTAGACAGGTAAAACCGAAACGATGTTCTGCGTTTTCCGTCGACTTCTACAACTGGTTCATCCTCTGAAAATTTATATCCAGGTCAGAGCTACTGTTACGCACAGACATCTTTGTCTCCAATTCCGACGAAGAAGGCTAATGAGTTGGTTCCTTTGAAGGTATTTTCACAGTAGAAAACTTCCACTTCTGTTTACTACGTCCGGCAAGCGTTTTATTTTCCTTCTCAGAATCTAACGCTTTCTTCTCGGCGGAGTCCGCCTAGAGGTTTGCTTTATGAGGGATCGAACTTCGCAGTTTCTTGATGGGATGAAAGTACGCACTACGACGTTCTTGCCCAACAGACCTGAGAACTTTTACCCATCTACAGATAAAACGCACAACTAAAGTGATGGAGGTCAAGGAGAATATTGAAAACTTTTAGCTGCCAGTTCAGGTATATGGTTTATCTAATTTTTGAATAGACGTAAGTTCGCCAAATACTATAACTACAGACATTTTACATCGGAAACATACGAAAGTGACGTAGTGTACTTTCTCTAGCTTTAAGCGTCCGACTGCAGTGAGGTTCCAGACCAGAACTAAAGAAATGATGACGTGTGTGCTGCCTCGTGGAAGAACGTTTAATTTCTACTTTAGGTACCTGAAAGCTTGAGCTACACTCGTGCCCTACACGACTTCTGAAAGCTTGATGCGTACACGTGCTCCACATGAACTCTGAAAGCTTGATACATGCTCGTGCCACACGTGTACTCTGATAGATTGATGCTTACTCATTCCTGTGTGATCTCTGAAAGCGTGATGCAAACTTGTGCCACACTTGATACCTGAAAGCTTCATGCGCACTCGTACCCCACGGAAACACTGAAAGCTTATTGCGTAACGTGGCATATACGAAGTCTGAAAGCTTGATGCGTACTCATACCACACGTGACCTCTGAAAGCTTGATGTATATTCTTTCCCCATACGTACTCTGACAGATTGATGTGGGTGTTACAAAAAGGTACGGCCAAACTCTCAGGAAACATTCCTCACACACAAATAAAGAAGAGATGTTATGTGGGCATGTGTCCGGAAACGCTTACTTTCCATGTTAGAGCTCATTTTAGTTACTTCCACCTACGCTCAATGGAGCACGTTATCATGATTTCATACGGGATACTCTACCTGTGCTGCTAGAACATGTGCCTTTACAAGTACGATACAACATGTGGTTCATGCACGATGGAGCTCCTGCACATTTCAGTCGTAGTGTTCGTACGCTTCTCAACAACAGATTCGGTGACCGATGGATTGGTAGAGGCGGACCAATCCCATGGCCTCCACGCTCTCCTGACCTCAACCCTCTGGACTTTCATTTATGGGGGCATTTGAAAGCTCTCGTCTACGCAACCCCAGTGTCAAATGTAGAGACTCTTCGTGCTCGTATTGTGGACGGCTGTGATACAATACGCCATTCTCGAGGGCTGCATCAGCGCATCGGGGATTCCATTCGACGGAGGGTGGATGCATCTATCCTCGCTAACGGAGGACATTTTGAACATTTCCTGTAACAAGTCACGCTGGTACGTTCTGTTGCTGTGTGTTTCCATTCCATGATTAATGTGATTTGAAGAGAAGTAATAAAATGAGCTCTAACATGGAAAGTAAGCGTTTCCGGACACATGTCCACATAACATATTTTCTTTCTTTGTGTGTGAGGAATGTTTCCTGAAAGTTTGGCCGTACCTTTTTGTAACACCCTATATATATATATATATATATATATATATATATATATATATATATATATATATATAAAATTAATGTAGTCCATTTAGACTAAGATTTTCTATGTGTCTAAGAGAGCATAATTCCCGACCAGAGTCGCGTAATAGTCTGAAGTGTCAGTGGTTAGTTTTGGTTTTACAGGTATACACTAATATGCAATGAATCATGCCAAAACAGTTTGTTGTGCTACTTAAATTGCCCGACATTATCTTACGCAGAGTTTAAGTGAGAGCACTGAGACACGATGTAATGGTGTACGTTCCGAATTCGATATAGGCCAGCCTGAGAGATGGTGGGCGTGGCTGAGAATACAGCCCAGCAGATGTCAGTGTGGCTGAGTGGCCACCGACCCAGGGACCGTGCTGAGTCAGCCTGCCGCCATGACAGTACACCGTCACTATCAAGTTGCGATATCCTGGCCACTATAGGTAGTGTTCAGCAACTGGAAACACTCACCCAGAAGTGAATATGCAAACTGTTTGAAACAGGAGCGCCTTCGATTGGATATTACTTGATTCAGTCGTGACAAGAGTAAAGAGTCATTTCAAGATTTATTTTGAGAACTAATAACAGGAAAAAAATATAACAGCTCTAATCAAAGAGCCGCTCGATCACTTACTTCAAAAAAATGTTCAAATGTGTGTCAAATCTTATGGGACTTATCTGTTAAGGTGATCAATCCCTAAGCTTACACACTACTTAACCTAAATTATCCTAAGGACAAACTCATACACCCATGCCCGACGGAGGTCTCGAGCCGCACAGTCCATGACTGCAGCGTTTAAGACCGCTCGGCTAATCCCGCGCGGCTCACTTACTTCAAGCGTCTGGAAGTGATATATGAGAACTTTGAATAATTCAGCTTGTAGTGAACTAACATCAAAACATAGTACTAAATTATGGAGTGCCATAGAAAACAGCAATATTAAACATTGGGATCAATAAAGAAGCCAGGTGGCTCCTAATTCGTATAATTAATTAGACATTTCATCTCATATATAGTTAATTTGCTTTTTCAGTGCGAACCCTTAGAGATATTATAAAATTAATCACGTCACTAAAAAGCAGTAACTGTAATGGATATGGTGCTGTTTCTAACAGAATATCAATATCTTGTGCTGATGTATCCTTCTAATCTATCATTGGCCAGTGGCAAATTTCCTGAAAACTCTTCAAAGCTGTTTGAGAAAGAGGCCTATAATACATCACTGACTCATTTAACTGAATATAACTTTTTAACTGCCATTCGGTAAGGGGTTCTCCACAGAGGAAATACTGCAACACCCACAAATGAAGTGCCAGCGAAGCTAAGGAAGAAAAATCACCCTGGTCGTATATCCCGGGCAGCGTAATTTACGAGCATACCTAGATGCTTCGGGAGATGCTAATTTAGACAATTTAGAGACACGTGGTCATCACCAGTGGACAGATCCGGAAAAAAATCCTTTGCAAATGACTGGACTGATGCTTAGTTTTAAAATTTGTTTTAAATTAATAAAACTTCAGTTAGTTATGACAGGAGAATTTTAATAAACTATAGCTGAAACTGAAAAATAAGTGCAAATACCACGGTGTTTGGCGTCATCGATGCAGTTTTGAAAGCGACACAATAGTTTTAATTCAGGTTAGAAATTTTATAATTGTTTTTCTGTGTTAGGAATGTAAGATTCTGTGATTACGAAGCAGAGTTTGGACATCAGTATAATGATGATGTACACAAGGGGTGCGTGAGTGCGATATGCGTCTTGTTTGAGTCGGGAAGTGGAGGTACGTTGTGTGTGGTTGGAATGCCGCAGCATTGCGCTTCGACTTGCAAGAGGACACAACGGTCTGTTCGGGATGAGACTACGCAGGTTAGTAGTACACATCAAGTGTGTGTAACTGTGAAAGTTGGAAGTCATACCAGCCGGGAGATTTCGAGAAAAAATGTTCTAAAGTTTTAAGCACAGTTCACATACCGTTCACTTCATGCGCCATGGCAGCCCAGCGGAATGGCTTGCCACCCTAGCGGTCCAGGTTCACTTTTCCCTTCGAGTAAAATTTTATTTGGTTTTTTAATTGTTTCAAAAATTATAATAATTTATTTTAAACAAAGTTAATGACCTAAAATATTATCAATTAAATCATAAACAGTTCTATTTATTTTATGAAATAACTGTTACAGCTAATTACCATAAAATGTGAATTACTATTGACACTTTCATTTAAAAAAGTTGAATAACTTTAAATGAATTTTAATGCAGCTAAATTAAAGCTTTAATTACTATTATAATTAAAATTTTATTTCAAATATCACATTATAAGTTGTGGAAGGGTTAAAAATATTGGTTGTAAATTTGAGTAACGTGGAAGTGGAGAGTACTGCTGGTGCCCTATTGTAGCTACAAATAGGCGGATAGTCAGCAAGTGTTAGGACCCTCACAGAACTAATCCACCAAAGGTTCTTACCTGCTACAGTACTGTACATACGTTTGTAGCCACCCTTATTCCTGTAGAAACTCGAACTAACACGTCACTTCGCTATTGACTTTCGCAGAGTTTGAAGCTATCTGTAGTGTGCAATATGATCGGAATTTGTAAAATGTTGCGAATTAAAAATGTCTGTCAATGAAGAAATCGCAGAGGTATTAGAAGATGCAGGTGAAATGTCGAAGGTGAGGTTAAAAAATGAGATCATTATCACGAAAGTTTGCTTGCTCAGAATAATTTTATTGCATCGGAATCTTCAATGACAATTTGTCGGGAAGCAATTTTGGTGAGTGAAGAAATTTACGAACGTAATATGGCAATGCTGGCTGGAAAAAAACTTGTAACTGATGATGAACTTGCTCACGAAAATAAAACCTGGACGAAGAACCTTTTGAGAAAGTTTAGGACCACAGCTCATCTGATGGATATAAACCAGAAGATCAAAAAAAGAAGTAGACAGCCTTCCTTTGAATTAAAAATTAAAGTGGTTGATACTGCAAAGGTTAAAAAATAGGAATTTTTATTCCAGTGTGAAGAAGGAATAAAAAACGTGACAATCAATATGACAAGTTCGCAGCAATCAATTTTTGGACATTTGATCGTTTCGTTGACGCTGGGAATTCACAGCAGTAGGCTTCAGCAGCAGTACAAAAATTTATAAATTTTGAATTTAAAGCTTCTGGCAGTTGGGTTCATAAATTCAAAGATAAGCCTGGAATTCGTCAACGAAAAGTCACAAAATTTTTTCCAAACAAATAAACAGCGATGATCGGAAAAAACTTGGCATCTGCATACAGAATGAGATGTTAAAATTGATGCCGAATTTGAACAAAAATTTTGCATTCAATACGGGTCAGACAGATAGATTATTGCCGAGTATTTACTAATTCATTTTGCCCTCTGTATGTGCGGCCATCTGACAAAATACTACAGTTTCAGTTGTTTCCTCTTCCAGATGTCAGCATGTCAGTCAGTGTACAACCAGGACTTTTGCTCCCAAAGAAAGCCAAATTGTTTTAGTCGAAAGGCACGACGGGAATAAAGTGAGATATATAATCACTCCGTGCTACCTCAAACTTGTTGTTTGTTTACAAGAAGCAACCGTAACTTTTGCTCACGAGATAAAAACACTGTTAACTGCATGCGTATAAAGCAAACGACAGGACTGTATATTGACTTTCTCAATGGTTGTTTGAAGTCTTACATGGAAAAAGAACAGTTTCTATTAATTACTGACTCTTTGGTTGGACAAGCAGAGCACGAATTATGTACGAAATCTTTCAGGGTGACGGGAAGTCACCGCCGTGTACAGTTAGAGTGATTCTTCCAAAATGCACGCCTGTTGTTCAGCCCTGAGACGTATAATTTTGTAGACATGTAACAAAATGTAATAAAGCATACACAAAAATGTACTTATCTGACTGAAAATAAGAGAAAAAATTCTTATCAAGACTGTGTAAAAATACAATCACTGGTGTACTATCAACTGTCATCACTGATTTTAATGGAATGATCTGGAATGCCTGGTACGCTCCCAGGGTTTCTGATGAAAGAGCTGTTTTCGTTCTTGTTAACGGAGAAAGTTTCGTAACAGATCTTTTTTTAGAAAAAGTTTCGAGTAAACAATCGTCCTACATAAATTATGCAGTGTGTCAAAATATATTTTTGTTGTCAATGTTTTTATGATAATTATCGTTCTGATGCTTATATGTAAAATACGAAATTGATGAATAAAAAGATATCATAAAAAATATTATGTAAATGTAATCCTGCCCGAAACTGTGTTACAGTGGTAATTAAACCTTTAATTTGGGTCTATTAAAACGCGTTTGAAATTATTCGACTTTCTACAAAGGAAATATTAATTATACGTAATTCACATCTTATGTTAACTAGCTGTGTCTTTTCATAAATAAAATAAATGACCTGACTGATTTTTAACGTCAGTACCTCCATTTAAAAGTTTTCATTAGTTCTAAAACAATAAAAAACAAAAATAAAAAGTTACCCGAACGCGTATCGTTTGTGTGACAAGCGAGGCCACTACAGTCGCAGCCGTTTCGCTGTGTTGCCACGGGGTACAAACTGACCAGTGCGTGAGCTGCGTGGAAGACTTCAGAGCCGTTTTCTCGGCATATGCTGGTTCAAAATGGTTCAAATGGCTCTGAGCACTATGGGACTCAACTACTGTGGTCATAAGTCGCCTAGAACTTAGAACTAGTTAAACCTAACTAACCTAAGGACATCACAAACATCCATGCCCGGGGCAGGATTCGAACCTGCGACCGTAGCGGCCTTGCGGTTCCAGACTGCAGCGCCTTTAACCGCACGGCCACTTCGGCCGGCTGGCATATTCTGGCTAATACGCTTTATGACATTTATGAGTGGACAATGAAATATTTTGTTTTACTGCTCGTCTTTCATTCGAAGGCAACAAAAATAACTTGTGAATTGTAGAACGAAAAAGCTGCGTTATCAAAGTGAAAAATAATAGAACTTTTTTATTTTCATCATTTCCATCTAGTTTAATAGATACTATATTTTTATTGAAGCTTGAGCAATACTCTGCAATGGCGCCAGATATTTCTGGTTTTATTAAAAACTTTGAAAAGTATCAGTAACTGCCTTAAATGGAAACAAATTGTTACTTTATCATGTTTAGCTCTCTAATTAGATTCAGAAATGTATTTCTGTTACAGAAGAATTTCCATGTACAACTTATTTTAAAAGAAAAACGTACCCATCTCCACTATCACTGGAATTGGATTCGCTTTTAAAAGTCTCGCTACTAGGAACACAGCGAGTGCTGCTCTTCACAGACTTTGTCCAGCCTTACGCTGCGTGCAGGGCTCGTCCAGGAATGAAAGTGACAGAAGCGGCGACTCCAGATGGCTAAGAATTTAGGGGGGAAAAAATAAATAAATAGCGCTGATCGTGCGAGCCAGGAATCATTTACGGCGCAGCGCAAAGAGTAAAGCGATCAAGTGCCCGCACGGAAGCTTTATTTTTTATTTTCACTTTTTACGTCACTTACACTGTAAATAAACCGAAATTGTGTTCAGTTTATTGTCTCTGATACCATGAAGGCGTGCGTACCGAAGAACAAATTTGTTGTATTAACTACAGGACAAGTAAATCTACAGTTATACCTTGAGATTCCTCAAGGTGAATAAGGATTGCCATCATTGAGTATTAAAGTGATTTCCCGTACAGAAACCAGATGGCAGTTATAAGAGTCGAGGGGCACGAAAGGGAAGCAGTGGTTGGGAAGGGAGTGAGACAGGGTTGTAACCTCTCCCCGATGTTATTGAATCTGTATATTGATCAAGCAGTAAAGGAAACAAAAGAAAAGTTCGGAGTAGGAATTAAAATCCATGGAGAACAAATAAAAACTTTGAGGTTTGCCGATGACATTGTAATTCTGTCAGAGACAGCAAAGGACTTGGAAGAGCAGTTGAACGGATTGGACAGTGTCTTGAAAGGAGGGATAAGATGAACATCAACAAAAGGAAACGAGGACAATGGAATGTAGTCGAATTAAGTCGGGTGATGCTGAAGGAAGTAGATTATGAAATGAGACACTTAAAGTAGTAAAGGAGTTTTGCTATTTGTGGAGCAAAATAACTGATGAAGTAGAGAGGATATAAAATGTAGGCTGGCAATGGCAAAGAAAGCGTTTCTGAAGAAGAGAAATTTGTTAACATCGAGTATAGATTTGTCAGGAAGTCGTTTCTGAAAGTATTTGTATTAAGTGTAGCCATGTATGGAAGTGAAACATGGACGATAAATAGTTTGGACAAGAAGAGAATAGAAGATTTCGAAATGCGGTGCTACAGGAGGATGCTGAAGATTAGATGGGTGGATCACATAACTAATGAGGAGGTATTGAATAGAATTGGGGAGAAGAGGAGTTTGTGGCACAACTTGACCAGAAGAAGGGATCGGTTGGTAGGACATGTTCTGAGACATCGAGGGATCACCAGTTTAGTATTGGAGGGCAGCGTGGAGGGTAAAAATCGTAGAGGGAGACCAAGAGATGAATACACTAAGCAGATTCAGAAGGATGTAGGTTGCAGTAAGTACTGGGAGATGAAGAAGCTTGCACAAGATAGAGTAGCATGGAGAGCTGCATGAAACCAGTCTCACGACTGAAGACCACAACAGCAACAACTCCCCCCCCCCCCCCCTCCAAACGCAACTCTGCGACACGTATTTTTTATCTTCGCCGCCTGAGGAATTTGATTGAAAAGCTTATAAACTGCCCTTATTCTCGATATAGAAAAAGAAATTAAATGCCGAGAAGATTGCATCCACTGTACCTCAGCATCTGTCGTCACCAATATTTGGGTTACGCACGGTTTGCTGCGAAACTCTGCAATGAGAGAGAGCCTTTATGAATATAGACCAAGTTTGTTTTTGCATGGCAACTTCAAAACAACCGCGTAATTGTAGAAATGAGGAGTTTATAACGCATGCAAGACGTGGAGGAAATTACTGCTACCCCTGGTTTTACGATACGTGTTACGGCAAGACGTGTAAACCATGAACTGTAGAGTAGTGAAAGTTTCTAATTTTATATATGAACTCGTGTAGGACTTACGTTGCCTTCCTGGGTATTTCTTTGCAATCCTAAATTTCTGTTTGCCTTTTCTTGTCATGTCGTTTATGAAAATATTAACACATAGATACTAAGAATTGCTTCGGTTCTTGTAGTATAAATAACGTAACAACTGAAATTAGAAAGAACGTTCCCAGTTAGGGACCCAATTCATCGTCCCCTAAATTACCGGTCTGCAGTGTTTTCATTGCATCACCTTGTGCTTGGAAACGATCCGCCGCAAAACCGCTATCGCTTGTAATTGCCTGGCCACGTGCAGCTCCCACTTCTGTTACTTTCATCTCTGACCGAGCGCCGCGTACAGCAAAAATCTGAAGAACTCTTGATGAATACGCGCGGTCGCCTTGTAAGAGACCAAGGCACTGTACCTGTCTGAAGGAAAGCGAGGAAGCAAATGAATGCCGCTTGTGTGGAAAAAAATTTCGAGCCGACTCTGTGTGAAGCATAGATTTTGAACTCCAGTGATGGAGAGCACGACGGTGTGCGACCGCTACCGTAGACATCGGAGAGCCACAAAGCGAACGAAGAGACAGATCGGAACACGTTCAGAGCGGCCGCGAGGTAGTTGCGGGGAGTAGTTGGCGGCGGGCCCGCTGGGCAGCGCTGCGTGCGGCCCAGCGCGGCCCCCTGGCGTCTGCGCGCCGAACTAGCTGCGGCACCCACCTGTTCCTCTACGGGCTCTGCGAACAGCTCCGCGTCCGGCGCAGGCGGCGGCGGCAGCGGGGGCAGTGGGGGCGGCAGCGGGGGAGGCCCCAGGCTGTGGCCGTCGCCGGACGTCGACGCCAGCGAGGAGCGCCGCGACGGCGGCGTCAGCGTCGGGGGCGGCTCGGCCTCCCTGCAGACGTCAAAGGTGTCATCTCACAGCCTGACAATGTACTGGAAAACTGCAACAGCAATGAAATGTTGCTCAAACTAGATGACACTAGCAGGTTTTCCAAAACAGCACGTGCCTAGATTCCAACGCATTCATTGCTACACGCTTAGCGACTGAAGGGCCAACAAAACAAGAGCAAATGTAGCTAGCTTACAAACAACCAGCAACCCCACAGCCCAGAATACTTGAAGAGCCGTACTTCTATCAATGAAAGAGCGCCACACGTCGAATAACTTTACAAATGAGTTGACGTGTTATATATTTGACACTAAGCATTTAATGCCACTACACGCATTTTTCTGAAAAGCTAGTTTTTTCTCGTAAACTAGGTCTGGTAACAAAGAGTATGGTCATCAGAACAAGACGCAGACTGTCCAATATTAAAATAGGACAATGTACCATTAGCCAAGTAAGTGAATCTAGATATCTTGGAAGCGCAATAACTGAACACTTGAGATGTCACCACGGGGTAAAACTCGAATTGCCATAGCGAAGGAGGCATTCAACAGAAAGAGGAGAGTCTTATGTGGCAAATTAGATAAAGGAGTAAGGAAAAGGCTTGGCAAATGTCTGGAGTGTGGCACTATATGGGGCAGAAACATGGAAGCTGAGACCTGAGGATGAAAAAAGATTAGAAGCATTTGAGATGTGGATGTGGAGGCGAATGGAGAGAATAAGCTGCATGGAACGAGTGAGTAATGAAAGAGGACTGGAAAGGGTTGGTGAGAGAAGATGTCTGCTGAAGGTTGTAATAGAAAGGAACAAGAACTGGTTGGGACATTCATCGAGAAGAGAACGCTTGCCAGCAAATGCTTTGGAAGGATTGGTCTGTGGGAGAACCGGCCGCGGTGGTCTCGCGGTTCTAGGCGCTACAGACTGGAACCGAGCGACCGCTACGGTCGCAGGTTCGAATCCTGCCTCGGGCATGGATGTGTGTGATGTCCTTAGGTTAGTTAGGTTTAAGTAGTTCTAAGTTCTAGGGGACTGATGACCTCAGATGTTAAGTCCCATAGTACTCAGAGCCATTTGAACCATTTTTTTCTGTGGGAGAAGACTGAGAGGAAGAAGGAGATACAAGGTGATAGACGACATAAAGGAAATAGCAGACCTGGAGAGGATGGCAGAAGGTCGGACAGCCTGGAGAACTACCATGTGGAAACCTGCCTTTTGGCAGAACGCTGATGATGATGAAGTCTGGTAGCCCGAATGCTATTTACGGAGATTCAGTACGGAGTGGGTTGTGAATAGAGTGAGTAGTAAAGAAACAATAAATTAACACGTTACGCTCGATGCCGAAGTTCTACCGCACGAACGACGATGTTCCCCTGACTGGATGAATGTAATGTGCGTAATAAGCTCGCAGTGAGTTACGGTGCTTCACGACGCATACACCGTTACCGTTGTGCTAAACCTGGAAAACGTAGTCCTGTGGCAGTGAGCAGAGCGGCACGAGACATTCTGGAGAGTGGGGAAGTGCAGCCGGTAGCGCAGAAGGTCGGCAGAAAGAGATAGACGTCTAGGGGGGAGAAGTGGACCACAGCTCGTGGAAGGGTGGGGGGGTGGTGGGGGGAGGGGGGCAGGAACAAGCGACGTAAAGAGCAGGCAGCGCAGAGTCCTGCGGGGTGAGGAACCATTGGGGGAGGGGAACACACACTTCCGAGATCCACAAGTACGAGGCCATTCTACTGAGAAGTGGGGCTACAGACAGTTGACCACGGTGATACATTCATTCAGGTGAGGGGAGGGGAGACACACACGTGGCAGAGGTGGGCGCCTGTACACAGCGCATCCCGCACTGGCTGCGGTGCAGGCGTGTTGACGTGCGTTCTCGCACGTCCTTTTTGCTGCAGTTCGGCAACGGTTTGTGCAAGAAGGAGTAAGTTCCCGCTTCATTGTGACCCGTACATATTCAGTTAGCGTCAGGTCTGACGAGGCCATTCGGTTTACGCACACGGTGAAGAGCACATTGTATCGCAGTTGCGGTATGTGGACACGCACTGTACTGCTGGAAAAACACGCCACTTTCCCGTCAAGGAAACAGCAAGAACCGAATGAATGCCGGCACGGTAACTCAGCGTGTTCGGTCAGATGGTTAGCTGCACTCTGTAATAAAAAAAAACCTGAGTTAATGGATCAACGACGAACTGAAACGGGTGTCTTGCGACGTCCGCCCCGAGCGGATACAAAGAACGAAGAAGAACAAAACGATATTTTTAAAAAAAAGTGGTAACATGTTAAAAAAAGAGTGAGGTGGCGCAATGGTTAGCACACTGGACTCGCATTCGGGAGGACGACGGTTCAATCCCGCGCCCGGCCATCCTGATTTAGGTTTTCCGTGATTTAGCTAAATCGCTTTAGGTAAATAATACGATGGTTCGTTTGAAGGGCACGGCCGACTTCCTTCTCCATACGTCCCTAATCCGACGAGACCGATCACTTCGCAGTCTCTTCCCCCCAAATCAACCTAACCCACATACACTACTGGCCATTAAAATTGCTACACCAAGAACAAATGCAGATGATAAACGGGTATTCATTGGACAAATATATTATACTATAACTGACATGTGACTACATTTTCACGCAGTTTGGGTGCACAGATTCTGAGAAATCAGTGCCCAGAACAACCACCTCTGGCCGTAAAAACGGCCCCGATACGCCTGGGCATTGAGTCAAACAGAGATTGGATGGAGTGTACAGGTACTGCCCATGCAGCTTCAACACGATACAACAGTTCATCAAGAGTAGTGACTGAGGTATTGTGACGAGCCAGTTGCTTGGCCACCATTGACCAGACGATTTCAGTTGCTGAGAGATATGGAGAATGTGCTATCCAGGGCAGCAGTGGAACATTTTCTGTATCCAGAAAGGCCCGTACAGGACCTGCAATATTCGGTCGTGCATTATCCTGCTGAAATTTGGGGTTTTGCAGGGATCGAATGAACGGTAGTGCCACGGGTTGTAACACATCTGAAATGTAACGTCCACTGTTCAAAGTGCCGTCAGTGCGAACAAGAGGTGACCGAGACGTGTAACCAATGGCATCCCACACCATCACGCCACTATGGCGATGAGGAATACACGCTTCGAATGTGCGTTCCCCGCGATGTGGCCAAACACGGATGCGACCATCATGATGGTGTAAACAGAACCTGGATTCATCCGAAAAAATGACGTTTTGCCATTCGTACAGCGAGGTTCGTCGTCGAGTACACCATCGCAGGCGCTCCTGTCTGTGATGCAGCGTTTAAGGGTAACTCCAGCCATGTTCTCAGACTTGATAGTCCATACTGCTGCAAACGTCGTCGAACTGTCATGGAGATGATTGTTGGCTCCCAAAGGACCTCATCTCTTGACTCAGGGATCGACACGTGGCTGCACGATCCGTTACAGACATGCGGATAAGATGCCTGCCATCTCGACTGCTAGTGATACGAGGCCGTTGGGATCCAGCACGGCATTTCGTATTACCCTCCTGAACCCACCGATTCCATATTCTGCTAACAGTCATTGAATCTCGACCAACGCGAGCAGCAATGTCGCGATACGATAAACCGCAATCGCGATAGGCTACAATCCGAACTTTATCAAAGTCGGAAACGGTACGCATTTCTCCTCCTTACACGAGGCATCACGACAGCGTTTCACCAGGCAACGCCTGCCAACTGCTGTTTCTGTATGAGATTTCGGTTGGAAACTTTCCGCATGTCAGCACGTTGTAGGTGTCGCCAGCGGCGCCAACCTTGTGTGAATGCTCTGAAAAGCAAATCATTTGCATATCACAGCATCTTCTTCCTGTCGGTTAAATTTCACGTCTGTAGCACGTGATCTTCGTCGTGTAGCAATTTTAATGGCCAGTGGTGTAGCTACAGCGCGTGCAATGTAGCGTGCACCGGCTAATTTACCCCCTCCCTCCCCCCCCCCCCCCCACGAGCACCCAATGCGATCACGGTGTGTAGGTGACGGGAGGTGTTGCGGGGGAGTGCAGTCTGGAGCCGGCCGCTCCCCGGGTCTCCGCCGCACGGCTGCGTGCCCGTGGCTCGCGTTCCGGCGGAACCCTCTCTCGTCGCTGAAGACGACAGATCGCCACTGCAGTCTGCAGTCAACTTTTTCACGCCACGAAAATAGGGGTGGTCGGCGGTGTAGTACAGACAGTCCACAACGGCCCGCGGTGCTCAGATTCCGTCCGCGGATGACGAGCAGCCAGCCACTGCCTGTCGCTCAGTGCTCCGGCCTCGACGTGCGCCTGTGTGTACTACGTGGACGTCCAGAACGCGGTCTGCGAATGCGGGAGCGTCCCCACAGACGAGCGCCGCAAGCAGCGGCCCACTGCGCCCGACGCGTGAGCCAGTCCGCCGACGTGCCCACTCCGCTTCCTGCGGGCCTGCAGCGCCGCCCTGCTCAAACGGCTGCACCTCCTCGTCGTCAGTGGGACATCGCTGTAGCCCAGGATCAACGTTACGAACACTGTTCACCTCTACCCTCGGCACAGTTACTACCTGTAAAGTGAAAACAGAGGGCGGGCTCAGACAGGCCTCGTGAGCGCCATAAGAGCTCAGACAGCAGTGACAGGTGGATCGATAACCCTACAGCCCCTCAGTATACACATACCGTAAGCTCGTGCCACCCGACACAGCTCACGAGGGTGTTGCAGGGTTTGTTCCTGCAGTTTGTCATCGTGCACAGGAGAGTGGGAAGCAGCGCAGAGTCCTACAGGTGAGGGGCAGACGGGCCCAGTGCTGTGGCAGGGGTGAGTGGGAGGGCAGGGCAGCGCGTTCCCGTAAGAACGAGTAGTGGAGCAGAGAAGCAAAGAAAGGCGAATACATAGAAAGGAGGATCCTTTATTGTATGATTATATGATTGCGGAACAAACACTGGTAGCAGTTACTTCTGTAAAATATCTTGGAGTGTGCGTACGGAACGATTTGAAGTGGAATGATCGTATAAAATTAATTGTTGGTAAGGCGGGTGCCACCTTGAGATTCATTGGGAGAGTCCTTAGAAAATGTAGTCCATCAACAAAGGAGGTGGCTTACAAAACACTCGTTCGACCTATACTTGAGTATTGTTTATCAGTGTGGGATCCGTACCAGGTCGGGTTGACGGAAGAGATAGAGAGGATCCCAAGAAGAAAGCGCGTTTCGTCACAGGGTTATTTGGTAAGCGTGATAGCGTTAAGGAGATGTTTAGCAAACTCGAGTGGCAGACTCTGCAAGAGAGGTGCTCTGCATCGCGGTGTAGCTTGCTGTCCAGGTTTCGAGAGGGTGCGTTTCTGGATGAGGTATCGAATATATTGCTTCCCCCTACTTATACCTCCCGAGGAGATCACGAATGTAAAATTAGAGACATTCGAGCGCGCACGGAGGCTTTCCGGCAGTCGTTCTTCCCGGGAACCATACACGACTGGAGGTAATGACAGTGGCACGTGAAGTGCTCTCCGCCACACACCGTTGGGTGGCTTGCAAAGTATGAATGTAGATGTAGAACACACACTGGTGCTGTTCATTGCAGTTAAAAGCTGTTTAAATGCAGTTGAGATCGATACTGGGTCGGACGGTGAAATAGTCTGGATAAGGCTGTCAATCAGACAAGGATTGACCATTGCATTAGGATGTTTTTATAGACCACCAGCATCCGCAACAGACGTTGCACAACGTTTCAGGGAAGCTCTTGAGCACACAGAGAATAAATATCCAAATTATCCGTTACTTACACGTGGAGACTAACCTGGCATCCAGTGACTGGGAAAATAACACGTTTATCACAGGGAGCAGAAGCAAAGATTCGTGTGAAGTTATCCTAGGAGCGCTCTCAACATACAACCTTGAGCAACTGGTTAGAAGACCAACTAGAGATGGGAACATATTAGATATCTTGGCGACAAACGGACCTAATCTTTTTTGAGGAAGTTAATCTAGAGGAAGGTATTAATGACTATAATGTCGTTGCGGCTTCTGTATCAGAGAAAGTTGCAAAAAAGCCAAAGAAACTCCGTAGACTTTTCTTGTTCGGGAAAGCAAATAAACGTGTCATTAATGAATATCTTCACAGTCAGATCCGAGCATTCAACGCGCGACTCAAAGATATTGAGTATCTTTGGTCGGAATTTAAAGGTATTGTCCACCATGTGCTAGAGAAGTATGTGCCTAGCAGAAGTATAGGGAATGGAAAGGATCCACCTTGGTACAACAAAGATATTAGGAAGTTGCTGAGAAAGCAGAGAATTTTGCACAGTCGTTTTAAACGTAGTCACTGCCCCGCAGACAAACAGAAATAATACGAAACGAAAGCAGCTGTCAGAAGGACAATGAGAGATTCTTTTAACGAATTTGAAAGCAATGTTTTATCTCCAGATTCTAAAAATAACCCCAAAAAATTTTAGTCGTACGTAAATTCTATGAACGCTACAAATAATTCAATACCTTCTCTTGCTGACAGTACGGGTAATGTAACGGATGATGACAAACAGAAGGGCGAAATTCTAAACCTATCTTTCAAAAACTCGTTTACGATAGAGGACTGCAGCACCATTCCCACTTTGAATTATCGAACAAACGTAAGGGTGGCTGACATAGTGTTTAGTGTATCTGGGATTGTGAAACAGTTAAGATCCTTAGACGCCAGGAAGGCATCTGCCCCACACGGTACCCCCGTAAGATTTTATGTTGACTGTGCTACAAATATAGCACCATTCTTATCCGTCATCTATCAGAGATAATTGGAACGGCGGAAAGTTGCACGGAACTGGAAGAAGGCCCAGGTCATAGCAATCTATAAAAAGGGTAGAAAATCGGATGCACATAATTACTGGCCGATTTCACTGACATCGATTTGTGTACAATCATGGAACTTATTTTGTGTTCAGGCAAAATGGCTCTGAGCACTATGGGACTTAACATCTGTGGTCATCAGTCCCCAAGAACTTAGAACTACTTAAACCTAACTAACCTAAGGACATCACACACATCCATGCCCGAAGCAGGATTCGAACTGGCGACCGTAGCAGTCGCGCGGTTCCGGACTGGGCGCCTAGAACCGCTAGACCACCGCGGCCGGCTTGTGTTCAGACATAATGACCTTTCTAGACTCTGAGAACCTCATCTGCAGAAACCAGCGTTCATGCGAGACACAGCTGGCCTTCTTTGTGCATGATATACAACAACCTCTAGAAACCGGCTCCCAGGTTGATGCCATATTTCTCGACTTTCCAAAGGCTTTCGACTCAGTTCCGCACTGTCGCTTGGCCCAAAAAGTCAGCGCTTACGGTGTGTCCAATGACATATGCGGTTGAATAGGAAGTTCTCTAACAGGTAGGGAGCAGTATGTCGTCCTGAACGTGGTAACTTCAAGAGAAACAAGAAGAACTTCAGGTGTGCCTCAGGGCAGCGTAATAGGTCCTCTGCATTTTACGATTTACGTAAACGATGTGGCTGATGACATTGACAGCGGCATTAGACTGTTTGCCCATGATGCTGTAGTCTACAGGAAAGTAGTATCACACGAGAATTGTGAACAAATCAGTGAGGATTTGCAGAAAATGAATGTGTGGTGTAATGACTTGCAGTTATCTCTCAGTATTAGTAAGTGTAACCTATTGCGTATAACAAGGCGAAAATCCCCATTAATGTATGAGTACAAAATAAGTGATCAGCCTTTGGAAGCGGTAACATCAGTCAAGTATCTGGATGTGACTATTCGAAATGATCTCAAATGGAATGATCAGATTACAGAAGTAACTGGTAAGGCAAACTCTAGATTGCGGTTTATTGGTAGAATCCTGAAGTGATGCAGTCCTTCAACAAAGGAAATAGCTTGAAATACGTTAGTTCGTCCAGTCGTAGAGTATTGTTCGTCTGTATGGGACCCTTACCAACTGGGTCTGATTCAGGAGATTGAGAAGGAGCGAAGAACAGCGGCAAGATTCGTGACTGGTACATTTAGCCATCGCGAGGGCGTTACAAATCTCATAGAAAGTCTGAAGTGGGCCACACTTGCAGATAGACGGCGCGCTAAACGGAAGGGGCTGCTCACTAAATTCCGAAATCCGATCTTCACCGAGGATGTAGAGCATATATTATTACCACTAACATTAAAATCGCGCAATGATCACCATTCAAAGATAAGGGAAATTAGAGCTCGTACTGACGTGTTCAGTCGTTTTTCCCTCGCGTGAACCGCGATTGGAACAGAGGGGGGAGGGGGGGGGGGGAGACTATGACTATGGCGCGAATTGTGCCCTCCGCGACACACCGCTTTGTGGCTGTTGTTCTTGTTGTTGTTGTTGTTGTTGTTGCTGCTGCTGCTGCCTTCAGTCCTGAGACTGGTTTGACGCAGCTCTCCATGCTACTCTATCCTGTGCAAGCTTCTTCATCTCCCAGTACCTACTGCAACCTACATCCTTCTGAATCTGTTTAGTGTATTCATCTCTTGGTCTCCCTCTACGGTTTTTACCCTCCACGCTTCCCTCCAATACTAAATTGGTGATCCGTTAATGCCTCAGAACATGTCCTACCAATCGATCCCTCCTTCTAGTCAAGTTGTGCCACAAACTTCTCTTCTCCCCAATCCTATTCAATACCTCCTCATTTCGAAAGCTTCTATTCTCTTCTTGTCCAAACTAGTTATCGTCCATGTTTCACTTCCATACATGGCTACGCTCCATACAAATACTTTCAGAAACGACTTCCTGACACTTGAATGAATACTCGATGTTAAATTTCTCTTCTTCAGAAACGCTTTCCTTGCCATTGCCAGTCTACATTTTATATCCTCTCTACTTCGACCATCATCAGTTATTTTGCTCCCCAAATAGCGAAACTCCTTAATTACTTTAAGTGCTTGGTGGCTAGTATATATTAGTAGATATAGAGGGGTTGAAAGGGGGCACAAACCAAATGAGTTGTAGTAGGTTGGGAGGAGTCGTGCATCGAATCGTAGTGCTGCGAGGGGGGGGGGGGGGGTGAAGAACAGCAGCACCGAATCGTGTGTGTGTGTCTATATATATATATATATATATATATATATATATATATATATATATATATATATATATATATATATATATATACTCTCTGAACCTTCCTTTTGGGAATGACATTTCACTATTTGCCTGTATTGCACACCGTGGATGAATGGGGCTACGTACTCTGGAACTGCAATGAAACAATAATTACATATGACGTGCATTAATTGATTACCAATTCAAATGATAGTGCTCAGAACAAAGACAAATAACTCTTTACTAGAGAATGAGTGCAGATACGCACATGAATGTGTAGTAATTATTGTTCACCAGATAGGAAGGAACCTAAAATGTTCTGACAGAATAAACTGAATGGATAAGAAATGTGTCCACCCATGCTAACTTACTATTAGCCGCAAAATTAAATTGGTGATGATGATTTCAGTGGAAAGTTGCTGAGTAAAAGAATGAGAACTCGAAAGGGCAAAATCATGGCCGAGAGGTCGCCTTAAAAGTGACTGATCAATTAATATGAAACAAAACGCCTGTATCCTCTATGATTTTCGTGTGTCTTTATGCTGCGTAACTCGGGGGCACGGCAACGTTGCAGGCAGAGATGAACCCTGGCACGACGCAGCCCACCTGCTGTCCAGGAAACAGCTGACTGTTCTCTGAATCGGTAAAGCTGAGTCGACTGCTCCTCTCCAGTTCCCAGCGACCGTCTCCGCCAAACTCCAAACATCGAATTCTTCTGTAAACTTGTGCTCCCTACCAAAACTGGAGATTAAGCCAGTCTGAACAGAGTATCTTATTCTCCCGATCGGAGAACTAACGATTTTATTCTCGAAGGAGCAGCAGCGCTATTTGGAAGACTGCGAGTGCCACCTATGGCAACTCCCCATTTCGAAAAGTTGTGAGCGCCAATCGATGCCAAACCGCCGCTCCAGAAGTTGCGAGTGCTGACCAACAAAAAATCGTTGCACCAAAACGTTCTGCAAAGTTTACGATCGCGGCCCAGGCGGCCTGGTGGCGCGAGACAAAAGACCCGCCTGTGGGGGCGGCCATCCTGTTGCACCTACACAACAGTGAGATGTTATCTTTGCGAGGTACACAGCTTTGCGTGGGTGGTGGAGTTCCTTTCGGAGAGAGCTCTGTATTCATAACCGCAACTACGGCGAGGCCTGAAGGCAGTATTTGAACCCACAGCACACAGGCATTGCTAATCCGGTAAGAGGTTCAACGCCGCCCTTTGTCGGCCGAGGGCGTCTCGGTGTTCCCCCTCCCCCTCACCCCCCTCCCCCAAATCGTGTGTCCGGTGACCTGTCTCACCTGCTGAGGGCAGGGGAAACCAGTGCGCCGTAACTCCACTCGCTGTCAACTACCAGAGAAACAGGGTCACCACGTATTTTAGAACTAAAAGAAAAAAGAAGGAAATTCTGTGCAATCGTCACGCACTGCCATGAATAATACCGCTCTGCTGCATATACGGTACGTTACAAACTAAGGAGGAAATTTTCCTATCACATCGAGGGGTAAAGTTTGGTCTGCGAAACGCGATGGAGCAAGAGGCTGGCTGCAGCTTGGTGCGTCTCATCATCGGCTAAAGGACAGCATCGAGGTTGTCTTTCATTTTTCGCCGTCGCATTTGTGAAAGAGTGGCACTTGCTAATTAATCTAATAGCAGTATGTTCTATAATATTTGATGTTCTATATACACTATAATCAAATGCATCCGGACACCCCCAAAAACATACGTTTTTCATAATAGATGCCGGCCGGGGTGGACGAGCGGTTCTAGGCGCTACTGTCTGGAACCGCGCGACCGCTACGGTCGCAGGTTCGAATCCTGCCTCGGGCATGGATGTGTGTGGTGTCCTTAGGTTAGTTAGGTTTAAGAAGTTCTAAGTTCTAGGGGACCGATGACCTCAGAAGTTAAGTCCCATAGTGCTCAGAGCCATTTGAACCATACTAGGTGCATTGTGCTGCCACCCACTGTCAGGTACTCCGTATCAGCGACCTCAGTAGCCATTAGACATCGTGAGAGAGCAGAATGGGGCGCTCCGCGGAACTCACGAACGTGGTTAGATGATTGTGTGTCACTTGTGTCATATGTCTATACGCGAGATTTCCACGCTCCTAAACATCCCTAGGTCCACTGTTTCCGATGTGATAATGAAGTGGAAACGTGATGGGACACTTACAGCACAAAAGCGTGCAGGCCGACCTCGTCTGTTGACTGACAAAGACCGCCGACAGTAGAAGAGGGTCGTAATTTGTAATAGGCAGCCAGACTATTACACAGGGATTCCAAACTGCATCAGAATCCACTACAAGTACTATGACAGTAAGGCGGGAGGTGAGAAAACTTGGATTTCATGTTCGAATGGCTGCTCATAAACCACACATCACGCCTCGCTTGGTGTAAGGAGCTAAACAATGGACGACTGGTGGAAAAACGTTCTGTAGAGTGCAGAATCACGGTACGCAGTGTGGCGATCCGATAGCAGGGTGTGGGTATGGCGAATGCCCGGTCAACGTAATCTACCAGCGTATGTAGTGCCAACAGTAAAATTCGGAGGCGAAGGTGTTGTCATGTTTTACATGAAGGTGGTTCAAAAATGGTTCAAATGGCTCTGAGCACTATGGGACTTAACTACTGCAGTCATCAGTCCCCTAGAACTTAGAACTACTTAAACCTAACTAACCTAAGGACATCACACACATCCATGCCCGAGGCAGGATTCGAACCTGCGACCGTAGCGGTTTATCGTGACACCATCACAGGACAGGCCTAATTTGATGTTTTAAGCACCTTCTTGCTTCCCACTATTGAAGAGCAATTCGTGGATGAAGAATGCATCTTTCAAAACAGTCGAGCACCTGTTCATAATGCACGACCTGTGGCGGAGTGGTTACACGACAATAACATCCCTATAATAGACTGGCCTGCACAGACTGCTGACCTGAATCCTCCAAAATACGTTTGGGTTGTGTTGCAACGCCGGCTACGTGCGAGGCCTCACCGACCGACGTCGATTCCTCTCCTCAATTCAGCACCTCTTGAAGAATGGGCTGCTGTTCCCCAAGAAACGTTACAGAAACTGATTGAATGTAGGCCTGCGGAAGTGGAAGCTGTCATCAAGGCTAAGTGTGGGCCAACACCATATTGAATTCCAGCATTACCGATGGAGGGTGCCACGAACTTGTAAGTAATTTTCATCCAGGTGTCCGGATACCTTTGATCAGTTAGTGTATACAGGGTGTTACAAAAAGGTGCGGCCAAACTTTCAGGAAACATTCCTCACACACAAATAAAGTAAAGATGTTATGTCGACATGTGTCTGGAAACGCTTAATTTCCATGTTAGAGCTCATTTTAGTTTCTTCCACCTACGCTCAATGGAGCACGTTATCATGATTTCATACGGGATAGTCTACCTGTGCTGGTAGAACATGTGCCACACAGCATGTGGTTCATGTACGATGGAGCTCCTGCACATTTCAGTCCAAGTGTTCGTACGCTTCTCAACAACAGATTCGGTGACCGATGGATTGGTAGAGGCGGACCCATTCCATGGCCTCCACGGTCTCCTGACCTCAACCCTCTTGACTTTCATTTATGGGGGCATTTGAAAGCTCTTGTCTACGCAACCCCGGTACCAAATGTAGAGACTCTTCGTGCTCGTATTGTGGACGCCTGTGATACAATACGCCATTCTCGGGGGCTGCATCAGCGCATCAGGGATTCCATGCGACGGAGGGTGGATGCATGCATCCTCACTAACGGAGGGCATTTTGAACATTTCCTGCAACAAAGTGTTTGAAGTCACGCTGGTACGTTCTGTTGCTGTGTGTTTCCATTCCATGATTAATGTGATTTGAAGAGAAGTAATAAAATGAGCTCTAACATGGAAAGTAAGCGTTTCCGGACACATGTCCACATAACATATTTTCTTCTTCTGTGTGTGAAGAATGTTTCCTGAAAGTACCTTTTTGTAACACCCTGTATAACTGTGCTCTCTTCGGAGTGATCTGTTACTGTCAGTAATTTATAAATTAAGCATGAAACACGAAATGTCTAGCAAATATTAAAAAGAAGTTGATCATCTGGTGTGACACAATCGCACAAGAATTAAAAAGTAAATTAGTCCTAGCCATCTCTAAAGTATCAAAGAAAATTTACAAGCTACTTTTAGGATACTTTTTTGCCAAAGAAGAAAGTCTTCAATCAGAGTACATCTTTAACCACCAATATGACATATTTTTCACCAATTTATTACATCAGATGGTACAATAGCGACACGTTTTGAACGGATTCTAAATATGCTGCTGTTTTGAAACAGCTTCGGTTTGTCTGCTGGAATGGCTGTTCAATCCTTTTAATTGCATACCACTTCCTGAAACTAGTTCTCAGCGTTTCTAAAGCCGAAGCTACGCTGTTGAGGAAGCTTACTGAGCAGTGTGCACCGTACGATGAATAGACTCAGTGCTGGCTAGCTTCAATTTGCTCTTTGCGTGTAAATCAGCAAGTCGTCTCACATTCGTGATTGATGAAGTGTTTGGAAAAATAATTTGTACAAGTTTTTCCGTAAGTTTCGGAATTATTTCTTGCAAACACTTTAATCTCTGCCGCATCCACAATCCAGTCCTCATGAATGTAGAAATTTATACATTTATAAACAACGTAACTTCGAAGTTAGCGTACTCCGCCGTGAAGAAAAAGCGTAACCCCCAGTTCTCTCTAATTGAAGGGAATGTTATTATTTTCAACTGCATCTGTATTTGCATCCTCGAGTATCGTGAACCGTACTATCACGAAAGTCGACAGTCAGCTCTTTCTGCCTTCGCTACAGGGTGTCACGTCAGAATGACGTCACGTTTGCACCAAGTCTTGTCAAATGAGTATTACCCATGCTGACGTAACGGGGCCCAGACCTGCTCCCATAATGCAATGCGCGCCCGGTAATGGCTCAGCCGACTTCTCCGCCAACTTGCAAGCGCTCTCTCTCATTCCAATTCGGCTGCTGTCCTTAATTCAGCTCCTCGTCACAGGAACTGAAATTGGCGGCAGCGAAGCAGAAGCACAAATGCCTATCTCCGTTCCGAAATGTTCCATTACAAAGAAAAACCCAGGATAATTGCTCCAATTTAATCCTCAAGCCACTGCAAAAATCAGTTTAAAAAGTTTTAATGCCAGTAATGTTGAGAGACTGATCAACTCGTAAAATCTGAACGAAGTTCCAGGGTCCGATCGAATCATCATCAGATTCGATACTCAATTTTCGTCTCAATTTCCTACTGTTTTAACTGTAATATACTGTAGAACCCTCAGTCAAGAAAACGTACCCAGTACTTGGAAGCAAGCACAGGTCACACCCGTTTAAAATAAGGGTTTACAGGAAGTGATGCACAAAGCTTCCGCTCAGTATCCTTGAAATCCATTTCTTGTAGAATCTTAAAACATATTCTGAGCTGAAACATGACGAGATACATTGAACAAAATGACTTCTCCATGCCAATCAGCCTGGATTCCGAAAACATCGACTATGTGAAACCCAACTCGCACTTTTCTCACTTGACATTCTGAACCTTCTCCCACATGGACAGTTTACTTTCTCAACAAAATTCCCACTTCTCCTGATCCAAAGTAAACGCCGCCGCTCATCCTACACTGTCCGTAAACTCGACTCCAACGAAGCTGTGGTCTCCTGTCTTATTTCCTGGCACCCTACATCTATATTCACCCCATATCCCAGTCCATCGAAAGTTCAATCTACTCTCTCTTCCAGACAATGGGTCGGCCCCAGCATTTATCGATCCTATCAATTATAGCCCTTCCCCATGTGTCCCATCCTACATCAGGATTACCATTTTTTCCCTCTATCTTTCCCTATCCTTTCTCTCTATACTATGGTCCTATGCACACTGCAAGCCCATACTCCTTTTTTTCCTCTTATCCACTCAGCTGACCCCTAGGTGAAACTTCGTGACAGATTAAAACTGTGCGCCGGACCGAGACTCGAACTCGGGACCTTTGCCTTTCGCGGGCAAGTGCTCTACCACCTGAGCTACCGAAGCACGACTCACGACCCGTCCTCACAGCTTGTCGATGTTGAGGCTTTCCCCTGTTGCCAGTCTCAGCGCCCTGCGACCACCACAGTCTGTTCTTATGTCGAGTCAGAAGACCAGTCCCCACGCTCTCTGTTTCAATACAGAAAGAATCAATTCAAGTTCAAACGTTACTTTAAACATGCGATCTGCTATGACCAGTATAGGCAGCGCTCAGCGTTGAAATCCAGCACAGAGAGAACTTTACTTTAGTGTACCAAACGCGCTCACATTCACTCATATTTGTCAGGTTGCTTGTGTGCAACCTAAAATGAACGACTGCAGCCCTCCAGTTCTGTCAAAACCACTCTTGAAGTTCACGACGTGCAGTTGACTCAAAAATTGACAAGACCGATAGATACTTGAAAACAGAGCATTTTTCGTCAACATACACGGGGCCCATAGACGCACATTTTCCAAGAAATCGAGGAAGGAATCTTAACGCTGTTGCATGGTAAATACTGCTCAACGAAAGCGCAATCTGCCTGTGGCAGGCGAGCTTTGCAGACGTATGCTGTTGACGGTCCCGTTGCTGTGAGCCGAGCGTTGAGACGAGTAAACTCGATGGGGAGAGTGGTCGCTAGAGCAGAGTGGACATAATACTGACATCACGACCAGTTCCATAAGGACACTCTGTAATTTAATTTTGACGACGATTATGCGTGACCTCCTGTATCCTGACATCTGCAACAGGGACATCTCTGGGTTGTTCTCCGCCATCACTGGTTGCCTGTCCATCCATTCGTTAAGGGAGTGACTGTGTCGCCTATCTGATCCGTGTCTACTGGTGTGACGCTTTGCCCAGTAGCTGTCACACCAGATCCTCCTCTTTGACAGAGTCACAATCTTAACAGGGGCGCGATTTAATTTTAATCATTGTGACGGGAATGTGGGGGAGGTGGGATCTGGATCATAAGGATCTCTGGATATCTCTCCAGAGCAAATCAGTTTAGTTCTAAACACGTATGGCACGATGATGACTAATATGGCAGGAAATTGTACAAGTTTCCAAAACTTTCCTGTCCTAAACGGTGTCAGACAGGTTAAGATTGACCTCCAGCGACGTGTCCTCTCGTATATTAACGTCTTCCGATGTAGAGAGATCGTTATGTACGAAGGGCAGCCCTGAACGTGTTCATGATGTGGCAAGTAAGGCCGTGTACGATCTGAATGTGTGCAGAAGAGGTGGCCCAATTACCTGTGGGAGAAGCAACTGGCCCTGCACAAATGTCGACATTACCAGCGACTTGAGGAGACAGCAAAGAGGAGGATCTGGAGTGACAGCTACTGAGCAAAGCGTCACACCAGTAGACACGGATCAGATAGGCGACACAACCACCCCCGTAATGAACGGATGGACAGGCAACCAGTGATGGCGCAGAAGAACCAGAGATGTCCCTGTTGGGGATGTCGGGCTACAGGAGGTGGCGGACCCGATGACACCTCAGGCTGGCACACACTCAGATGATGACATGGCCGGACCACGCCACTCGCTACGAAAATACAAAGAACAATGGATAGGACTGTCGGACGCTGGACAAGTGGCGAGGGAAGTGTGTGAAAGCGCGCAGAGGATCGCCCGCACCCTTGCAGGAAGATCGGATGGTCACCGAGACGGAATCCGCCAGGTACCTCTACTCGGCGGCCATCACTGACATGGCTGAGAAAGAATCCACCCACCGAATTAGACCTAAGTGGACGGGACACGTGGAGTGGCACTGTACGGGCTGTCCGAGAAGCGGCACACTGGCGCAACGTCGGGACGTGCCGAGTTGCCTCAGGACGATTGGTAACTGGCCGGCTGGAGTGGAATGCGGTGTGTCGGCTTCAGTCACGTATGATGAAAATGCTTTACATGTCGTAACGTGGGAAGTGCACGGTGTCGAGGGTCACGCTGAGGGGTAATGGCCCACCTGTACGAGAAAAAGTAGACAGCCGCCTCAGGCAAGGGCAGAGATACTCAGCTTCCCCTCAAAGAGAGATTCCAGCACAGGCATACGAAACAGGACCGGTCAACATCAACATACACACAGCAGCCTGAAGTTCCGGATATTACGTGACACGTTGTGTGCCGCCTAGTTAGATGTTGTCCTACTGCAAGAGTTGTCTAAAATAGACCTCCACAAAATTATTGGATATACTCATCCAGACCTTGGAACAGCAGTACCTACAAAGAAAGAAATGGTAGCGAAAGACTTCCCCGAGGAAATCGTGGCGATACCATCGTCTCTTGTGAAAACTCGCCGTCGAGGACATCTTACTGAATTGGAGACCTATCCCGTACGCCTTTGCTTAAAGTCTGCGTTGGGGCACCGTCTCCAACAGTTTCCCGAAGTCTAGGAAATGTTTCCAGGGTTCGTAGGAAATCATGTCAGTAAAGGGCACGCAAGCTGACGTGGTCACGTGGTCCGTCGATCTATCCACTTGACGTAGAGCTGCTGTACGACGCAGATAACGTTGTTATGTAACTGGAGAACTAGACATTTCCGGAAATACATTTATAACTTGTGTTTCCGATATCCACCTATTCTATTCGAATTTCATACTCATCCAGTATAAACAGGAAACAAAGACGTATTTAATATCACAATTGTTGTTTGGGTAACATTAAATGCGAAATTAAGTTAGTTATTGGTAGTATTTATAGTCCAAGTGCTGAGGATTAGGCGAGGTTGCAATGGTGAAACCGTACTTCCGCCCTAAATAGTACTTCACAGAGATTATCGGACAAACAAACCGCAGAAATTCCTTCGACACGGGACTCAGACGCCGTGGGAGTGCGGCGTTCCCTCCTCCTATGTGGGAGGACAAACGGCGAAGACGGCAGACCGCACAGCACCGTCCTGCAACAACGGACAAGTTTCGCGCGGCGTCGGTGCTACATCAAAGGAAACGGTTCGCTAGTAGGCGCTCTGTCTGGGCGGGGATTCTGGCTGCCCAGCCCGAGAGAGACCGACGGCAAGTGCCAAAAGTAACTCACGTCCCACCTCAAAACGAGTTTCGAGTGGAACTGGCAGAACATATCCGTCCGGAGAACAACCAGAATTGTGGAATCTGAAACATAACGACCGAATACTAAATAGAAAACGCGATGCTTCGCAATACATTGCGTGTGAAGTTGTGTGCGATCCGACTGAAGCAGTGACCCAGTATGACATCCCTGCTGTCTGCGTTCAGGTGAGAGAAAAACAAGATACCTAAGTCGGTGGGCACAAGACATGGTAGGAAACATAATCGTCATTTATTACTTTTACATTAGATTTAATTTCATTCCAATTGATCCGTAGTGTGGAGGACCTCCAGGATGTAGAACATGTCAGAAAAACAATAATACATGACAAATACTTAGAAATCAAACAAATAAGCTAATGTACCATTCCAAAATAGATTAAGGGAAGGCAAACCTACATTTCTAGCATTTGTAGACTTAGAGAAAGCTTTTGACAATGTTGACTGGAATACTCTCTTTCAAATTCTGAAGGTGGCACGGATAAAATACAGGGAGCGAAAGGCTATTTACAATTTGTACAGAAAGCAGATGGCAGTTATAAGAGCTAAGGGGCAAAACGGAAGCAGTGGTTGGGAAGGGAGTGAGACAGGGTTGTAGCCTGTCCCCGATGTTATTCAATCTGTATATTGAGCAAGCAGTAAAGGAAACAAAAGAAAAATTCGGAGTAGGTATTAAAGTCCATGGAGAAGAAATAAAAACTTTGAGGTTCGCCGATGACATTTTAATTCTGTCAGAGACAGTAAAGGACTTGGAAGAGCAGTTGAGCGGAATGGACAGTGTCTTGAAAGGAGGATATAAGATGAACATCAACAAAAGCAAACCGAGGATAATGGAATGTAGACGAATTAAGTCGGGTGATGCTGAGGGAATTAGATTAGGAAATGAGACACTTAAAGTAGTAAAGAAGTTTTGCTATTTGGGGAGGAAAATAACTGATGATGGTCGAAGTAGAGAGGATATAAAATGTAGACTGGCAATGGCAAGGAAAGCGTTTCTGAAGAAGAGAAATTTGTTACCATCGAGTATAGATTTAAGTGTCAGGAAGTCGTTTCTGAAAGTATTTGTATGGAGTGTAGCCATTTATGGAAGTGAAACATGGACGATAAATAGTTTGGACAAGAAGAGAATAGAAGCTTTCGAAATGTAGTGCTACAGAAGAATGCTGATGATCAGATGGATAGGTCACATAACTAATGATGAAGTATTGAATAGAATTGGGGAGAAGAGGAGTTTGTGGCACAACTTGACAAGAAGAAGGGACCGGTTGGTAGGACATGTTCTGAGGCATCAAGGGATCACAAATTTAGCATTGGAGGGCAGCGTGGAGGGTAAAAATCGTAGAGGGAGACCAAGAGATGAATATACTAAGCAGATTCAGAAGGATGTAGGTTGCAGTAAGTACTGGGAGATGAAGAAGCTAGCACAGGATAGAGTAGCATGGAGAGCTGCATCAAACCAGTCTCAGGACTGAATACAACAACAACAACAACAACAACCATTCCACAGGTGCCAAGTGGAATGATCGTCAAGTTAGATTGTACTTACACACACACACACACACACACACACACACACACACACACACATACACACACAGAGAGAGAGACACACACACCACAAATCAGTTGGTTCTACTGAGAAATTATGTTAATCTGAATTTCATTGGTTGTTAAGCTTTTTATGGCTGCTGGCAATTTATTGAAAATGTGTGTTCCTGAATAATGCACACCTTTTTGTACAAGAGTAAGTGACTTTAAATCCTTGTGAAGGTTATTCTTATTTCTACTATTATTTTAATTTAGCCTACACTCTATTATGCTTTCTGGATGGGCAGGTGCATATTACACTAAGTGGTTCGCATTCAAACATTCTGAATTTATGAAGGACCAGGACACTCCTACGAATTCGGTAAACTCAGAAAACGCAAGTGCTCCGCTAAACAAAAGATTATTATAAAACTGATTTTTTTTAACCCTGAAGTGGTAGCTTAAACTACATATGTAATCCACATTTGGAAAGTCAGAAAAGTGTGAAAGATAACGACAGTGTTTCGAGCCTCTGAATACATTAAGATGGAGTAATGGAGGATCCCCTCCCTCAGTTTTGTGCGTGGGAGGTACGGAGGGTCGCCTGCCGCCGTGTGGCACGAGTTCCGTGAACTCAGCGGCCCATCCACCACTGTAATCCGCGCGTCCGATTACATATGAATTTTTGAAGCAGTTTTTTTTTCTTCCTGTTGCTTTTTTCACTACTATTGTTACAATACGTTTTTTATAGTCACTATTATTTTAGCATGAAGGCTATAAACACATGGGGTAATCGTGTAAATTCATTACATTTTACAAACATCGTGGATTACAGGTGCGATACTGGAATCTAGCGAGGCTGGAGCAGACTGAGGACGGGGAATGTCTTCCTGGCTCTAGTTCTACCGACAGAAACAACGTTCCGGAAGAGCGGTGTGAGTCTGACCAAGACGAAGGCGGCCTTCTGGTGTTACAGGAACTGCACGACCAAGACTGCAGGCTGCAGGTCCATTTTTTGGACAGTATCATTCATCTCACTCAAAAATATTTGCACAAAAACAGACCACATCAAAATAAATATTCCAGAGAGACAGAGAGAGAGAGAGAGAGAGAGAGAAAGAGAGAGACAGAGAGAGAGAGAGAGAGAGAGAGAGAGAGAGAGAGAGAGAGAGAGAGAGAGAGAGAGAGGGGGGGGGGGGCTAAACGTACAGTTGCAACTGAAATAAATGGGGTTTTCTGGGGTTCTGTTGATAAATGGAGCGCTGAAGATAAGCCAACTGAGGTCTAGGCAAATATTTTACCATGTTAAATAGATTGCATTTGATACAATTAGTATGATTACACAGGAGCAAAGACTCAAAATTCTTATGAGAAATTTGCAATTTGATGATGTTGGGAACAGGCAACTTAGCACAAGTAATCAAAAACGCCGGCCGTTGTGACCGAGCTGTTCTAGGCGCTTCAGTCTCGAACCGCGCGACCGCTACGGTCGCAGGTTCGAATCCTGCCTCGGCCATGGATGTGTGTGATGTCCTTAGATTAGTTACGTGTAAGTAGTTCTAAGTTCTAGGGGACTGATGACCTCAGATGTTAAGTCCCATTGTGCTCAGAGCCATTTGAATCATTTTTTTTCACAAACTGGCGTTAATGCGGGAAGCATTTGATTTGTTCCTTAAAAATTGTCAACAGTATTTTGTTCCGAGCGCTGAAATGGCATTGGAAGAACAGCTTTTGTAATTAGGAGCACGTTGCACATCTAGGCAGCGTGTGCCCAGGAGACTAGCAAAATACGAGGCCTATTTGGAAAGTAAGGAAGGATCTGTCGGCAAATGGAAACCATAGTGGAAAACATAACCTTTTTTGCTGTTTTGCAATACTAAGCTATACCGTCCATGTACTTCTCTACATATTCGCCACTCCGACTTAGACATCTGTCGTAGCGTTGTACCAACTTCCCAGCACCTCCATCGTGGAAGGTAGCTTCATGTGCTTTCCCACAACTTTCCGCGCTGGACTGCAGGCTGTTGTCTGTGGCAAAATCTTGTCTTCATAGGCAGTTGGTTCAACGCTTCGTATCGAAAACGCTGCAGGAGCAGTGTGTGGGGCTGCACGAATTCAGACGAAATCTCTCATCAGGCGCCAATGCTTTGATGGGAGACACTATGTTCTAAACGTCTTTAAGCACTCAGAACAAGGATGAGGGACATGAGATGCTGTTTACGAGCACGCTAGAGACATTGCGCGACACATCTCTACAGAAAAAAAATGGTTCAAATGGCTCTGAGCACTATGGGACGTAACAACTGAGGTCATCAGTGCCATATAACTTAGAACTACTTAAACCTAACTAACCTAAGGACATCACACACATCCATGCCTCAGGCAAGATTTGAACCTGCGACCGCGGTTCCAGACTGAAGCGCCTAGAATTGCTCGGGCACTGCGGCCGGCCCATCTGTATAGAGCTTCATCAGATTGTCTCCACTCCAATTCACGTATCATGTCTGTGACACTATCTCCCCTATGTCGTGATAATACAAAACGAGCTGCCCTTCTTTTTACTTTTTCGATGTCATCCGTCAGTCCCACCTGATGCGGATCCCACACCGCACAGCAATACTCCAGAATAGAGCGGACAAGCGTAGTGTAAGCAGTCTCTTTAGTAGAAGTGTTGCACCTTCTAAGTGTTCTGCCAATGAATCGCAGTCTTTGGTTTGCTCTACCCACAATACTATCTATGTGATCGTTCCAATTTAGGTTATTTGTAATCGTAATCCCTAAGTATTTTCTTGAAGTTACAGCCTTCAGTTTTGTGTGACTTATCGTGTAATCGAAATTTAGCTGATTTCTTTAAGTACTCATGTGAATAACTTCACACTTTTCTTTATTCAGGGTCAATTGCCACTTTTCGCACCATACAGATATCTTATCTAAATCATTTTGCAAGTCGTTTTGATCATCTGATGACTTTACACGACGGAAAATGACAGCATCATCTGCAAACAATCTAAGAGGGCTACTCAGATTGTCTCCTATGTCGTTAATATAGATCAGGAACAATAGAGGGCCTATAACACTTCCTTGGGGAACGCCGGATATTAATTCTGTTTCACTCGATGATTTTCGGTCTATTACTACGTACCTTTCTCACAGGAAATCACGATTCCAGTCGCACAACTGAGGCGATACTCCGTAGGCACGCAGTTTGGTTAGAAGACGCTTGTGAGGAACGGTGTCGAAAGCCTTCTGGAAATCTAAAAATATGGAATCAATTTGACATCCCCTGTCGATAGCACTTATTACTTCATGAGTATAAAGAGCTAGTTGTGTTTCACAAGAACGATATTTTCTGAATCAGTGCTGACTATGTGTCAATAAATCGTTTTCTTCGAGGTGCTTCATAATGTTCGAATACAGTATATGTTCCAAAACCCTACTGCGAATCGACGTTAGTGATATAGGCCTGTAATTAAGCGGATTACTCCTACTTCCCTTTTTGGGTATTGGTGTGACTTGAGCAATTTTCCGGTCTTTCTGTGAGCGAGTGGTTGTATATAATTGCTAAATATGGAGCTACTCTATCAGCATACTCTGGGAGGAACCTGACTGGCATACAATCTGGACCGGAGGCCTTGCCTTTATTAAGTGATTTAAGCTGCTTTGTCACACCGAGGATATCTGCTTCTATGTTTCTCATCTTGGCAGTTGTTCTTGATTGGAATTCAAGAATATTTACTTCATCTTCTTTGGTGAAGTAGTTTCGGAAAACCGTTTTTAATAACTCTACTTTCGTGGCACTGTCATCAGTGACTTCACCGTTGCTATCGCGCAGTGAAGGTACAGATCGCGTATTGCCACTGGTGTGCATTATCTATGACCAGAATCTCTTTGGGTTTTCTGCCAGATTTCGAGACAGAATTTCGTTGTGGAAATTATTAAAAGCATCTCGCATTGAAGTACGCGCTATATTCCGAACTTCTGAAAAACTTTCCCAATCTCGGGGATTTTTCGCTCTTTTAAATTTGGCATGCGTTTTCGTTGCTTCTGCAGCAACGACATGACCTGTTTTGTGTACCATGGGGGATCAGTACCATCACTTATTAATTTATGTGGTGTATATTGCTGTTGATACTGTCTCTTTGGAAACATTCCACAACTTTTCTACACTTACATGATCAGATCGGAAGGAGTGAAGACTCTTAAATAGGCGTGAAGACTATTTTTATTAGCTTTTTTTAAATAGATATACTTTGCGTTTCTTTTTGATGGTTGTAGGTCTTACGGTATTCAGATTAGCAGCAACTGCCTTCTGGTCGCTAATCCCTGTATTCGTCACGCTTCGAGTGGGCTCATGAACTAATTTTTCAAAATAATTTTCTCAGAAAGCATTCAGTACAATTTCGGATGAGGTTTTTTGTCTGCCGCCAGCTTTAAACGTGTAATTTTTCCAGCATATCGAGAGTAGATGGAAGTTACCATCGACTACAATTGTTTGAGCGGGGTACTTATTTGAAATGAGACTCAAGTTTTCTTTGAACTGTTCAGCAACTATATCTTCTGAGTCGGGGGGTCGGTAAAACGATCCAATTAATAGTTTAGTCCGCTTGTCAGGTTAACCTCTACCGATACTATTTCACGTGAACTACCTACTTCAATTTCGCTACGAGGCAAATTACCTCTGACAGCAACAAATACTCCACCACCAACTGTATTTAATTTATCCTTTCTGAGCACTGTTAGATCGTTTGAAAAAATTTCGGCTGAACTTATTTCCGGCTTTAGCCAGCTCTCTGTATCTACAATTATTTGAGCTTCAGTGCTTTCTATTAGGGCTTGAAGCTCTGGTTCTTGCCTAACACAGCTCCGACAATTTACAACAACAATACCAATCGTTTCTGCAACTACCTTACTCTGTTTTACCTGCCCACTTTTAGACGGACGGCCCTGAGAGCCTCTAACCTAAAAAACTGCCCAGTCCCTTCCACACAGCCCCCGCTACCCTAGTAGCCGCCTCCTGTGTGTAGTGGTCTCCTGACCTATTAAGTGGAACCCGGAAACCCACCACCCGTTGACGCAGTCTGCAGCCTACACGCTCACAGAACCGCCTGAGCCTCTGATTCAGAATTTTCAGACAACATAGTTGTATGGAGATAAACAGCGATTAATTTACTTACGATCAATTACACTACTGGCCATTAAAATTGCCACACCACGAAGGTGATGTGCTGTAGACGCGAAATTTAACCGACAGGAAGCAGATGCTGTGATATGCAAATGATTAGCTTTTCAGAGCATTCACACAAGGTTGGCGTCAGTGGCGACACCTACAACGTGCTGACATGAGGAACGTTTCCGACCGATTTCTCATACACAAACAGCAGTTGACCGGCGTTATCTGGTGAAACGTTGTTTGATGCCTCGTGTAAGGAGGAGAAATGCGTACCATCACGTTTCCGTCTTTGATAAAGGTCGGATTGTAGCCTACCGCGATTGCGGTTTATCGTATCACGACATTGCTGCTCGCAATGGTTCAGATCCAATGACTGTTAGCAGAATATGAAATCGGTGGGTTCAGGAGGGTAATACGGAACGCCATGCTGGATCCCAACGGCCGCGTATCAATAACAGTCGAGATGACAGGCATCTTATCCGCATGGCTGTAACGGATCGTGCAGCCACGTCTCGATCCCTGAGTCAACAGATGGGGACGTTTGCAAGACAACGACCATCTGCACGAACAGTTCGACGACGTTTGTAGCAGCATGGACTATCAGCTCGGAGACTATGGCTGCGGTTACCCCTGACGCTGCATCACAGACAGGAGCGCCTGCGATGGTGTACTCAACAACGAACCTGGGTGCACGAATGGCAAAACGTCATTTTTTCAGATGAATCCAGGTTCTGTTTACAGCATCATGATGGTCGCATCCGTGTTTGGCGACATCGCGGAGAACGCACATTGGAAGTGTGTATTCGTCATCGGCATGCTGGCGTATCACCCAGCTTGATGGTATGGGGTGCCATTGGTTACACATCTCGGTCACCTCTTTTTCGCATTGACGGCACTTTGAACAGTGGACGTTACATTTCATATGTATTACGACCCATGGCTCTACCCTTCATTCGATCCCTGCGAAACCCTACATTCCAGCAGGATAATGCACGAACGTATGTTGCAGGTCCTGTACGGGCCTTTCTGGATACAGAAAATGTTCGACTGCTGCCCTGGCCAGCACATTCTCCAGATCTCTCACCAATTGAAAACGTCTGGTCAATGGCGGCCGAGTACCTGGCTCGTCACAATACGCCAGTCACTACTCTTGATGAACTGTGGTATCGTGTTGAAGCTGCATGGGCAGCTGTACCTGTACACGCCATCCAAGCTCTGTTTGACTTAATTCCCAGGCGTATCAAGGCCGTTATTACGACCAGAGGAGGTTTTCTGGGTACTGATTTCTCAGGATCTATGAACCCAAATTGCGTGAAAATGGAGTCACATGTCAGTTCTAGTATAATCTATTTGTCCAATGAATACCCGTTTATCATTTGCATTTCTTCTTGGTGTAGCAATTTTAATGGCCAGTAGTGTATTAAACTCATTTTTGGCTCATGATGGAGTGCTAAGATCTACCAATGTCTCCTCACTTTGGAACCCTTTCTTAAGGTAACAGTATAGGGGAATTTGTAAACGTAAGGTTTATACAACACATGAGTTTATAAACTCGGTAATACGTCTGATTTTATTACGATGATTCTCTCTCCGTGTGTAGGTGAGAGATTCCAATATCGTTGAATGATATCGCCATAACGAAAAGACACGATAAGTCAAGAATCATATCTGTGATGCTCTAGTTATCGCCTCCACCCACCAGGTTACATGTGATTAGTATGAGATTAGTATGAGATTAATTAAATTGTTCACCAGAGTCACTTTTTATGGCGACTTCAAATGGGCATCCCTGGAGAGAACACTACATTCTTTTCGAGGAACACAATTGAGAACCGTCACTTGAAGCAGAACACAAGACGATTCTATCACTGGAAACATACATTTCCCGTAAGCACCGCACTATTAGTGAGAGGTGGCGATTGTCTTCGGCAATGACAATTCTCACTTATATTTCTAATACTGTAACAATATTTAATGCAACTGATCGTCGTGTTTTTCTGAGAACACGAGTTTGATCTAATAATATGTTTTGTTTTGATAGTAATAATGTAATTTAATTTACTTAGCACAGACTTACCGACGGTGTCTGCAATCCAACAAGTTATAAAAGGATCACCAGAGGAATCTAACTGTTTTTATTGATTGAATGAGTTAAGAATGCCCACTGTTTCCGTATTTCCTTATCCTATTGAGGCCACAGCAGGAGGGAGAACGAAATGAATGTATGAAAATAATTGCAGGAAGAATGTTTGGGGAGAGAATAAAGATCTAACGACAATTAGCGATTGTGGGTATACGGTAGGGAACAACTAGTCGATAGGCAGCGATTATGGGAGCTCTGAAACTTCAGCCTTTGACTGTAGCGAGGTGTAGGAAGGTTGGACAGTCTGCAAAACTTACGTTTCAGTCTTTGGGAGGCAAAGCGCGGGATCATTACCATTGTGTAGAAGCGAGGTTTGACCGATAACTTTAAACTGGGGAAATTGTGGCCGCCCCCACCTTGAACGGTCAGGCGAGCAGAACGCAGAATGGTAGCGTGGGTCCGAGTCGGGGACTGCTGCTGAAGGCTTGAGCGAGGGAGGACGCTTGTCTGAGGTGGGTCCGGCGATGCTCGATTTGAGTGTGGGAAATGTGCTATATTTATGATTAATGGTTTCACATTAGGTCAACAACCCTTTTTTTTGCAGCTAGACGTAAAGTAATATTAATATTTTGGGGGAACGAAATTTATTTAGGCAGGTAATGTGCAATAGTAGGCGATGTAGAAATGTTGCGTTGCTTTGCTTTGTGATAGTAATTCGCAATTTTGGGGTTTTATAACAATTTCGCGGTGAATAATTTAATTTCTTGAGCAAGCAATTTCATTAGGAAAAATTAAATATTTAACTGCGTGTGGCAATGTATGTAGTTTTACACCTGGCACTCACCTATTGCAAATATCATATGTATGCTGATGTCCTTCAGTTATATCTGAGTGCGAAACCAAGCAATCTTAAGAAAGCTATTGATAATTTCAATACTGACCTCGATGCACTATCAAAATGGGCACAGGACATAGGACTAAAACTAAACCCACCTAAATCCCAAGCGGTACTTGTTGGTCACTCTAAGCTCATTAGCCCAAAACATCGGGAGTCCGTACCATCTCTTATCCTAAATGGAACAAATATTAACTTCTCTCCCTCAGCAAAGAGTTTGGGAGTAATAACAGATGAAAATCTAAGTTGGACAGAGCACGTAACTGCAGGTGTGCAAAAAAGTATCAGCATCCCTTCATGTCCTACAAAAATCTAAAAACTCTTCCCTTTCGATCTGAAAAAGAAATTAGGACAAACGCTTATACTCCCAATCATTGACTATAGCGATATTATCCTACAAGGCCTCTCTTAGGAAAACTCGCGACGTTTTGAACTGCTCGTGAATGCCTGCGTCCGATATATCTGTGACGTTCTACTTTTTGATCACATTTCACCAGCATATGCAAAACTGTCCTGGCTGCGTGCAGACAAACGCAGAGATTTCCATACACTCTGTCTCATCTACTGCCTTATAAATGTACACTGTCCCTCATATCTCTCCTCGTCCTTAACGCTTACGTCGGAACAACATGACAGAAACACACGTTCCCATCAAAATAAAATCCTCTCTGTTCCACTGCATCGCTCAGTCACCTTCTCCAAGTCCGTTATAGTAGCGGGAACCCGACTCTGGAATAACCTCCCTCGTTATGTTAGAGAACTTAAAAACATGTCCAGGTTCAAAAAACAGTTAATGACGTGTCTACTTAAGCAACAGTAATGCCTTCCTCTGTACATGAATGCACTTCACCTCATTACTTCCCTCTTTCCCCCCTCCTTAAATCTCCCTTCCCCAAAACTCGCTTAACTAGTAAACATCTACTATACACACCAAGATATTAATGTACATCTGCACAAATCTTCATTACTATTGCCTATTTTTCTCATGTTTATCATTATTATTTGATTTTTTACTGTTATTATTATTGCTTTTTTCATAATTTGTATGTATAGCATCTGTTGTAAAAATACTGCTAGCATTTACTTTTATTAGGTCTTAGTCTTTACTCTTTATTCATATTTAGTGACAATATGAATAAAGAATAAATTTTCTTATTTAAACTATTGTCATGATGTAACTCTGATGTGTGAAATGCTGCATGTGTGGAACGCTGGTCCGATGTAAGAGAGGGCCTGATGGCTCTAACCTGATCAGGTAAAATAAAAAAATAAATAAAATATAGCCTATGCCATAGTGCTGTACAGGATTTTTACAACAAAGGATACTTTTGCGATGTGATTTCTTCTTTCTGCGAAAATAACTCGTATAAAGGGGAAGAATCTACATATCGCGTGAGAAATTCCAAGTGTATGGTCAACAACATCGCTGCTTCGGATTGGGTAAAGTGCGTTTTTAAACTGTTTTAGTCTATGTCCGGGTGGAATTGTTTAGAACTATTGTGTACGTCCAATCTGCAGTTAATTGTTTCGCAGTGCACCCTGGCTGGCTGCAGCTGTGGCTACGAAGAGTCGGCAACTGGAAGAAGCAGATTTGCTCATCCTCTGACGTGTACAAAGAATGCGCCGAGCTGTCTGACCTTCCCCACACCACCGACGGCTGGAGAAGGGAGCAGTGGGCTGGGTGAGCACGACAGAGGTGGACGTGTGTGTGTGTGTGTGTGTGTGTGTGTGTGTGTGTGTGTGTGTGTGTGAGTGTGAGAGAGAGAGAGAGGGGTTGTTACTATTCTACCACACATTAAAGCTTTCGTTTTTATGTATGTAGTACCCATAGTCTAGGGGTAGCGTCTTTGATTAGTAATCAAACCATCCTCGCTCACGGCTTCGATTCATGCTACCGCTCGAACTTTGATTAATAATCAGCACTGGCGGCCGAAGACTTCCGACATAAGAAGTCAGCCTCATTCCGCCAAGGGCCTTGTCAAACAGGGCGGAGGAGCGGACAGAGGTTCAGGGCACTCTTCCTCCTAGGGGTGGGAAACTGCCGCAAAAAGGCGGAGAAATCAGCAATGATCAACGGCATAAGGATGCATAAGGCAGTGGAAACTACTGTATTAAAGACACGTAACGTATATCCACAGGACATGTGCCCAGTAACTGAAAATGTGTCATTAGCAAAAGATTCCCCCCCCCCCCCCTCCATCCGGATCTCTGGGAGGGAACTACCAAGGGGGAGGTGACCATCAGAAAGAGATTGAATAATCAACGAAAGGATAACGTTCTACGAGTCGGGGCGTAGAATCTCAGAAGCTTGAACGTGGTATGGAAACTAGAAAATCTGAAAATACTAAGGTCAATCTAGATATGTCAGAATGAGATTTTCACTCTGCAGCGGAGTGTACGCTGATATGAAACTTCCTGGCAGATTAAAACTGTGTGCCGGACCATGACTCGAACCCGGGACCTTTGCCTCCAGAGATAGAGTGTCAGTCCGGCACACAGTTTTAATCTAGATATGTCAGGGCTCAATGGAGTGAAATGGAAGGAAGACAAGGATTTCTGGTCAGATGAATATAGGATAATATCAACAGCACTATAAAATGGTATCATGGGAGTGTGTTACTGTGGACAGTTCAGTTATAGGGTTTTTCTTATCGGAGTGAACAGTAAACGAACCCCGACAACTATAATTCCTATAATTCAGGTATCCGTACTACTGTCGCAAGCTGATGATGAAGTGACACAGAAAGTATATAAAGATATTGAAACGGTAATGCAATATGTCAAGGGAGATGAAAATCTAATAGTCATGGGGGACTGGAATGCAGTTGTAGGAGAAGAAGTAGAAGAAAAGGTTACAGGAGTATATGGACTTGGTACAAGGAATGAGCGAGGAGAAAGGCTAATTTTCTGTAATAAATTTCAGTTAATAATAGCGAACAGTCTGTTCGAGAATCACAAGAGGAGGTGGTTTACTTGGAAATGACCGGGTGATTCAGGAAGATTTCAGTTAGATTACAACATGATCAGACCGAAATACCGAAATGGGATAATGGATTTTAAGGCATACTCAGGAGCAGATATAGACTCAGATCACAATATAGTAGCGATGAAGAGTCGGCTGAAGCTTAAGACATTAATCAGGAAGAATCAATACGCAAAGAAGTGGGATACGGAAGAATTAAGGAATGACGAGATACGCTTGAAGTTATCTAAGGCTATAGATACAGCAATAAGGAATAGCTCAATAGGCAGTAAAGCTGAAGAGGAATGGACATCACAGATGTTGGAAAGAAAAATGTAGGTACAAAGAAGGTAGCTGCGATAAGACCATGGATAACAGAAGATATACTTTAGTTGACCGACATAAGGAGGAAGTACAGAAATGTTTTAGGGAACTAAGGAATACAGAAATACATGTCGCTTAGGAATGAAATAAATAGGAGGTGCAGGGAAGCTAACAAGAAATGGCTGCATGAAAAATGTAAAGAAATCGAAAAAGAAATGATTGTCGGAGGTACTGACTCAGCATGTAGGAAAGTCAAAACAGCCTTCGGTGACATTAAAATCAAGGGATGTAACATTGAGAGTGCAATGGGAATTCCACTATTAAATGCAGAGGAGAGAACGGATAGATGGAAATAATAAAGCCTGTATGAGGGGGAAGATTTGTCTAATGCGATAGAAAAAGAAACAGGAGTCGATTTAGAAGAGATAGGGGATCCAATATTAGAAGCAGAATTTAAGAAAGTTTTGAAGGACTTAAGATCAAATATGGCAGAAGGGATAGGTAAAATTCCATCAGAATTTCTAAAATCACTGGGGGAAGTGGCAACAAAACGACTATTCACTTTGGTGTGTAGAATGTATGAGTATAGCAACATACCATGCGACTGTCGGAAAAATATCATCTACACAACTCCGAAGACTGCAAGGGCTGACAAGTGCGAGAATTATCACACAATCAGCTTAACAGCTCAGGCATCCAATTTGCTGACAAGAATAATATACAGAAGAATGAAAAAGTAAACTGAGGATGTGCTAGATGACGATCAGTTTGGCTTTACAAAAGGTAAAAGCACGAGAGAGGCAATTCTGACGTTGCGGTTGATAATGGCCGCAGGACTAAATTAAAATCAAAACGCGTTCATAAGATTTGTTGACCTCGAAAAAGCGTTCGACAATGTAAAATGGTGCAAGACGTTCGAAATTCTGAGAAAAGTGGGGTTAAACTATAGGGAGAAACGGGCGATACACAATATTTACAAGAACCAAGAGGGAATAATAGGAACGAAGTGCTCGGATTAAAAAGGGTGTAAGTCAGAGATGTAGCCTTTCAGGAGTGGAATTAAAATTCAAGGTGAAAGGACATCAATTATATGACGTTGGTATCCTGAGTGAGGAAGAATTACATGATCAGCTGAATAGAATAAACATACTAATGAGTACAGAATATGGATTGAGAGTAAATCGGAAGAAAGCAAAAGCATTCCTGGAATTACTCTACCTAGGCAGTAAAATAACCAGTGATGGACTGAGCAAGGAGAACAACAAAAGCAGACTAGTAATAGGTAAAACGGCATTCCTGCTTGGTTGATTTGTGGGGGTCGAAGGGACCAGAGTACAAAGGTGATCGGTCCCTTGTTCCACGGCCATAATAACTCAAAAGGCGTAAAAACAAGTAAAAGAGGTAACAAGGGACGACACAGAACAAGAAATACACAGACAAAGACCAGAAAACAAGGAAATAAAAGCACATAGAGATTTACAGTGGTTCGTCGAGCATGGAAACAAAAAAGGAAAAGCCAACCACCAAGAAACACACTAAAAACCACAATTTAAAACCGTAGGCCAAAGGCCAGACTCAACACAAAAAAGGACACAAACCCTTAGATCGAGCGATAAAAGCCCCGTGCACGAATAAAACTGAAAACTAGGTCTGTCATTGCAGCATCATCTGATAAAAGTGCAGGGAGCATATCGGGCAGCATAAACGTCTGCGTGAGTGCAGTTAAAAACGGACAGGCCAACAGGATGTGGACCACTGTCAACACTGATCCACAGTGGCACAGAGGTGGGTCCTCACAGAGCAAGAGATGACCGTGCGTCAGCCAGGTGAGGCCAATGCTGAGCCGGCAGAGAACAACTGAGTCCTTGCGGGAGGCTTGTAGGGAATAGCGCTACACACCAGTAGCCTCCTTGACGGCCCAAAGTTTGTTGGGCGAAGGCAAGGTGCGCCATTCTTCACCCCAGGTGCAAAGTACCTTCTGCTGCAAAACTGACCTGAGGTCACTCTCTGAAAGGGCAATCTCCAAGGCTGGTGCGTCGCCAACCTGTTTGGCCAGCGTGTCAACATGTTCATTTCCCAGGATGCCGAAATGACCCGGGGTCCACAAAAAGACGACAGAGAGACCGCAATGGGCAAGAGTATGGAGGGACTCCTGCATAGCCATCACCAGACGAGAGCGAGGGAAACACTGGTCGAAAGCTCGTAAAGCGCTCAGGGAGTCACTACAGATAACGAAGGACTCACCTGAGCAGCAGCAGATATACTCTAGGGTGCGAGAGACAACGACCAGCTCGGCAGTGAAAACACTGGAGCCATCCGGCAATGAGTGTTGTTCATAATGATCCCCTAGAGTAAGAGCATAACCGACACAACCAGCAACCATCAAACCGTCAGCATAGACAGCGTCAGAGCCTTGAAACGCAGGAAGGATTGAAAGAAATCGGCGGTGGAGGGACTGAGTTCTTCAGGCCCTGTGCCAAATCGAGCCGAAGGTATGGGTGGGGCACACACCACGGGGGTAGACGTTTATGGGCCCGGAAAACAAGAAGGAGACGGAAAAACTCAAGCCCAGAGAGAAGAGCCTGGACACGAACTGTGATCAGGGCTGCCGCTGTGGCTGATGGACAACCAAGTTGGGGAACAGCAGATGGTAATTGGGATGCCGGGGCAAGCTACAAACGTGGGCAGTGTAAGCGGCCATTAATTGTTGGCGCCGGATCCACAATGGAAAGACACCAGCCTCCCAACTATGCCAGTGACAGGGCTTGTGCGGAGAGCTCCAGTGGCGAGTGAAGGATGGGGTCAAGCAACCGTAATGCGGAAGCTGATGCTAAACTGTAAGCCAGGCTCCCATAATCTAGACGGGACCGGATAAACGCCTGGTACAGCCGTAGAAGGGTAGAACGATCGGCACCCCAGCTGGTGTGACTCAAGCAACGAAGAGCGTTAAGATGCCGCCAGAACGTTTGTTTAAGCTGCCGAATATGAGGGAGCCAAGTCAACCGGATATCAAAAACCAATCCCAAAAACCGATGCGTCTCTACCACCGAAAGAGGTTCGCTGTCAAGATAAAGCCGTGGTTCAGGGTGAACAGTGCGACACCGACAGAAATGTATAATGCAGGTCTTGGCAGTTGAAAACTGGAAGCCATGCGCAACAGCCCAAGACTGTGCCTTGTAGATAGCACTCTGCAGCTGCAACGCCGGTGGAGCTATAGAATAGGCAGAAGTCAGCATACAAGGAAGTTGAGACAGACGCTCCCACCACTGCATCAAGCCCATTAATTGGAACTAAAAAGAAGCAGACACTCAAGATGGATCCTTGCGAGACACTATTCTCCTGAATTATGGAGGAACTATGGGAGGCCGCAACTTGGACGCGGAAGGAACGAAGTGACAGAAAATTTTGTATGAAAATCAGGAGCAGATCCCAAAGACCCCACCTATGAAGTGTGGTGAGGATGTGATGTTGCCATGTCGTATCATACCCCTTCAGCATGTCATCAGATTATCAGTTGCAGAGTGGCCCTTATGGAAACCTAAGATGGAGCCAGGACCCGAGACTCAAGCAGCTAACTCAACCTCCAGCACACCTTGCGTTCGAGTACACCTTGCAAAGAAGATTGGTGAGGCTAATGGAGCGGCAGCTATCCACCTCCAGTGGGTTCTTGCCAGGTTTCAACACAAGGATTACGATGCTTTCCCGCCAGTGCGATGGGAACTCACCCTCAACCCAGATACAGTTGAAAAGGTCTAGGAGGATTCGCTGGCATTCCACTGAGAGGTGTCTGAGCATCTGACAGTGTATCCAATCTGGGCTGGGAACCATATCAGGGCAAGCACTCACTGAATGGAGCACTGTATGAGTCAGGGTGGTGCGTGTAAAATGAAAGGCTCCGACATTCCAACCGCTCTTTCAGGGAGTGGAAGGCCTGTGGGTAATTTGCAGAAGTAGAAGTCTGAGCAAATTGCTGTGCTAAGTGGTTTGTAATCATGTCGGAGTCGGAACAGACTGCTCCATTCAGTGAAAGTGCAGGTACGCTGATCAGGGTCCAATAGCCATAGAGTCGCCTAATCTTGGCCCAAACCTGCGATGGAGAGGTACGAAGGCCAATGGCGGGGAAATACCTTTTCCAGCACTCCTGTTTGCGTCTGCAAATGAGGCGGCGGGCTCGCGCACGGAGCCGCTTAAAGGCGATGAGGTGTGCCAATGAGGGATGCCACTTGTGACGCTGGAGTGCCTGCCTGCGATCTCTAATAACCTCAGCGATCTCGGGCGACCATCAAGGCACAGTCCTCCGCCGAGCGGACCCAGAGGAACAGGGAATGGCAGATTCTATGGCAGTAACGATGCCGGTGGTGACCGAGTGAAACACGGCATCAGTGGGATCATTGGAAAGAGGATCAATAGTAGCAATGGAGGTGAAAAAGTCCCTGTCAGCCTTATTCATAGCCCATCTGCATGAGCGCCCACAAGAGTGACGCTGTGGCAGTGACAGAAAGATCGGGAAGTCCAGAATGAGATTTTCACTCTGCAGCGGAGTGTGCGCTGATATGAAACTTCCTGGCAGATTAAAACTGTGTGCCCGACCAAGACTCGAACTCGGGACCTTTGCATTTCGCGGGCAAGTGCTCTACCAACTGAGCTACCGAAGCACGACTCACGCCCGGTACTCACAGCTTTACTTCTGCCAGTACCTCGTCTCCTACCTTCCAAACTTTTTATCTGCCAGGAAGTTTCATATCAGCGCACACTCCGCTGCAGAGTGAAATTCTCATTCTGGAAACATCCCCCAGGCTGTGGCTAAGCCATGTCTCCGCAGTATCCTTTCTTTCAGGAGTGCTAGTTCTGCGAGGTTCGCAGGAGAGCTTCTGTAAAGTTTGGAAGGTAGGAGACGAGGTACTGGCAGAACTAAAGCTGTGAGTACCGGGCGTGAGTCGTGCTTCGGTAGCTCAGTTGGTAGAGCACTTGCCCGCGAAAGGCAAAGGTCCCGAGTTCGAGTCTCGGTCGGGCACACAGTTTTAATCTGCCAGGAAGTTTCATATCAGCGCACACTCCGCTGCAGATTGAAAATCTCATTCTAGAAACATCCCCCAGGCTGTGGGTAAGCCATGTCTCCGCAATATCCTTTCTTTCAGGAGTGCTAGTTCTGCAAGGTTCGCAGGAGAGCTTCTGTAAAGTTTTGAAGGTAGGAGACGAGGTACTGGCAGAAGTAAAGCTGTGAGTACCGGGCGTGAGTCGTGCTTCGGTAGCTCAGTTGGTAGAGCACTTGCCCGCGAAAGGCAAAGGTCCCGAGTTCGAGTCTCGGTCGGGCACACAGTTTTAATCTGCCAGGAAGGTTCAGATCGGGAAGTGGTCACTACCGCACAAGTCGTCATGCACACTCCATTGGACAAACAGTAATAGGCTAGAGCTGGAGATCGAAAGGTCAGTGGTTGAGTACATGCCATCACCACACTGAAATGTGTAAAGTCACCATTATTTAAAAGAAAAAGGTCGAGCTGTGCCAGCACTTGCTCAACGACGCTGCCTCGGCCTGTTGCCACTGATCTACCCCACAGAAGGTTATGGTCGTTGAGGTTGCCCAGTAACAGAAAAGGTGGCGGCAATTGGGCTATAAGCGCAGCCAGGACATGCTGTGGTACATCACCATCCAGTGGAAGATAGAGGCAGAAGACAGTAACAGCCTGAGGCGTCCACAACTGAACAATGACAGTCTCCAAAGGTGTTTGTAGAGGGACAACACTCGCTGTAAAGACGGTGAAGGATGTAGATGCAGACACCACCAGATACCCTTTCATAAGCTGCCCAGTTCTTATAATAACCCCGAAAGCCACGCAGGACGGGGGTTCACATCGCTGGAAACCAGGTTTCCTGAAGAGCAATACAGAGGAAATGGTGGAGGTTGAGAAATTGTCAGAGTTCAGCAAGATGGTGGAAAAAACTGCTGCAGTTCCATTGGAGCATGACATTGTCCATGGCCGAGAGAGGCGTGAGGGGAACGAGGAGGCAGATTACGCTGCTGGGTCACCTGCTGCCACCGATGGAGTACCTTTGCGAGTGACATCGATTGTGTCTGAGGGTCCGGCGAGACTAGGTCCTCAGTGGAATGCAGAATCTCTACCTCGTCCGCAGATGCAGAGATTGTAGGTTGGGGTGGGGTGAATGCCATCGGATGTTCCTTGGTCTTAGAGGCCTTCTTCTTGGACTTTTCTCGCTCCTCCTTGGGTTTCACTGGCTGGTAGGGCTTCACTGATTCAGTCTATGGGACAGAGGAGGATCGAGAAGCCCTACGACCAGCTGCTTGTGGGCACTTATGTCACTGCCAGGTGACATCCTTCCCACATGTGGAAGCCTGTGAAGGGAGGGACCCAAGGGATCCCTTGCGAGCGAGAGGAACCAAAGAAGTTCGATGCTTCCCTGGCTTAGAAGTGGGGAGGGAGGGGTGTTGCTCCCTAGGTAGGTGGCACAGGAGCAACAGGGTGGGTAGTGCCCCCCACGGTCAAGGGGGCATGTGGAGTCATACGGCTCGGAGAACCGACTGGAATTCACTGAACGGATGGGGCTATCAGGTTGTCGTAGTGGCGGCATATGAGGAAGTCATTCACACAGGATGGAGTCATACATCTCTTAGCCTCAGTATAGATCAGTCAGTCCAGGGTCTTATATTCCATGATTTTCCGCTCTTTTGTAAGATCCTGCAGTCTGGTGAGCAAGGTGAATGATGCTCTCCGCAGCTGACACAGATGGGAGGCAGGGCACATGGAGTATTGGGATGTGATGGGTGTCCGCAATCTCGACATGTGAGGCTGGAAGACAGCGGGAAGACGCATGGCAGCACTTCCAGCACCTAAAGCACCACATCAGGGGAGGGATATAGCGCTTGACATCACACTGGTAGACCATCACCTTGACCTTCTCGGGTAGTGTATCACCCTGAAAGGCCAATGAAGGCACAGGTGGCAACCTGATTATCCTTCAGACCCTGGTGGACACGCCAGACGAAATGTACACCCTGCTGCTCTAAATTGGCGTGCAGCTTATTGTCGGACTGCAAAAGAAGGTCTCTGTGAAATATGATACCCTGGACCATATTTATGCTTTTATGGGGCATCACAAGCGAGTAACCCCCGTGACTGGGCAGAGGATGCTGTTTTGATCTAGACTGACCCAGATCACCTTTTGGCCAAGCCCTCCACCTCCCTGAACTTGACCTTTAAATGCCCAACAAAAAACTGAGGTTTCATTGTCATGAAAGATTCCCCATCAGCTCTCGAACATACATGACTGTGGCGAATAAGATCCGCTGCCATCCTTAGCCTGACGTTTCTCCTATGGTGTAGCCAGGGAGGGGAACGGTTTGGGGTCATACTTCTGTGCGGTGAATTGAGCTCGTGGTCGCTTAGAGAAAGCTGTTGTTTCACCACCAGCAAGAGATGATGGACTAGGCTTCATCGTGTGTCATCTCCCCTGATGCCACCCTCTCCGACCAGGGGCTCTCCCCTCGGGCGTCACCCAGCCACAGCAAAGGGCCACCTGGCAGGATGGCCATTGTCGGGAGTCCCAGTGCCCCAGGGGAATTGGGTATCTACCCCTTGGCACACGTGTGCAGTTAACGGCGCAGGCATCAGCAGATCCCCGTGTGGTCAGGGGGAACAACCAACAGGGTACATGGTGGCACCACCACAATTGACTGACTACTGTGCTGGATATCAGGTGTAACCAAGTCCATGGTCATCGTCAATGCAGGAATAGGCAATGTATAGTGCATGGTGGAAAACGCACCCAGGAAGGTTTCCTCACCCAAGAGATGGAGAATGGGCAGAACTGCAATGTGACAATGAGAATGTGGGCTAAAGATCTCAATGCACGATGGACACGATGCACCTTGTAAGGCTCCCTTCCTCAATTTTCTCACTCTTCGGGAAAATTTTGAAGAATGGAGGTCAAACCGTACAGGGGACCGTCACATAAAGGCCGAAACGTGTGAAACTCCTTTTAGTTGCCTCGTATGACAGGCACAAATACCTCAGGCCCATTCTAACCCCCAGACCCGCATGGGGACCTCAGGTTTGATTACAGTATTGTTGCGACGACTTTTGATGGAGGTGGGCAGACATTTTTTGTTTTAGATACCCTATGTTTTGTATAATACACTCTTCATCTTCAGTAGCCTGGTGTTCGGCGTGGTTTTCTCCTTTCTTCTCGGTTCGAGCACTTGTCCTTGGTATTTAAAATGTGTTACTCTGTTGACATGGCCATATTTCGTGTTTAAATTCAGGAAGTTGAATTTCGTGCAGAAGAACTCTGCTTTTTGGAAGGAGATCTGTAGCCCTGCTTTCCCTGCGCACTGTCTGAGCACTTCTACCCGCCTGCTTGCTGTAGTTTCGTTGTCTGTAAGTAGTGCCAGGTCGTCCGCGAAGGCTAAACAACCAACTTCCAGTTCATTCTTGGGTCGTCCTAGTCGCACTGGATTCCAGTATCCGTTTAATTCCAGATCTTTCCGCCATTCCTCAATGACTCTGTCCAACACTAGATTGAAGAGGAGTGGCGAGAGACGCCTTGCCGCACGCCTCTCGTGACCTCAAAGGGTTCAGAGATTTCTCCCCCGATTTGGCTTCTGATGTCTTGTTTGTCACTGCGTTTGATACCTCACACAGTGTCTGGTTGTCCAAACCCTGTTCATATGGGTTTACTGAATAATGACTGGCGGTTAATGGGGTCATACGCTTTCCTAAAGTCAACCAAAGTGCATATGACTGGCGTATTTCTGAGGGCTTTGATTTTCAGTGTTGTTTTGAAATTGATTTCTTCTGCGCAGGAGCGACCAGGTTGCAAGCCCGCGTGGTACTCGCCGATCTTGTGTCCCAGCTGGTCGTGTGCCCCTTTCCGGAGGCACTTATATTACGAACTTATCTCTGTACTTCACATTCTTATCATTGTTCTGTTGTCAAAATTGCACTAATATTAACGTGGCACTTTGTTGCCCAAAGACGAACATAAGGAAATAATAAAAATACGGGCCGAGTTAAACGTGTGCCGAGGTGCTTAGCGCGGCACTTGCTGGCTGCCGCCACGCAGCCGGTGGGCCGGCGGCAGCGCGCAGGGGGCGGTGGGCGGCAGTGGGCGGCGGTGGGGGCGGCGCCGCTCATTGCCCTAACAGCGGCCAAACTCGATTTCCTCCCTCTCACTCTCCGTGCGCCGCGGACCGACTGCAAAGTGAATTAATTGCCAACTCGCGGTGAAGTTCCAAATTGGCGAGTGTTTCGCGACTTCGTTTGGAAGTTGCGCGCTTACCACCGATAATGTCACTTAAAAAGGGCGGCACTCAACCGAAGGCGGGAGTTTCCAAATGGGTGGTTATGACTAAATTCTCTGACTGGTCCGCATTCAGTCTGCGCTTCAGGGTGTAACATTAAAATGGGGAAATATTCGCCGAGACCTCACTTTGACGCACCGATGCCACGAAATTGTTAAATGCGTAAGGTAATTCAGACCCGTAACCCCGTCATGGTGATGAAACTAATGTGCGGCTGACAGTGAAACACTCGTACATATATGTGCGTCAGCTATCGTCGTGGTACGAGTAATGTTACTTTTCTTTCACTTATTCATGCTAAAGCGTTACGAGCTATCCACATACAGGGTGTTTTAACCGCTGAAGAAAGCTTCGTCGATGGGTGTCAGTGCATTCGGAACACACCAAGGATGTTTGAACGTATGTGTTCATCGACGAGGAGGCGGACTGAATCCTGCTTTCTCATAAACCAGGAACACTTGTCCTCAAGTGTATATCTGCAGTCTGGATCCTCGGGGACTCAATTATGCTGTTTGGAATAGGTTGCATTGGAAAAACCATTAGTTTCCCGACCTACAATTGTTAGGATTATTTACCTGCTTCATCGTCGTGTACTTGCCCCTTTCACTTGCGGCTATAATAGTGGAACAGCGTGGAGAGGTTCCCGGTTCTCTGTCAGTTTAGAAACGAGACCCACATCATACAGTGGCGGAGGTTGTAAGGCTGCTGCTCACTTGCCCGTGTATACTAATGAGTTCAAAACCAATACACCACTTCGAATGTAAACCTAATCATAGTTGGTTGAACGCTATTAAAATGACTGAACTCCTGTGCTCAAGCTGAAGATGTTCAACGGGTTTAAATAATAGTGCTCCTCGCTGCAAAAATGACAATAATTCCAAATGCACCCTACGCGGGAGAAAGAGCCGCTTGTCATCTCCTAAGGCAGCAATTTTGTAGTCGTCGTGAAATTTAGCTGTAACAGCCGTTTCATATTATCCGCTGAACTGAGCCTCGTTCTAGAGTTACGATCTTTAGCATGTAACGTATGGACAGTATGCGGAACTCCCGAACATCAAAAGTTACCTCAGCTCAGAAACTAACTTTGATCAGTCTGCGGCTTTAAAATCTACGCTATGGTTTAAATGTGCACAACGTAACTGAATGACGCAAATTTTTTATGGCCCTAGCTATAAATTCTTCGGATGGGAGATTTACATGCACAGTGTTTAATATGGAGGAGAGGCGTGTAACTGAAACAATATTTTATTTAAAGTCGTTAATTTATTCACTAAAAACGTCACTCATGTGTGTAAATCATGAGAAAATGCAGAATGGTTTACAACACAAATCCTAGAAATTCTAGTTAGTGGCTTCAACTGAGTAACTATACTACGCGATTGGGCGAGAAGGTACAGGAGATAGGCAACATAATGTGAACACGTGTACTTACTTGGGAATGGTTTGTTAATAAGAGGTTGGACCCCCATTTGCCCTCAATACAGCTGTGAATCTTCTTGGAATACTAGCATATAATGATTCTATAGTCTCCAGTGGAATGTTATGCCACTATTTGATCAGAATCTCTCCTAAGTCCTGTAGTGAAGAGGGAGGCGAAAATCTGCTCTGGAGTCGGCGCTCCAATGCCGTCCACAAGGGTTCGATAATGTGGAAGTCCGGAGACTGTGGTGGCCAGGGAAGGCGCTGCAGTACAGTTTCTTGCTCCTCATGTTACGATTCTACTTTCCTGGCTGCGTAAATGGATGTATTATCGTCCTGAATTATGGAATCATTATTGGGGAACAACGTTTCGATAATGGAGTGCACCTGATCAAATAAAATGTTCTTATAATCGTTGGCTGTAACGCAGCCTTTGATAGTAATCATGGGACCAGCAGAATACCACGATATGGCTGCCCACACCATCACACTTCCACCTCCACGTTTAACCGTTGGAATCAAGCAATCAGGCTTATAGGATTCTTTTGGAGTTCTCCAGACGTAAGTCGGGTGCGATTTTGGATGTAACGAAAACGTTGACTCGTCGGACCATATGACGCGTTTCCACTGATCAGCCGTCCAGGATTTATGCTCCTGACACCATGTTTTTCGCTTCTTTGCTTTGTTTGTCGTGACTAATGGTTTCGCTACAGCACCTCGTCTACGAATATGCGCTTTATGGAGTTGTTGGCGGACAGCGTCGATTGATACGGAGTCACGAAAATGTCTATTGAGCTCTGCAGTCGCTTTAGCCTTCGTAGTTTTGTGTTGTTTTGACACAATTCGTGTTCGCTTACGACGATTTCCGTCATTTAGTTTTGATTTGCGCCCGCTATTACGTTTACACGACGATGTCTGTCCATGTTTTGTGTAGGCTGTCAGGACAGTTGCTCTTGAAACATTCAGTAAGCTGGCTGTCTTGGTCACCGATGCTCCAGCTGATTGGGCCCCCACCATTTGCCCTCTTTGGTAAGTCTTTCATTGCACGAGTCCGCAGCTCTTGGTCTTGCGGTCGCGTTCGCGCTTCCCGAGCAGGGGTTCCGGGTTCGATTCCCGGCGGGATCAGGGATTTTTACACCTGCCTCGAGATGACTGGTTGTATGTGTTGTCCCCACCATTTCATCATCATTCATGAAAGTGGCGAGATTGGGCTGAGCAAAGGTTGGGACTTTGAACGGGTGCTGATAACCGCGCAGTTGGGCGCCCCACAAACGTCGACCTCTGCCTCTGAATGCAAATACGAAGTGTGCGCTGCTCGTAAACAAACTGCACTGATGCCTACTTCGTACTGAACACGCACAGTCGAGCAAGACACGTGCCTCACCTGCGTTGTTGACCGTCACACACAGCCATCCCGTTACTACCACCGTTCACGTTATTTTGCCTGCCATTCCCATGCACGTCCTGGTGACGTTAAGGTCGATCAGAAACTCAATCGCAGAGCTCGTTAATCCCACATGAGAAATAGTAACTGTAAACCTGGTCACACATTCAGAGCAGCTAGGCTGACACACAGCTACTGGTACCGGATCCCACAAGTGTGCACTGAGTTTGCCCCGCGACACAGGTAGGCGGTCCATGTGTTAACGTCGCGTCGTGCAGCTCTCGCCCGGAGACGGGGGCTGGTCGCTGCCGCCGCCGGTTCATGTGATATGACCGAAACCGGTCACCTATGTTCTTGTAACATACGTGGTGTGATTAAGACTGAATTTTAAAAACAAAAAATTAAAAAAAAGTTTTAATCACTGTTCCAAAAATGTTTATTAGTATTTTAAGTCCATGAAGTAGTGAAGCGACTTAAATCACTTAACAAAAGAAAGTCTTATGGTCTAGACTGTATACCAGTTAGGTTCCTTTCAGAGTATGCTGATGCAATAGCTGCATACTTAATCATATACAACCGTTCGCTCGACGAAAGATCCGTACCCAAAGACTGGAAAGTTGCACAGGTCACACCAATATTCAAGAAAGGAAGTAGGAGTAATCCACTAAATTACAGGCCCATATCATTAACGTCGATATGCAACAGGATTTTGGAACATATATTGTGTTCGAACATTATGAATTACCTCGAAGAGAACGCTCTATTGACACAGACTCAACACGGATTTAGAAAACGTCGTTCTTGTAAACACAACCAGCTCCTTACTCGCACCAAGGGTTGAGTGCTATTGATAAGGGATTTCAAATGGATTTCTTATTTCTGGATTCCCGGAAGCCTTTTGACACTGGACCATACGAGAAGCTCGTAGTGAAATTGCGTGCTTATGGAATATCGTCTCAGTTATGTGACTGGATTCGTAATTTCCTGTCAGAGAGGTCGTAGTTCGTAGTAATTGACCAGAACTCATCGAGTAAAACGTAAGTGGTTTCTGGTGTTCCCCAAGGTAGTGTTATAGGCAATTGGGTATTCCTTATCTACATACGCGATTTCAGAGACAATCTGAGCAGCCGTTTGAGGTTCTTTGCACATGACGCTGTCGTTTATCGACTAGTCAAATCATCAAAAGAACAAAACACATTGCAAAACAATTTAGAAAAGATATCTGTACGGTGCGAAAGTTGGCAATTCACCCTGAATAACGGAAAGTGTAAGGTCATCATCATGAACGCTAAAAGCGATCCGATATAAACTTCGGCTACACGATAAATCAGTCAAATCTAAAGGCTGTAACTTCAACTAAATACCTAGGAATTACAACAGCAAACAATTTAAATTGGAAAGGACACATACAAAATGTTGTGTGGAAGGCAAACCAAAGACTGTGTTTTATTGACAGAACACTTGGAAGACGCACCAGATCTACTAAGGAGACTGCCTACACTAGGCTTGTCCGTCCTATTTTGGAGTTGTGGTGCACGGTGTGGGATCCTTACCATATACGATTGATGGAGAGCATCGAAAAGGTTCAAAGAAGGACAGCACTTTTTGTGATATGACGAAATAGGGGAGAGAGTGTCACTGAAATTATATAGGATTTGGGGTGGATATCATTAAACAAAGGCGTTTTACGTTGCGGCGGAATCTTCTCACGAAATTTCAATCTCCCAGGTTTCTCCTACGAATGCGAAAATATTTTCTTCACGCCGACCTACAAAGGAAGAAACCACCACCATGATAAAATAAGGGAAATCAGAGTTCGCACGGAAAGATATAGGTCTTCGTTCTTTCCTCGCACTATACGAGATTGGGAATAATTGACAATTGTGAAGGTGCTTCGATGAACTCCCTGCCAGGCACATACATGTGATTTGCAGAGTATCCATGTAGATGTAGAGACGCTATCGTGACCAGCAGCCAGCCTTGCATCAGAGGTCATCTGAAAAACAGAGCATTTCACGAGGCTAGGCCATTATTTTGTGTAGGCAGTCTTCGTAAAGGCGTCAGCTAGCTGTCTGCGAAGGCTTCCAAACAACACGAGAGAGTTGCACAGCTCTGCTCCTTTTCGAAATAATACTGGTTTTTGTAACAGAAATAAAGGGGGCGTGGCAGCATACATGACAGTAACTTTAAAATTTGGTATATATATAGGTCATTTTTCATTTGAAACCCTGTAATGTATATATCAATGTAATCAGGAAAGACTGTAGATTTTAATAAAGTCATAAAAATATTTGGATTTTTCCACCATTTATAAGTACCCTGTATCCTTAACACCGAAACCGGCAGGAAGAAATATGAATTTAAAAACAGCTCTGCATCATACAGTTTTTACGAAAATCTTCTTCCTTTGTGACAGTGATGGTTGCGTATGTCAGCTCTTAGGTGATTTTGCGTCATAATAGTATTGCATTCCCCGTCACACGAAGATGGATGGCGGCTCATAAACTCTTTGGCGGCGGTATGAAGTAGGTATTTTTCTACAAGTATTGATGGAAGAATTTTTTTCGCACTTTCCTCCCTTCTCCCATAACTCAGCTACATCTGAAATTAAAATCTTTCATCGTTTACAATTGAAATTAATATTTTGGTAGGGAATAGAAAACATATAAAACTGTACCATCACATCCTGTTCCCACATATGCATATATAACAGCGTTTTCGGCTGTCGCACTGCATGTAATAAGGGGAACCTATCGGCGTTTGACCACTTTCAGAAATATAGGAGTTTACCTCTCCATACGGAAACAAAAATCTTTGATCTATTTCTCAGATATTTCGAACTGTAGCTCAGATATTCCAACAGTTCAAACGCCAAGGCCAGCTTGTGTAACAGTGACTACTAATATTGCCGTCACCGTATTTGAATTTAACTGTTCCGCCTCTGGATTGTTCTTTAGTTTAATAGTTAATGCTCGATCCATTAGCTAAAAATCTCCAAAAGTTATTTTTACAGATTCTCCTAGCCATGTTTCAGCTTCATGATATTTCGGTGGAGCAGAGTTTCGCACAGTGACAAATTTGAGTGTATCCTTCCCATTCGGTTGTGATATTCTGCATTATACAGGTTAGTCAGAAACAGTAAGAAAAGCTGAGAAATAATTAAGAAATTGCGCCGTTCTCGATTTAATTAGCACTGATTTCAATCAATCAGGTAGCTGTTCGTACAAATTCAACTAGCATGCCTGAGACAGTGCCGCCAAACTCTTTCTTCGTTTGGTTTTCTCAGACCGAACAAAAGCAGCTTTCCTTCACTTAACTTAAATTTATCATTACCGAAAACAAACATTTTAAAGGGTAATTATCATTTCACGTGGTAACTCAAGCACCCACACATGTTTGCGCGTTACCGTATTTTGGCGAGAGCATTTGGTTGATTCTGTGCACGCGACGGAAACGGTGCATTTTTTTTTCATAACAGTTATTTCTCAGAACAACCTCCCCTTCAACACCCTTAAAACCTTTTCAGATTTTCTGGCTATGGTGTTCCTTTCAACGATAAGACAACTTAGGATCTCGAAAACGATGCATCGTACGAATAAAAGTTCCAGGTAAAAAGTTGATATTAGTTACAGGGGGCATCTGTCTGAGCTACAACTGGCCACATCCAATCCCTCTCCCTCCCTGAGTGGGGTTTGATATCATTGTGTTTTCAAACGGGAACACTCCATTTTTTTGTTGTATATTCTGATTCCACGCCAAAAAATACGTACCGTTTACTCAACCGTTGTTCTCCATTTGTGGCAGATTGTGTCGTGATGACAAATGTCAGGCGTACTTGTTTTCGCATTTAAGAACAGACGCAGTTCATTTTACGATATAAATGTAAAGCTTGGTGTTGTAACGGTTGACATTGACGCTCAGACGTCACATGAGTGTTGCACCAGGTGGCTCGTCAACGTCCTTGGTTTGTTAACGCCTTGTGCTGCAGCTTAGGCGACAAGCTAATCGGGCCCCTTGTTGTGGAAGCCACACTGAACAGGGAAGGACGTCGTAAGTTATTCCAAGGGGAGCTACTCATTCTGTTGGAAGATGTACGCCCTCGTAGTGCAACAGAACATATGGTTGCAACGTTATGATTGTCCAGAACATTACTCCGCAAGAGCCAAAGAGGCACCGAACGGCCGTCTCCATGGCCGCTAGCTGGGTAGAGGTGCAGCGTCACCCGAGCTCACGTACCGGATTTTTTTTTTTTTTCGTGGGTTTAACTGAAGGACAAACTGTTCTACAGAACGTGATAGAACGTATCTGAAATGCTTGCGCAAACATTCCAGCACCCATACTTTTAAGTTGGTTACACGCAGGTCACACGGGCATCGGCCTTGCCGCAGTGAGATCACCGAAGTTAAGCCCTGCCCGGCGTGGTCGGCACTTGGATGGGTGACCATCCAGGCCGCCAGGCGCTGTTGCCATTTTTCGGGGTGCACTCAGTCTCGTGATGCCAATTGAGGAGCTACTCGACCAAATAGTAGCGGCTTCGGTCAAGAATACCATCATAACGACCGGGAGAGCGGTGTGCTGACCCCACGCCCCTCCTATCCGCATCCTCCACTGAGGATGACACGGCGGTCGGATGGTCCCGGTAGGCCACTCGTAGCCTGAAGACGGAGTGATTTTTTGTTTTTGTTTTACATGCAGGCCACACACGAATTAATAAATGAGTAGACATGGAAAGTCGACAGTTTAAGCATTTGTTGTGAATTACTATTACGGTGAAATGCAAGGAGACTCATTGAAATCAAGCATCCCAATGGTAAGACGCAAGGGAATTCACAGAAATCAGGCATCTCGATGGGAATTGAAGTGCATTACGTCCACGTCATTGTTCGTGGATCATGCTGAACATAGATTCTAACCAGACATGAAAACGCCTAACCTTGTCGTACTGTGCAATCAATTTTCCAACACTAAAGTAAATTTCGAATATAAATATCAACTGTTAGGACAAATTTTTACACTTACGTCGTAAATGAAATGTAGAATCAATGCGTCCTTTTTCATTGCGAAAATACGCACACTTAATTTTTTGTCGATTACAGCGCCTTGTAGCTCGAATAGAAAACAATGGTGCGTAAACTGTACATAGTTTTTTGTGTAGAAGCCGAACATGCAATAAAGTGGAGAGGGGGGTGAAATTTAAAGATACACCCTGATCACGCTGGTAGGGTGGTCAGGAGTTCGCCATTTGTAGGCACAGACAGATGTCCCCTTTACTAATATCAAATTTTCACCTACAACCTTTTTTTCGTGCCATGCCTCGTTTTCCAGATATTTAACTGTCTGAAGTCACAACAAACAGTCTGCGTCTACCGGCGTCTGTCAAGCTCAGCTACTCCAGAGGTGTAACGCAAACGCCTGGACCGGACTCGCTGGCGACCTCGACTGGACACAGCGCTGCGTGAGACCTCCGCCACTTCCGACCTTCACACGCTCCACTGCAACTTCACGGAACCAGCGCTCCTGCCTTCCAGCAGTGCTCGTCTTGTAAGGCTGTAGAAGTTCGGGAGATGGAAGATGAGATGCTGGGGGAAGTAAAGCTGTGAGTCGTGCCTGGATAGCTCAGCCAGTGGAGTTCTTGCCTGTGAAAGGCAGCGGTTCAAGAACACAGTACTGATCCTTGTAGGTAACGTTCCCCCTGTACTATCTTGACCCCTGCTGTAGTAATACCGAGAAAGATAAGCTCGACTAAAGCGAACTGGAAACCACAAACCTATTAATGAGCAAATACGTTTGATTAGGACGCAGATTCCAGAATCGTGTGCAGTCTGGTTTAGAGGATTACGTAACGTGTGAAGTCCGTATCTAGTACAATCACAACCTAGAAATCCAGTCATGCGGGACCTCTGGGGAATGGTTTACGTGGCAACCAATAGATTACCAATGGTCTGTGGAGAAACCTGTGATAAAGTTGACGAGCAACCATGAACAAGTGAATCATCCGTCCAGGAGGAATTGGCACCCTTCCTCGCCATTTGTGTCCACACACTGTCCTGCTGAAAAAGACGCGAGACGCGGGCTGCTCGACATAGCGTTCAGTACGTGGGACATTAAATCTCGTGCCAACAGCGCAGCAAAGCGTCAGCTCCGTCGTTTGTCCATAGCGACAGACGCGCACTGACAAATTAAAAAGTTATGACCATGTCCACTCCATAAAGCAGGATGGGTGACGACCTGTTCCAGATCTGACGCTAGAGTACGGCGCTGGTCTAGGCACAAGTGTTCCAGGGCGCGAAGTTCAGCTTACATTGGTACACCCACAGCAGACAACCCCTGCACGTTCCGATGTTGACCCAACGACGGTGTCAATTAAGATTGCCAGTGAGCACGGGATCGGATAAATCACGTTTCTTTTTACACTGTGTTGGTGGTCGTGTCCGGATAAGCAGTCAAGGTGGACTGCTCCTCGCAACATGCGTCGTGCTACACATGTGGACCAGTCGGAGCACTGTCATGCTGTGGCAGAGACTCGCCTGGCCATCATCGGGTCCTGAGGGGGAAATAGTAGGCACCATGACGTCTGTGAACTACATGGACGTTATTGCGGCGCACTCGCACTCCTCTTGGTCGATGTGACACCTTCCAGCAGGATAACTCTCCTTGTCACAATGCCAGGATGTCGCGTCAGTGATCTTCGCAGAGTGATAGTGAACTCACGTTGGCGTCTCGGCCACCAAATCCGCCTGATCGGAGCCGACAGAACATATCTGGGATGCTATCAACTGACTGTATTCCCAGACACCCACAAACTACCGGCCCATAATTCAGTGTAACTGTGCGACCTCTGGCTTCACATCAGACGCCACGTTCCTTTGGATGCCTGCCGGGCACTTGTCGAATCCGTGGGAAGGACAATAGTTGCTGTACTGCGTTGAAAATGCTGAGGTATGTCAAGTTCAGTTGGTGGTCATAACGTTTTGGCTCCCTTCCACTTCCACTTCCCCCTCCCCCCTCTTAAACCAACCAACCTCACCACTTTGTGTTGCCATTGCCCGTGAACGGGTCTCAGCGGCCCTGAAACATTGTCCGGCACTGCAGACAGTGGTGCACTGCCTCCTGGACGAAGCAGGCAGCGCCGGCCAGCAGGTCAGCCAGTAGAGCGCTCTAGGGACTGCCTCGCACTCTGACCACGGTGCGCTGCCCGCGCAGCACGGTACAGTGCAGTGCGCCACTGCCGCGTCAGCACGTGCATCAATGTGCTGATGCCACACCGCAACCAGTTTCCAAGTGCAGCCCCCTACAGCTGCAGCCGACTCCACGCATCCACTGCTCTCGATTTATTGCTGTCAACAGCCTCTACGCTTCTCAGCACTCTTTTCAACGCCGCGCACAGGCAGATGAGTCTTTGTTGCCCAAGTTGGCTACGATTTAGATCGCAATCTGTCAAAAATTTTCAATAGTGTCGGTAAAATCCATGCCGTCCCAGTTAAACGACGTGTCTATTAATCCCTGTACTAAAGTGCGTAGATATGCAGGAAACAAAATCTGTCCGTATGGCAAGTCCAATCATAGTTTATCGCACTACTGTAGCGAGATGAGTGGCGCTACTGCCCACTTCACTTGCCTCAACAGTCGTTGTTCCTCCTGTCGCCGTCGTCAGTCACAAGACTGGTTTGATGCAGCTGTCCACGCTAGTCCATGTCGTGTGAGCCTCTCTGCAACTGATTACTACTTCAGCCTACATCCATTTGACTATGTTTACTACGATCATCTGTTGGCCCCTCTCTACATTCCTCCTCCTCCCCCCCCCCTCCCCACTGCCTCCCTTTACCAAACCGATGCAGTTTTGGTGCCTCAGGATGTATTCTACCAACCAGACCCCTTCTTTTCTCAACCTGTCCTCTAAAATTTTTCCCCCAGTTATATTCAGTACCTCCTTACTAGCTCCTCGATCTACCACGCAAATCTTTAGCATCCTTCTGTAGCACTGCATTTCAAAAGGTTCTACTTCTTTGTTTTCTGGCGTTTTCTATAACTTCTCATTAAATGAAAATTTGGTCCTCATTGTTGGGTTTCATATGCCACCAATTTTCAAAATTCTCCACACATGCAGATCTTGCAGGAAAGGTCTCTCAAGCTGATTATCCTCCACCTTCCGTCTTACCTTTAATAAGGTAATACACCCAAAACCCAGCGTGGTTGCTATCCCATTGTGAGAGGGGGAGTCGCCAAGTGCCTGAGCTATGGTAGCCACCTGATCACATAGCGATCATACTGTTGGTGTGTGAGCTGAGAACGCTCCATGTATGCCAGAGAATATGTGCCCATCATGGCCGCGGCAAAGAGACTGAGCAACGGATTACTGGCCAGGTAGCCCTAAGTCTGGGTGACAGCCATGGGGAGAGGCCCCATTCACAGTGAGTGGCACCGTGGTGGATGAGTAGCTAATGAAGCAGATGAAGTTATCTCCCGGTGGTGCTCATACGTCCCCAGCAGTCTCTATGGAAAGCAAGTCCTCTTTTAATGCAGAGATGACCCTAAAATGTTCCCTTCCCTCGCTACACTGTCGGAGGTATGTAGGGCTAAGTGGCAAGCAGGTAAAAACTTGCCACAGTACTTGCTTTCCACAAGGACTGATGGGGATTCTTGCTTGGCCATAAAGTCCTTATTCACTGTGGGGCACTTAGAAGACATGTTTGGGGAAGTGGCAGCCCCCTCTAAAATGAAAAGTGGATTGTTGTTGTTGTTGTTGTTGTGGTCTTCAGTCCTGAGACAGGATTGATGCAGCTCTCCATGCTACTCTATCTTGTGCAGGCTTCTTCGTCTCCTAGTACATACTTCAACCTACATCCTTCTGAATCTGTTTAGTGTATTCATCTCTTGGTCTCCCTCTATGATTTTTACCCTCCACGCTGCCCTCCAATACTAAATTGGTGATCCCTTGATACCTCAGAACATGTCCTACCAACCGATCCCTTCTTCTAGTCAAGTTGTGCCACAAACTTCTCTTCTCCCCAATCCTATTCAATACCTCCTCACCGAGCGGGGTGGCGCAGTGGTTAGACACTGGACTCGCATTCGGGAGGACGACGGTTCACTCCCGCGTCCGGCCGTCGTGATTTAGGTTTTCCGTGATTTCCCTAAATCACTCCAGGCAAATGCCGGGATGGTTCCTCTGAAAGGGCACGGCCGACTTCCTTCCCTAATCCGATGAGACCGATGACCACGCTGTCTGGTCTCCTTCCCCAAACCAACCAACCAACCAATACCTCCTCATTAGTTATATGATCTACCCATCTAATCTTCAGCATTCTTCTGTAGCACCACATTTCGAAAGCTTCTATTTTCTTCATGCCCAAACTAGTTATCGTCCATATTTCACTTCCACAAATGACTACATTCCATACAAATACTTTCAGAAACGACTTCCTGACAATCTATACTCGATGTTAACAAATTTCTCTTTTTCTCAATTTATGTGATCGCTGTAAGCTTGTTCACACCAGTGCCTACCAATTTAAGTTATATATTACAGCACTGAAGATGGTCACTAAGTGACCGAAAATCGATTTTGCGGTTAATAAAACAAAAAAATACGACCAATGCTGTCTCTCCTTCCAAGTATACCCATTATCTGGTCGTGGTGCACAGGACACTCCATGGAGTCGCCAATCAATAAATTTCTCTTCTTCAGAAACCCTTTCCTTGCCATTGCCAGTCTACATTTTATATCCCCTCTACTTCGACCATCATCAGTTATTTTGCTTCCCAAATAGCAAAACTCCTTAGTTTTGATCAAAAGAGCTTCTCCTGCCCCGTCATGTGCGCTGCTCGCTTGTAACAAGCTCGGTAACATACTGGTGACTGTCATTGCTCATAACAGTCTAAACGTGGACCAGGGCATCATTTTCCACACACACCAGCTCTTACAATCTTATGATGAGCTACCCACCAACTGGGAGTAACAAGGTGTCCATAGGGAGCCCATGTTTGAAATTAAGGCAGATGTTTTCTCATTGCAACACTATCCCCATGTGTAGACGATTGCTGCAATTGAACACTCCTTGCGCACTTCTCCCCAAGTGTGTCAGTTGTGGAAAGCACCATTCTTTCTGCTTGTCAGATTGCACCATTCTCCAGAAATGGAAGAAAATACAAGAATTTATCACATTGGACAAACTAAGTTATCAAGAGACCAGGAAGACATGAGCAGTTGCACCCAGCATGTGCAAATACTGCAACTACGACGACGTCGCCCCCTTTGGCGGCGGTACTCCTGCACATTACACCTCCTGTACAGGTGTCCTTCAGGGCTGCTCAATGAAACCTGACCCCCTGATGATTGGACGCTCTCCTCTTGCTGTGTCCTCGCACTTATTTCGGTATCGTTGGCCTCCCACCCACTGGGGACATTGGTCCCCACATCCTAACTGGAGACAAATCACTTTCCTGTGACTTGTCGCGTGAGGAAGGGTACTCTCAGGATACTTTCTTCGAAGGCTTCTTCCCAGCCACTGGATGAAAGAGCCAAAGGCTGCTGGTTGCAGGGCTTGACTATCAACTGATTCAGAGAAGCCTCTGCAGTCATCCAAATCCTCTAAGGTGAGGAAAGATACGACAAAGTGCTCCTAGAATAAGGAGATTCCAGTGTCCCCCACACTACCAGATGTTGCGTGTTCCACTGTTGCAGACGAGGCAGAGATTCTGGCAGCTCCTGAGGCCCCATATCGTACCACACAATGAAACCAGGAACCTATGTGTTGATGCTTTAACCAGCGGCAGAAAATGATCCTAGGGCATAACGTGCCACTTTGGTGCCTTCATGGGCTCATGGTACCAGGACGATATTATCCTTCAGTGGAATTTTAGTGGATTTTTCCACCATCTGGCTGAGCTATGAGACCTTATAAGCACTTCCCCTGCCTTCTACCTTGCTCTTTAGGACACTTGGTTTTCAGCCATTGTTGGATACCATGAATATTGTAAGAACCATGCTACCTAACGCAGGGTGTCAAGCAGTGTTGGCACAGATGTTCTGGACACTTTATATAGTGAACTTGTGCCTCTCATTACACCTATGAAGGCTGTTCACGTAATGCAATGTTAACCAACCTCCCAATGGTGAAGTGTCTAACATATACTTTGCATTGGTTTCTCAGCTTTCGCCATCTTCCCTAATTTTGGGTTATTTCAATGCCCATAGCCCTTTGTGGTGTGGAAGCATGATCACTGGCCATGGTAAAGGACTCAAAAAATTACTGGCACAACTTGACCTTTGGCTGTTCAATATCTGGTAACCCTGCCCACTTCAGTGTGGTGCACAGAAGTTTCTCGGCCGTTGATCTTGCCATCTGCAGCCCTTTATCTTCTCTCATCCATCCACTGGAGGCTCCACGTTGACCTGTGTGGTAGTTGCCACTTCCCATCTTCCTGTACCTCCCTCAGTGTTACTCTCCTTGACACCTGCCCAGATGGATCTCCACAGTGCTAACTGGGGTGCTTTCACCTCTTCTGTCGCTATTGGCTCCCTGTCACACAGAGATATCGATGAGGTAGTCCAGAATACAACTACAGCCATTTCTTCACGAGCTGATTTAGCGATCTCCTGTTCCTCTGGCCACCCACAATGGAAACCAGTAGCCTGGATGTCATCAGAAATCGCAGAGGCCATTAGAGAACGTAGGCAGGCTCTACATCACCATAAGCGAAGCCATTGATGTATCACCTCATTGGCTTTAAGCGACTCATTGTCCAGGTCTCCAGTCTCCACCTAATAAAACGACTGAAACGAGGCTACTGGGAACAGTGCACTTCAGCCATCAGACCACATACCTCTCCTTCGCAGGAGATGTCTCTGTGGACAGCAGACTCCTACTAGTTTAACTGGTATTATCTTGAATAGCGCTGTGTATGTTACCCAGACGCCATCGCCAAACATTTCGCTCTGCATTATGCTTGAGCCTCAGCATCTGAGAATTATCAACCAGCCTTTCATGTCCTAAAACAGCGGATGGATAGAAAGGAATTATCTCTAACTACAAACCAGTGGGAGCCATATAATGCTCCATTCAGAGAGTGGGCATTCGTCAGTGCCCTTCGCCGTTGCCCTGGTACAGCCCCAGGACTGAACTGCATCCACAAGCAAATGGCAAAGCATCTATCGGTGAACTCTCAGCGTCATATCCTTACCATCTTTAGTGTCACCTGGAGCGAGGGTGAGCTCCCATCGCAATGGCGGGAAGGCATCATCCTCCCAGTACAGAAATTGGGTACACACCCTCTCGAGATGGACAGTTATTGCCCCTCTGTAAGTTGCTTGAACACATGGTGAGCTGACAGCTGTGTTGTCTCTGGGGTCTCGGGGTTTCCTAGATACATCCCGTGGTGGTTTATGCTATGGCCATGCCACTACTGATAGTATTTTGCCTGATGTAAACACCTTGTAATTGTCTTCTTTGACCTGTAAAAGTCTTATGACACCACATAGCGACACTGCATCCTCAGTACCTTCCAAGGGTGGGGTCTCCGGGGTCCACTTCCGATTTTTGTCCAGAATTTTTTGTTGCACTGTTCTTTCTGTGTTCGAGCTGGTACTTCCCACAATACCCCAATATCCAAGAGAATGGGGTCCCACAGGGCTCTGTACTGAGTATCTCTCTCTTTCTAACAGCCACAAGTAGCAGTAGCAGTAGCGGTGGGGTGCTCTAACTACACGCCTCTACTATTGCTTCTCTAGTGTGGGTATCACTGAATGTCATATGCAGGGTGGCATACAAAAGGCGCTGTCATGGGACCTCACGCATAGATTTCAGGTTTCAGCCACTAAGACTCGCGTCATGCACTTCATACTATGCACCCACAACCAGAACTTTACCTTGACAAACAACTAACAACTACTCAATGTGGTAGAGACTTACTGCTTTTTAGGACTGATCAATGATGGTTCACGTGGATTCTCCACCTTCGCCAGCTTAAACAAAAGTGCTGGCTCCACCTTGATACACATTTCCGCTTGAGTGGCACAATTTTAGGTGTGGATCACATTATCCTTCTACAGCTTTACAAAGCCCTGATACAGTCTCGTCTTCATAATAGGCATGTTGTTCAGCATCGCCCTCAGCTTTGTGGAGACTAAGTATGGCCTGCAACAGGATTATTTCGAACTAACCCTGTGAACAACTTACTCGTTGCTGCTGGGATCCCTCCAGTACTTACCAGGCGATAACAACAGCTTGTCAATATGCTACACACGTTCATGGCTCCCTAAGCTTTCGAACTACCGTTTCCTCTTTCCACACACGGAAATTCATCTCCCACAATGGTGTCCCAGGTCAAGGATTACGATCGCTATCCGCATCCGGTACCTCCTCTCTGAACTCCAATAATTTCCTCTACCACCACTGCTCTGGACCCACTCGTGTACACCTCTATGGTGCATCCCTTGGCAACAAAAATGACTCTGAGCACTATGGGACTTAACTTCTGAGGTCATCAGTCCCCTAGAACTTAGAACTACTTAAAACTAACTAACCTAAGGACATGGCACACATCCATGCCCGCGTGGTTCCAGACTGTAGCGCCTAGAACCGCTCGGCCCTTGGCAACAGCTTCGTCTTGACCTGTCACAAGGTCTGAAAGACTTTTTCTCCATGCCTGGCACATTGTCAGTTTCAGAAGCAGTCTGTACTGGTGGCTTGATGGTGGCTGGTCATGTAGGCTCATGTGTTATAGTGTTCTCTCTGCGGATTTCTTAGCCATCTCTCGTGCTCTTGAGTATATCTCTTCTTGCACAGGTGAGTCTTTCCTCATCTGCAGCGACTACTTGAGCAGCTTGCAGTTTTACCCTTGCCATCGCTTGGTCATGGCTATCTAGTATTCGCTGTATGCCCTTGAACAAGGTGGGTGCTCAGTGACCTTCGTCTGGACCACAGGCTACAGACCACTTTGGGGTGCCAGGGAATGAACTTAATGATAACTTAGCCAAACTGGCTACCACTAAGTTGACTCTTTAGATCTGCTTTCTGCAAACAGACCTCCGATCGGTGTTATGCTGTCGAGTTTTAGGAATCTGGAGTATGGAATGACTCACTCTGACTTCACCAAACGAGCTACAGGTGATAAAGGAGGCTACGACGCTACGAATCTGTGGAGGTCCTCCGTGCAGGTCTCTCACAAGGACTCTACCACTTATTGCCGTCTCTTAATCTCCCAGGCTCGCTAGCCTGATGTTAGGAAACAATGCGTTACTGGATGTATTAGTTTTATATTTTATTTGTGAAGGGGACTTCTACCCCTTTAAGGGGAGGCCATTGAGGGGTTTACAGAACACACTGTTGCCTCCTCTGCCCAGACTGGGCTGTGGTTGTCTGGGCGAGGACACCCACCCAGCCCTCAACCTATCTGCTCGTTTACTCTTCCTCCCCCCTCTCATGTGGTCTGTTCGACTTTGTCTTTTGGGTATCCGTGCTTCTCTTACCCTCTCTCTGTTGCTAGCTTTTCCTGCATTCTACTTTTGGCGACTCCTGGCTCTCCCTAGACAGGGCACCTCATTTGCCTTTCTTCGTATATCCCTCTTTCTTCTATTTTGTCTATTATCGAGCCTTCGTTTACGTTTGGTGGACCTTGGGGTTTTCTTCCCATGGGTTTTCGCGGTAGGCCATCTCTGATGTGTAGTTATGCAGGCATCGTTCGAGGAAAAAGTGACTGGTAGTTTGGTACCTTTAATCATCCAACCAACCACGTCTCCCTTCCGTGCACTGATACTCTCAACGCAAGTCCTTCGAGACATGTTCGTCTTTCTTAGAGTTGCTTTCCTTGGTATAGATTACCTATATTTGATAACCTCGCTACTTCTGTCATTATCAGTTAATTTGCTGTAAAAATAGAAAAGCTGGTGAACTACTCTTAGTGTCTCATTTTGGAATCTAATTCTTCTAGAATCACCCCACGTAACTGCAGTACATTCCATTAGCTCTGCTTCTGTTCATCTCACACACTCGCTTCAAGACGCTTTACAGTCCGTTCAATTGCAGCTCCACGTCACTTTCTGTGTCTGGCAAAATTACAAACGTGAAGCTTTGTACTTCATCTCCCTGTAGTTTAATCGCCTTCCCAAATTTATTCTTGCCTTTACTGCTTCCTTTGTGTATCGATTGAACAACAATGGGTGAGGCTACAATTCTGCCCCATTCTCTTCTCAATCTCCGCTTCTCTTTCATGTCTTTAGATACTTACAACTGCAGTCCGTTTTCTGTACAAGTTTTATATAAAACTTTCATTCTATGTACTTTATCCCTGTTTCCTTGAGAATTTCAAATCGTGTCTTGCAGTCAACATTGTAGAAATGTTTCTGTAAATCTAAAAATTCAATAATAGCATGTTTGCCTTTCTTATTATTTATTTATTTATTTACACATCAAGTTCCGTAGTACAAAATTGAGGAGCAAATCTGCAAGCTCATTGAACGTGTCACTACATGAAATTACAACATAAAAGTAATAACAGATAAAAGTAAAATTTTTATGAACCCAAAAAATGTCAAGCCAGAAATTTCAGTAAACGCAGTCAACAATATACCAAAAGACCGAGCTTAATTTTTCAAGGAACTTCTCAATAGAATAGGAGGGACCCATGACGAAACTCTTGTTTCGGTTTGAAATCGCGTTGATTACGCCCATTCTGTGAAGTTAAAACGGCGGGTTTTGTTGAATTGTGAGCTAAAAACTGTAAAAATTGAGTCTTACTGTGATTTAGCGTTTGTTTGTTTTGTGCAAACCATGAACTTATAAACTGCACTATCTGAAACCGAGACAATGTTGCACGCAACATCCTTTACTATCAGGCAAGTGTCATCAGCAAATAGAAATATTTTAGATTTACCTGTAATGCTAGAGAGTATATCATTTATATAAATCAGGAACAGGAGTGGCCCCAACACTGATCCCTGGGGCACTCACCAATTGACCGTACCCCACTCAGACTCCACATCACAGCCATTCTGAACATTGTGAATAATGACCTTTTGCTGTCTGTTGGTAAAGTAAGATGTGAACAAATAGTGAGCTACTCCCCGTATCCCATAATAGGCCAACTTGTGGAGCAATATATTGTGATCAACACAATTAAACGCTTTAGTTAAATAAAAAAAATATGCCTAGCGTTCGAAACCTTTTGTTTAACTCATCCAGTACCTCACAGAGAAAAGAGAATATAGCATTTTCAGTTAAAAGAGCCAACGTCCGTGCTACAGTGGTCACACCGGTTCCCGTCAGATCACCGAAGATATGCACTGTCGGGCTTGGATGGGTCACGATCCGGTCTGCGAAGTTCTGTTGACAAGCAGGGTGCACTGAGCCCTTGTGAGGCAAACTGAGGAGCTACTTGATTGAGAAGTAGCGGCTCCGGTCTCGTAAACTGACGTACGGCCGGGAGAGCGGTGTGCTAACCACATGCCCCTCCATATCCGCATCCGGTGACGCCTGCCGGCTCAGGATGACACGGCGGCCGGTCGGTACCGTTGGGCCTTTCAAAACCTGTTCGGACAGAGTCATTAAACGATATCTAAAGCCAAACTGTACATTTGATAGCAAATTATGTGAAATAAAATGATCCGTTACTCTTACATACACAGCCTTTTCAACAGTCAGAGCTGCTGCTCAGCGCTGATTGGCGCGCCCTCCTCTTTCCAAACGGGACGTTTCAAACTGACAGTTCGTTACGCTAAAACGTCACGCGAATGCAACGTTCTCATTCACGATTTTTTCTTTCTTTCTGAATTACAATTGGGATTAAAAGCCCTCGTTATTCACCTCTTTCATAACATTTAAAGTAAGAAGTCTCTTACTACAGTTACCTGTATTTGAGTTTTCTCTTCACTTATTGCACACCGTGAGAAACTTCTTTTTTTTATAAAGCATTAGCACACGTACGGTGTAAGCAAAAGACTGAATCGTGAAGGGGGTGGGGGTGGGGGAGGAAAGGAGCAAAAATGGGAAGCAGTGACGTAGAGCCTGGTTCTCTGTCCAGCAGCCTCCTCCGAGTGTGCAGCTTCAGAAACGTTAGTCTACAAACGCATACGTAGACCGACAGACAACGCCAGCAACGGGGTTCCATACTTGTTCTTGACTCTTAATCCCGCTTTAGACGAGCGACTAACTGCTAAAAATAGCTTACCAGAAGCAGTGCGTGTAAACTGGCACGCAATCATGACGCGAGTGTGGGTGTATGACGTCAGCGATCTATAGATTGTGCGGAGTGGGGACCTGCTACATTGTAGCTAAATGATAAGGATCTTTCTTTCTGTGTATTCGCAGCGCATTACACTTGTCGACATTGAGATTCAATTGCCATTCCCTGCACCATGCAGCGAATTGACGCATGGTGCAGGGAATGGCAGTTGAATCTCAATGTAGACAAGTGTAATGTGCTGCAAATACACAGAAAGAAAGATCCTTATCATTTAGCTACAATATAGCAGGTCAGCAACTGGAAGCAGTTAATTCCATAAATTATCTGGGAGTACGCATTAGGAGTGATTTAAAATGGAATGATCATATAAAGTTGATCGTCGGTAAAGCAGATGCCAGATAGAGATTCATTGGAAGAATTCTAAGGAAATGCAATCCGAAAACAAAGGAAGTAGGTTATAGTACGCTTGTTCGCCCACTGCTTGAATACTGCTCAGCAGTGTGGGATCCGTACCAGATAGGGTTGATAGAAGAGATAGAGAAGATCCAACGGAGAGCAGCGCGCTTCGTTACAGGATCATTTAGTAATCGCGAAAGCGTTACGGAGATTATAGATAAACTCCACTGGAAGACTCTGCAGGAGAGACGCTCAGTAGCTCGGTACGAGCTTTTGTTGAAGTTTCGAGAACATACCTTCACCGAGGAGTCAAGCGGTATATTGCTCCTTCCTACGTATATCTCGCGAAGAGACCATGAGGATAAAATCAGAGAGATTAGAGCCCACACAGAAGCATACCGACAATCTTTCTTTCCACGAACAATACGAGACAGGAATAGAAGGGAGAACCGATAGAGGTACTCAAAGTACCCTCCGCCACACACCGTCAGGTGGCTTGCGGAGTATGGGTGTAGGTGTAGATGTAGATGTAGATATGTTTCCGAGTATGCTGCATAAACAAGGGACTACGGCTGCGTCTGCTAATATCGGAGGTTAACTTATTCTGGGCGAGCTCACTTCTGACATAGGAACGGATATCACGCTGTTCGGTGACTTTCATGTTTATTGTGCTGTTTCCTCTTTTTCACCACAAATTAAAAATTTACTCAGGGTATTTGTAGTTTTTTTCCTGCTACTGTGCCGAGCGGTTCTAGGCGTTACAGTCTCGAACGGCGCGAGCGCTACGGTCGCAGGTTCGAATCCTGCCTCGGGCATGGATGTGTGTGTTGTCCTTAGGTTAGTTAGTTTTAAGTAGTTCTAAGTTCTAGGGGACTAATGACCTCAGATGTTAAGTCCCATAGTGCTCAGAGCCAATTGAACTCAACCAACCTGCTACTGTTCTCGAAGAGACGAAAATCTGAAAGCAAAAACCTACCCACCTTTTATGGAGAAGAACCCTACACTATGCATAAATGCACTGAAGCGCCAAAGAAACTGGTATAGGCATGCGTATTCAACTGCAGAAATACGTAAACACGCAGAACACGGCGCTGCGGTCGGCAACGCCTATATAAGACAAAACGTGTCTGGTGCAGTTATTTAGATCGGTTACTGCTGCTACAGTTGCAGGTTATCAAGATTTAGAGTTTCAACGAGGTGTTATAGTCGGCGCACGAACGATAGGACAAAGGATCTCCGAGGTACTTATGAAGTGGGGATTTGCCAGTACGACCATTTCACGAGTGTACCGTGAATGCCAGGAATCCGGTAAAACACGAAATCTCCGATATCTCTGTTGCCGGAAAAAGATTCTGCAAGGATGGGACCAACGACGACTGAAGAAAATCGTTCAACGTCACAGAAGTGCAACCCTTCCGCGAATTGTTGCAGATTTCAGTGCTGGGCCATCAACAAGTGTCAGCGTTGGCCCTTTCAACGAAACATCATCGATAAGGGCTTTCGGCGCAGAAGGCCCACTCTTGTGCCCTTGATGACAACACACACAAAGCTTTACGCCTCACCTGGGCCCGTCAAAACCGACATTGGAGTGTTGATGACTGGAAACATGTTGTCTGGTCGGACGAGTCTCGTTTCAAATTGTATCGAGCAAATGGACGTGAACGGGTATGGAGACAACCTCATTAATCCACGTACCCTGCAAGTTAACAGGGGACTGTTCAAGCTTGTGGAGACACTGTAATTTTACGGGGCGTGAGCAGTTAGAGGGATATGGGACCCTTGATACGTCAAGATACGACCCTGACAGGTGACACGTACGTAAGGATCCTATCTGATTACTTGCATCCATTCATGTCCACTGTGCATTCCGACGGACTTGGGCGATTCCAGCAGGACAATGCGACACCCCCTACGTGCAGAATTGTTACTGAGTTGCTCCAGGAACACTCTTCTCAGTTATGAGAACCTTATTCAGTATATCTGGGATGCATTGCGACGTGCTGTTCAGAAGATAGCTCTCCCCCCCCCCCCCCCCCCGATGGATTTATGGACAGCCCTGCAGGAATCATGGTTTTTGTTGTTGTTATGGTTTTAGGGCGCAAAACCGCTACGGTCATTAGCGCCCGGTCTGTGACTTAGGAAAAGGTAAAAAACGAAACTGGAAACCAGCAGTAATGGGAACGAAACTCAAAAAATTGGAGAAACTAAAAACAGAAGGAAAGCTTAAAAATCTCTATAGAAGGGGGGGATTGGTTTGCCCCAAAAAGAGCTTCAAATGACTGACGTCATCTTACTGGCACTAATAAACTCGAGAACGCGATCGGCTGAGCGCGTGTCATCTGCTAAAATGGAAGATATATCAGGCGACAGCTGTAGACGGGCGCGTAACGGAGTAAAATAGGGGCACTCAAGTAAAATGTGTCTTACCGCCCACAGCTGAGAGCAGTGGGGACAGAGTGGGGGAGGATCGCCACTTTAGTCAACCATAATGCCAGTAGTGTTGGTGTTCGTTTTCAATACAGTCCAGAGACAGGTAGTGCTATTTTCATTGTTTTCTACAAGAAGTGCCTAGCAACCACAGTTTAGTCAACAATCAGCCGCCTTTAGTGAATTAGCAGTCTAGTTAAAAGCTGATTAACTCTCTTCAGTAAATTGATTCCTTAGGTTGGATAGGATGTGTGACCGCTGTGTACGGATGAAGGAGGAGCTGGCCACTGTTCGCGAACAGCAGAACGTGTTGATGGCCGCGGTCAGCCGTCTTCAGGCTGCTGCCTCGGAGTGTAGCGGCAGTGGGGAGTTTGGTGCGTCGCATGGTACACCCCAGGTGTTACATGCGTCACCCACTGTCCCTGCTGTCGAGACACCTTCGCGGGTACCGGGTGCGGTTGGGCCATCCTCTCCCCAAAGGGAGTGGCGGGTTCAGCGGCGTTCGCGGCGCACGAGGCTGAGGGTCAATGTGGAGACTGGCCGTGTGGCATCGCCCGCTCTGCCTGTGAGTGGACATGTGGCCGCTCCCTCAGCAAGGTCCGAGCAGGCACACGGGGGGAGCTCCAAAGTTAGGCTGGTGATGGAGCCCCTTAGGGAAATAGCGGAAAGGTCGGGGAAGAAGGCCAGTGTTCACTCTATCTGCTTGCCGGGGGGTCTCATCCGAGATGTGGAGGATGCCCTGCCGGCGGCGATAGAGAGCACTGGATGCACTCGACTGCAAATTGTTGCTCTAGTCGGCACCAATGACTCCTGCCGTCTGGGTTGAGAGGTCATCCTCAGTTCGTACAGGCTGTTGGCGGAGTTGGTGAAGGCGAAAAGCCTCGCTGGCGGGGTGGAATCTGAGCTAACTATTTGTAATATCGTTCCCAGAACCGATCGCGGTCCTCTGGTTTGGAGCCGAGTAGAAGGCTTAAACCAGAGGCTCAGACGATTCTGCGGAGACCTGGGGTGCAAATTTCTCGACCTCCGCCATCGGGTGGAGAAATGTAGGGTCCCCTGAATAGGGCAGGCGTGCCCTACACGAAGGAGGCGGCTACAAGGGTAGCGGAGTACGTGTGGAGTGCACGTGTGGGTTTTTTAGGTTAGAGAATTCCCTCCCTAGGCCCGACAAAACGCCTCCTGAGACGCGGCAAGGTAGGAGTGGGCAAAATGCAACAGGGAATAACAATATTAATGTGCTAATAGTAAAATGCAGGAGCGTCTATAGAAAGGACCCAGAACTGCTCTCATTAATAAACGGTCACAATGCCCATATAGTACTAGGGACAGAAAGTTGGCTGAAACCAGACGTAAACAGTAATGAAATCCAGAACTCAGATTGGAATGTATACCGCAGAGACAGGCTGGACAGTGAAGGGGGAGGCGTGTTTATAGCGATAAGAAGTGCAATAGTATCGAAGGAAATTGACGGAGATCCGAAATGTGAAATAATTTGGGTGAAAGTCACGGTTAAAGTTGGCTCAGACAGGGTGATTGGATGTCTCTATAGGCCCCCTGGCTCAGCAGCTGTTGTGGCTCAGCACCTGAAGGATAATTTGGAAAATATTTCGAGTAGATTTCCCCACCATGTTATAGTTCTGGGTGGAGATTTTAATTTGCCGGATATAGACTGAGAGACTCAAACGTTCATAACGGGTGGCAGGGACAAAGAATCCAGCGAAATCTTTTTATGTGTTTTATCTGAAAACTACCTTGAGCAGTTAGAGAACCGACTCGTGGAGATAACATATTAGACCATCTGGTGACAAACAGACCCGAACTATTGAAAATAGTTAACGCAGAACAGGGAATCAGCGATCATAAAGCGGTTACGGCATCGATGATTTCAGCCGTAAATAGAAATATTAAAAAAGGTAGTGAGATTTTTCTCTTCAGAAAAAGTGACAAAAAGCAGATTACAGAGTACCTCACGGCTCAACACAAAAGTTCTGTCTCAAGTACAGATAGTGTTGAGGAGCAGTGGACAAAGTTCAAAACCATTGTACAATATGCGTTAGATGAGTATGTGCCAAGCAAGATCGTAAGAGATGGAAAAGAGCCACCGTGGTACAACAACCGAGTTAGAAAACTGCTGCGGAAGCAAAGGCAACTTCACAGCAAACATAAACATAGCCAAAGCCTTGCAGACAAACAAAAGTTACGCGAAGCGAAATGTAGTGTGAGGAGGGCTCTGCGAGAGGCGTTCAATGAATTCGAAAGTAAAGTTCTATGTACTGACTTGGCAGAAAATCCTAAGAAATTTTGGTCTTATGTCAAAGCGGTAGGTGGATCAAAACAAAATGTCCAGACACTCTGTGACCAAAATGGTACTGAAACAGAGGATGGCAGACTAAAGGCCGAAATACTAAATGTTTTTTTCCAAAGCTGTTTCACAGAGGAAGACTGCACTGTAGTTCCTTCTCCAGATTGTCGCACAAATGACAAAATGGTAGATATCGAAATAGACGACAGAGGGATAGAGAAACAATTAAAATCGCTCAAAAGAGGAGAGGCCGCTGGACCTGATGGGATACCAGTTCGATTTTAGACAGAGTACGCGAAAGAACTTGCCCCCCTTCCTGCAGCGGTGTACCGTACGTCTCTAGAAGAGCGCAGCGTTCCAAAGGATTGGAAAAGGGCACAGGTCATCCCCGTTTTCAAGAAGGGACGTCGAACAGATGTGCAGAACTATAGACCAATATCTCTAACGTCGATCAGTTGTAGAATTTTGGAACACGTATTATGTTCGAGTATAATGACTTTTCTGGAGACTAGAAATCTACTCTGTAGGAATCAGCATGGGTTTCGAAAAAGACGGTCGTGTGAAACCCAGCTCGCGCTATTCGTCCACGAGACTCAGAGGGCCATAGACACGGGTTCACAGGTAGATGCCGTGTTTCTTGACTTCCGCAAGGCGTTCGATACAGTTCCACACAGTCGTTTAATGAACAAAGTAAGAGCATATGGACTATCAGACCAATTGTGTGATTGGATTGAGTGGTTCCTAGATAACAGAACGCAGCATGTTATTCTCAATGAAGAGAAGTCTTCCGAAGTAAGAGTGATTTCAGGTGTGCCGCAGGAGAGTGTCATAGGATCGTTGCTATTCACAATATACATAAATGACGTTGTGGATGACATCGGAAGTTCACTGAGGCTCTTTTCAAATGATGTTGTGGTGTATCGAGTGGTTGTAAAAATGGAAAATTTGTACTGAAATGCAGGAGGATCTGCAGCGAATTGACGCATGGTGCAGGGAATGGCAATTGAATCTCAATGTAGACTAGTGTAATGTGCTGCGAATACATAGAAAGATAGATCCCTTATCATTCAGCTACAAAATAGCAGGTTAGCAACTGGAAGCAGTTAATTCCATAAAATATCTGGGAGTACGCATTAGGAGTGATTTAAAATGGAGTGATCATATAAAGTTGATCGTCGGTAAAGCAGATGCCAGACTGAGATTCAGTGGAAGAATCCTAAGGAAATGCAATCCGAAAACAAAGGAAGTAGGTTACAGTACGCTTGTTTGCCCACTGCTTGGATACTAATCAGAAGTATGGGATCCGTACCAGATAGGGTTGATAGAAGACACGGAGAAGATCCAACGGAGAGCAGCGCTCTGCGTTACAGGATCATTTGGTAATCGCGAAAGCGTTACGGAGGTGATAGATAAACTCCAGTGGAAGACTCTGCAGGAGAGACGCTCAGTAGCTCCTTATGGGCTTTTGTTAAAGTTTCGAGAACATATCTTCACCGAAGAGTCAAGCAGTATATTGCTACCTCCTACGTATATCTCGCGAAGAGACCATGAGGATAAAATCAGAGAGATTAGAACCAACACAGAAGCATATCGACAATCCTTTTTTCCACGAACAATACGAGACTGGAATAGAAGGGAGAACCGATAGAGGTACTCAAGGTACCCTCCGCCACACACCGTCAGGTGGCTTGCGGAGTATGGATGTAGATGTAGATGGTAGCAGATGCCCTATTGATTTGTGTGGTTAAATCTTCTTCCCACCTTTATAAATTAACCCTGCACTTGAACATCAAGGTGTGTGTGTGAGAGCGCAACATGAGGAAGAGACAGTGACAAATGAAGAGATCACAACGTCACAACATTATCCCCAGTGCACAGGAGAACAATACGTAATAAAAGTTAGCTCAGTGCAACTCTTCTAAACGACAGTCCTGCACTGTCTGCACATATTAAGTTAAAGACAGATGATTTACGAGAATCAAGGATTTAACAACTCAGTAATTCCTCTTTGCAAATATGTACTTGCTGTTACCTGCCTAAAGAGAGTCAAGCCATTTAGCTCCAGATTTAACTCCGTTAGATGAGAGGGAACACCTTTGCGTCTGCACAACGATGTATCACAGAATGCTCGAGCGGCCTGGTCTTCTTTATGTTACAACACTCTTACTTTTCATGAAAGATCTAAATTCTTCAAACTTCATCGGCAATGATTGTCCCCTCAAGCAACCCTCCTAGCTGCCGTCTGCACAAATTAAATAACCAGCTTGGTTGGACACCTCTTGTACGCAAGGCTAATGATTCACATGAGTGGCTTGCCTCGAAAGAAGCAACCGTGACCAGTTTCATAAACACACAGACCGCTTTCAATGTCTACAATGCGAAATTAATAAAGGTCTTCATCGAAACATGAGAATATTTAAAAGTTTTGTTAGTAATTCTTACAAGAGACATAAAAATAAAAATATATTTGGCCCACAGAGAAACATTATAGACGGTATGAGAAAGTGTCCACGAAATGCGTCTCTTACAAGCAGAACAGGCAAAAAACTTTAAATATCTTATGAATTTCATGCAGACTTTGTCTCCCTTCTCTATAGCAGATTTTGAAGATGCTTAAAGTTTGGGTGGAGACCAGCAAAAATTCTAATCACGTTCTGCGAGGATGAGTAAAATGAGTAGAATGAAGTCGCTGGCTCTCACTGTGTTACAGACACAGTTCTCCACTGCAGTCCACAAAAACTTGCAGGTCGTAACCTTTCTGTGGTCTTCTGGCCTCAGGAATGGTATTAGACATCGCATTTGAGTAAAGAATTGTCAGTGATGGTATGCACACTGCGAACGAAGCCATCTACGACGGCGTCCACACTGTACGGAATTATCTACGACGATATACACACGTCGTTGTCGATAACGACTTCTGTCGATCAGAAGTTTCCTCAGGTAGAGACTGGTCTCACGTTGAGTGGCACATGTGAGAACAAAATCAGGACATTTTTATTTCAGTACCAATTCGCGTCTTACGTTTGGAATACTGGTATCCGGTTGTTAAGCTAATGCAGCCCCCTTCTCACCAAGTACATACAATTTCCCAGTCTGAGAAAGAAAGTGAGTATGCTTGCGAAGCATACATTCGGACTCGAACACGTTACCCAGAGCACGCCACGTTCTGTTGACGGAGGCCGTATCTGTCCGCAGCAGTGGTACGCGTCCTTCGGATTCCCAACCAATCAGTGGTTGGAATTAGCTTGCTCTAGTGACTTCATCTGCACAGTACAGGTAACGACGCTTGTGTCACTACCAAAAACTGGCGATCGCCACAACAAAGAGCAGGTTTACGGTTGTCAGGTTCATGCAACACAACACGTGCAGTCGTCAGTCTTCGGTCCTTGGCACCTCGCTGGCAAACGTACTTCTTAACTGTGTAACAGCAACGGCGTAGTGATGTCGTCGTCGGCCTTACATCCACTCTCCACGGGAATCATTTGACAGAGGAGACACTCGAGCCAAAGGAAAAAGGAAAATCCTTAATTAAAGCTTGGCTGAAATGCAGAAGGCGCCTCAACAGAACAAAAGTGGTGGTACCTGCTTCATAATTAGTGATTAAATGCAGGATATAAGATGAACATCAACAAAAGCAAAACGAGGATAATGGAACGTAGTCGAATTAAGTCGGGAGATGCTGAGGGAATTAGATTAGGAAATGAGACACTTAAAGTAGTAAATGAGTTTTGCTATTTGGGGAGCAATATAACTGATGATGGTCGAAGTAGATTTGGTTGGTTGTTTCGGGGAAGGAGACCAGACAGCGTGGTCATCGGTCTCATCGGTTTAGGGAAGGAAGTCGGCCGTGCCCTTTCAGAGGAACCATCCCGGCATTTGCCTGGAGTGATTTAGGGAAATCACGGAAAACCTAAATCAGGATGGCCGGACGCGGGATTGAACCGTTGTCCTCCCGAATGCGGTCGAAGTAGAGAGCATATAAAATGTAGACTGGCAATAGCAAAGAAAGCGTTTCTGAAGAAGAGAAATCTGTCAATATCGAGTATAGATTTAAGTGTCAGCAAGTCTTTACTGAAAGTATTTGTACGGAGTGTACCCACGTATGGAAGTGAAAAAGGAGGATAAATAAGTTAGACAAAAAGAGAATACAAGCTTTCGAAATGTGGTGCTACAGAAGAATGCTGAAGATAAGGTACTAAATAGAAATGGGGAGAAACGGAATTTGTGGCACACCTTGACTAGAAGAAGGGATCGGTTAGTAGGACACATGTTCTGAGGCATCAAGGGATCACCAATTTAGTACTCGAGGGAAGGGTGGGAGGTAAAAATCGTAGAGGGAGACCAAGAGATGACTACACTAAGCTGATTCAGAAGAATGTAGATTGCTGTAGGTACTGGGAAATGAAGAGGCTTGCACAGCATACAGTAGCACGGAGAGCAGTATCAAACCAGTCTCAGGACTGAGACCACAACAACAATTATTAATTAAGTAGCCTGGTTTTTATTGTAAACATGAGTCATGTCCGAAATTTATTTTCTTGTCAATGCATTTTAGTACAGCTCGCTAGATTTGGAGCTACTTAATTTTTATTTCGTCCCAGTTTCTTGTACTAAAATGTCATACGGCAGTCCTAGGGGGTAGTACAGTCACTTGTTTTCAGCAAGGCATCCTTTCTGTGCTCACGTTCATTATTGTGTCGTAAATGTGACCGCCAACCGCCCGGTGCAGAGGCGACTGAGGTGGGAGCCTTTAACGGCCGGCGTCACACTCGTGTTGGACGACGGTGACGAGAGGGATTTGGGGGGGGGGGGGGGGTGGCGCTGGTCTTGCGGCAGCACGAGGTGTCTGGAGCGACGCCAGGACGCAGCTGGCAGCGTCCCAAACTACATCTCCTGCAAAGCTGACGCCCTGCGGTTCCGTGCCATTAGACTGTGTTCAGCAGCTATGAAATCCACCGCGACAACGACAACTCTGCCAGAAATTCATACGTCGCACAACACTTTAACCCCATATCCACTTCTTCAGAGACTCGGGATCTTCAACGAAATTATCACTACCTACACTACGTGACGAAGAAATACCTCTGTTAGTCTCCAGTTAGAGTCAGCTATAGTACATCCCTGCCGCCGTTGTATAAGCAGCTGCCAGCAGCAAGTCGTATACTCTTAGCTCACTTATTTGTTACATAGTTTAAGTCTTGATTTCTTTGCGTGTTTTTGGGTACTTGCATTGTTTAATTCACAAATTTCTGGCGTATTATAGTATTTGAGAGTTGTAGCATCGCGTTTTAGTACCTGAATAGTGTAAAATCGCGTAGTCTCCTTCCGCCGCCGAGCAGTGTGTCAGCAGTGCGCAAGTAGCAGTATTACTGCATTTACTAGGCAGTCTTGCATTTTAATAACCGTTTAAATTTTGTGTCGAATTGTTTGTGCTCTATGTAGATTAGTTCAGACGTTCTTTGTACAACAGTTTTTAGCACGGATAGGGACTGCGACAGCTGTGTTCGGATGCGGGCTGAGTTGGCATCTGTTCGCTCCCAGCTTCAGGCAGTGTTGGCTTCGGTCACGCAGCTTAAGGCTGTCGCCAATGGGCATCACTGTGGGGTTCCGGATGGGGGTTTGTCGGGGACGGCCAGCTCGTCCCACGCATCCCCCGACTGGACTACGGCTGTGGCTGCCCGGGATACTGCCCACATTGAGGCTGACCCCTCACCCGTGGTAAAGTGGGAGGTCGTCTCGAGGTGTGGCAGGGGGCGAAAGCCATTCCGGAGGGCTGAACGGAAGGCCTCTCCAGTTTTTTTTTTGGTTGAGTTTAAGGGCGCTCAACTGCTGAGGTCATTAGCGCCCAGTCACTGTTGGTAGAGCACATGGAATCCGGTAAACCTCAAGGGGAGGGGGGGGGGGGGGACACCAGAAGGACCTGACAAAGATGCAGATAAAATAAGTAAAAAGGTTAAATGTCTTTGGACAAGCCAGTCAAAGTTATAAAACGCAGAATACGAGCAGCGGCTCGAGCACCATCAGCTAAAACATCCGGTAAAGTAGATGGCAGGGACAGGACAACACGAAATTGACTAAAACGGGGACACGACAATAAAACATGGTGCAGTGTTAATGCCTGACCACAAGGGCACTGCGGGGCTGGGTCACCGGAGAGCAGGTAGCGGTGGCTAAACTGGCAATGCCCAATCCGCAACCTGGTCAGGAGGACCTCCTCGCGCCGAGATGGTCGGGAGGATGTTGTCCAAGCAGTTGGGAGCGGTTTTACTGCCCGGAGCTTGTTTCCTTGGAGGGATGACCAAGCATCCCACCACAACGACACAAGCCTCTTACATACATCCCCACGAACGTCAGATGATGGGACACAATGGGAGGCTGGCCGAGGCAGGAGGACTGCAGCCTTGGCTGCAGCATCCGCAGCCTCATTCCCAGGCACTCCTACATGTCCGGGAGCCCACAGAAAGCTGACAGAACCACCATTATCAGCGAAAGAATGGAGGGACTGCTGTATCCGTTGAATCAAGGGATGGACCGGATAGGGAGCTCCAAGGCTCTGAACAGCACTGAGTGAGTCAGAGCAGAGTACATACGATGAATGGCGGTGGTGGCGGGCATACTGAACGGCCTGATGGAGAGCAAAAAGCTCGGCCGTAAAGCTGGAACATTGGTCGAGGAGCCGGTATTTAAAAGTGGCGGCCCCGACGACAAAGGCACAGCCGACACCATCGTCAGTTTTGGAGCCATCGGTGTAAATAAAGGTGTGACCGGCAAGTCGAGCACGAAGTTCGACAAACCGTGAGCAATACACTGCAGCCGGAGTACCCTCCTTCGGGAGTGAGCTGAGGTCGAGATAAATATGAACCGGAGCCTGGAGCCAAGGTGGTGTCGGGCTCTCACCCTCTCTGAAGGTGGTAGGGAGGGCAAAATCCAATTGTCGAAGCAGGCGACCGAAGCGGACTCCGGGGGGCAGCAGGGCAGACACATACAACCCGTACTGACGGTCGAGAGAATCGGTGAAGAAGGACTTGTAAGAGGGGTGGTCGGGCATAGACAACAGCCGGCAGGCATACCGACACAGCAGTACGTCGCGCTGGTAGGTCAATGGTAACTCGGCAGCTTCAGCATAAAGACTCTCGACAGGACTAGTGTAGAAGGCTCCGGTCGCAAGACGTATTCCCCGATGGTGGATGGAGTTGAGCCGGCGTAAGAGGGATGGCCGAGCGGACGAGTAGACGAAGCTCCCATAATGCAGCTTCGATCGGACTATGGACCGATACAAGCGAAGCAGGACAGTGCGATCCGCTCCCCAAGATGAACCGCTAAGAACTCTGAGGATATTAAGGGAACGTTTACAACGGGCAGCCAAATAAGAGACATGTGGAGACCAACACAGTTTCCTGTCCAACGTGAGCCCTAGAAACTTAGTTGTGTCCATGAATGGGAGAACAACTGGACCGAGATGTAAGGATGGCGGAAGGAACGCTTTATATCGCCAAAAGTTGATACAAACCGTCTTCTCTTTAGAGAACCGGAAGCCATTTTCCACGCTCCATGAGTAGAGGCTGTCTAGATAACGCTGAAGGCAGCGCTCCAGGAGGCATGTTCTCTGGGCACTGCAGTAGATCGCGAAGTCATCGACAAAGAGAGAGCCTGAGACATTAGGTGGAATACAATCCATAATTGGATTGATCGCGATGGCAAAAAGGGCTACGCTCAAGATGGAGCCCTGAGGCACTCCGTTCTCCTGGAGGAAGACGTCGGACAATACGGAACCCACACGTACCCTAAACTTTCGATCCGTTAAAAAGGAATCGATAAAAAGGGGCAGGCGACCGCGTAGGCCCCACCTGTGCATAGTGCGGAGGATACCTCCTCTCCAACAGGTATCATAAGCCTTCTCCAAGTCGAAGAACACGGCGACCGTTTGGCGCCGTCGCAAAAAGTTGTTCATGATGAATGTCGACAAGGTCACAAGGTGGTCAACAGCGGAGCGGCGGCGACGAAAGCCGCATTGGACATTAGTAGGTAGTCGTCGAGATTCAAGAATCCAGACTCGAATAGGTGTCAGAAAGGACATACCACTCGAACCGACGGGCAAGAGTGGTAGAACAGATCGAGAGGTCCAAGTGGGAGTAGGTATGAGTAGAGTCCGAGAGGAAAGTCGGGGCGCCAGTATTGAGGCAGACAAGATTGAGATGGTTGAAGACATCCGCCAAGAGTGAGCCTCTCTGACAGGATGAAGGAGAGCCCCAAAGGGGATGATGGGCATTGAAGTCGCCAAACAATAAAAACGGCGGGGGAAGCTGAACGATCAGGTGCATCATGTCAGCCCGACTAACAGCAGATGACGGTGAAGTGTAGATGGTACAAACTGAAAAAGTAAAAGCAGAAAGAGTAATGCAGACAGCTATTGGTTGGTTGGTTGTTTGAGGTTAAAGGGACCAAACAGCAAGGTCATCAGTCCCTTGTTTCAAATAGACTCCATTCTGCTAACGGGACATCTCAGAAAAGTCAGAACAATAAAACGGAAAAAGGGGAAACGTAAAAGGGCAGTCACGTTGTCATTAGTAAAAACAAATGAGGGAAGTTGGCAAGAGAACGAACGCAACACTATGCTGAAGCAGCATAGGCAAGACCACCTGTGACTTAAAAGGTACAACTGCTATAATGCAGAAAGTACGTATGGGAATAGAAAAACTAACCAAGCCTTAAAAAGAAGGGGTAAAAACAGAGTAAAAGGGAAAGAAAAGAGGTGAATCGGGAATCTCTGAACACTGCCTACAGTGGGAGACACCCAAACACTCACCGCCCTGCCCCAACACCAGAGGGAGATTAAAAACTTTAAAACTGAGAATAAAAACCACTCTCCCGGAGGAAACCTAGAACCAGAGAGACCATCCGGGAATCGTCAGCCAACATCAAAGGTAAAGTGTGGGGGAGTCTGTACTTAGCACGCAGAGCCAAAAGAAGGGGGCATTCAACCAAAATGAGGGCCACTGACTGGAAGGCTCCACAACCACATAGCGGGGATGGCTCATCACGCAAAAGGAAACCATGGGTCAGACTGGTATGGCCAATGCGGAGACGACACAGTGTGGTCGAGTCCTTGCGGGAGAGGCGAAAGGAAGAACGCCATGGGCCTGGATTCACCTTAATGGCACGAAGTTTATTTGACAGTGGAGTAGCCTCCCAAGAACTGGCCCATGACTGTGCAAAGTGGGATTTGATGTGAAGCCGTAAATCCGCTGCAGGAGGGGTTACAGAAAACGGGGGGTAAGTAACTGCTCCCCCAGCCAAACGATCAGCGAGCTCATTACCCGGGATACCCACATGGCCCGGGACCCATAGGAAGTCAATGGAACAAGCAGCACGGTGAAGATCAGCGAGGTGGTCATGGATGGCAGAGACCAAGGGATGGCGCGGAAAACACCGGTCAATAGCAAGAAGGCCACTCATTGAGTCCGTACATAACAAAACGCGGTTGTGTTGGGATTGTTTAATAAAGGTAAGGGCCTGGGAAATTGCCATCAATTCCGCAGTAAACACCCCACATGAGGGTGGCAGCAGATGATTTTCCGTTCCAACAAAGGACGTGAAGGCATACCCAACATGATCAGCAGATTTAGAGCCATCAGTGTAAAAAACAACAGCATTCCGAAACTCCCATAAAATTTGGCGGAAAAAGGAACGGAACACCACCGGGGGGATGGAATCTTTCGGACCGCGGCGGAGATCCATCCGAATTCGAGGCCGAGGAACTAACCAAGGAGGGGTGGAGGGGAGGGAGCGAGGAAGACAGGACAAAGAAGGAAGCCGAAAATCACGGTTAAGAGACGCAAGACGCAGCCCAACCGGTAAACCCGCCCGAGGGCGGGAGTCAGGCGGGCGACGTCCATGGTCTGGGAATAGGATAGAATAGGAAGGATGAGCGGGAGAAGAACGGATAGTAAGGGCATAAGACACCAGAAGCTGGGACCGCCGAACAGAAAGGGGGGGGATCCCAGCTTCAACCAGGAGACTATCAACAGGGCTAGTAGGGAAGGCACCGGTGGCCAAACGGATACCATGATGGTGGACTGGATCCAGCACGTGCAGCGTGGAAGGAGCAGCTGAACCATAAACTTGACAACCATAGTCCAAACGTGACAGAACTAGAGCACGATAAAGACGGAGGAGGAGGGAACGGTCCGCACCCCAAGAGGAGTGGGCAAGGAAGCGAAGGACATTGAGTTTACGGAAACATCCTACCTTCAGGAGTCTGATATGGGGCAGCCAAGTGAGCTTGTTGTCGAAAAGAAGACCTAGGAAACGAAACTGTGGAACCACAGGCAATCTTTGTGCAGTGAGATAGAGCTCTGGATCAGGGTGGACCATAGTACGGCGACAGAAGTGGACCACCCGCGATTTTAAAGGAGAGAACTGAAACCCGTGTGAGAGGGTCCATGCAGAGGCACGCCGTATACCCACCTGGAGCTGCCGTTCTGCAGATGGCATCGAGGAGGAACTAACCCAAATGCAGAAATCATCCACATACAGGGCAGGGGCGACCAAGGGACCGACAGAGGCCACAAGTCCATCGATAGCAATGAGGAAAAGAAGGACACTCAAGACAGAACCCTGTGGGATGCCCGTTTCCTGGGTCTGTGGAGAACTAAAAGCAGTACCAACTCGAACTCTGAATGACCGATGGATCAGGAACTGGCGGATAAAAATCGGGAGTGGGCCCCGAAGACCCCACTGATGAAGGGTTAGTAAGATGTGATGGCGCCAGGCCGTGTCATAGGCCTTGCGAAGGTCAAAAAACACTGCAACCAAATGGCGGCGCTGGGAAAAAGCCTGCCGAACTGCGGATTCCAAGCGAAGTAAATGATCGATTGGAGATCGTCCCTCTCGAAAGCCACACTGGTAAGGGGACAATAGATCCCGAGATTCGAGGAGCCAAGTGAGCCAACGGGCTACCAGCCGTTCAAGTAACTTACAACCAACATTGGTCAGACCAATTGGCCGATAGCTGTCAACAGATAGGGGGTTCTGACCAGGCTTAAGGACAGGAACCACAATGCTATCCCTCCACTGAGAAGGGAAGTCACCCTGGAGCCAGATACGGTTAAACACCCGAAGAAGATGGTGCCGTTGTGGAGCACTGAGATGTTGAAGCAGCTGGTTATGAATGGAATCTGGGCCAGGGGCCATATCGTGAGAAGAAGATAGAGCAGAAAGAAATTCCCATTCAGTGAAAGGTTCGTTGTAAGATTCTGACTCACAAGTGGTGAAACATAAGGTGACAGCTTCAGCCTGCTGTTTTTGATGAAGGAAAGCAGCTGGATAGGAGGCCGACGCTGATGCCACTGCAAAATGGGTCGCAAGATGTTCTGCGAGAACTAATGGGTCTGTACAAATGCCATCTGGGAGGTGAAGGCCTGGGAGGGTGGACTGCCGATGGCAACCTTGGAGAGAGCGAAGGGTAGCCCATACCCGTGACAGAGGGACAGTGGAACCAAGGGAAGAAACGAATCATTCCCAACATATCCGCTTGCTCTGTTTGATTAAATAACGGGCTTTAGCGCGAAGGCGCTTAAAGGTAGAAAGGCTGGCTACAGATGGGTGCCTTTTAAAGTGTTGCAAAGCTCAGACAGCTATTGCTTGGAGTGGGGTGGTCAATGGGTTGGGATGGTAATAGACATCGTCCCGAACGAGCAACATGACCCCACCATGAGCTGGGATACCGTCCACAGGGGTGAGGTCATACTGCTCCGAGGTATAGTGGGTAAAGGCAATACGGTCAGTTGGGCGCAACTTGGTTTCCTGGAGACCAAGGACGAGCGGACAGTGCAGGCAGAGGAGCAGTTGTAATTCCTCCCGATTAGATCGAATACCTCTTATGTTCCAATGAAACAACGCCATCGCTAGTCAAAAAGTTGGTGGAACGAGACGGGGGAAGAGCTGGTCACCTCGACGGCCGCGGAGGGCCAGGTTGCGAGGGAACAACGCTACAACCGACGGGAGGTGGATCCGGTTCCATCGACTCGTCGCCAGCTGCGGCCGCTGTCCCTGGTTGTGTAGGAGGGGCAGCATCATTTGCCGACGAAAGGCCAGCTGAGCGCCTGGCAGCAGAGCGTCCCGGCGAAACTGAGGACGGTCAGGAGCAGCGACTCACGGATGGAGCGTCAGACGAAACGCGCCGGGGTGGAGAGGGGGATAGAGACTACTTCTTGGAGGCCTTCTTGGAAGGCCGAGGAGGCACAGGGATGGTGGGCTGGACCCGAAGAAGGTCCTCACGCGCGGGGTCCGTTTTGGAACGCCGGACCTCGGAAGCTGGGGTCCGGAACGTTTCCCCGATGGACGCCTGAGAAGAGGATCGCTTCTCAGGTGGCGTGGGGGGAGGGGGAGGAGGAGGAGGAGGAGGAGGAGGAGGAGGAGGAGGAAGAGGAAGGGTGGCCCCTTGGGCAGAGGGGGTGGGGGCCACGGGGGAGGAGGATTTGGAAGGGACCTCTCCAGTTTGTCTGACGAACCGATTTCAGGCTCTGTCTCAGGCTGATACTGATCTTCGGCCTGACGTGGCTGCTTGTCCTGTTCCAGAGGTTGCCCCTCAGTCTTCAAGATCCGGGCGGTCACAGAGGGTGGGCTTACTGGTAGTTGGGAGCTCCAACGTCAGGCGCGTAATGGGGCCCCTTAGGGATATGGCAGCAAGAGTGGGGAAGAAAACCAATGTGCACTCCGTGTGCATACCGGGGGGAGTCATTCCAGATGTGGGAAGGGCCCTTCCGGATGCCATGAAGGGTACAGGGTGCACCCATCTGCAGGTGGTCGCTCATGTAGGCACCAATCATGTGCGTCGCTATGGATCGGAGGAAATCCTCTCTGGCTTCCGGCGGCTATCTGATTTGGTGGAGACTGCCAGTCTCGCTAGCGGGATGAAAGCAGAGCTCACCATCTGCAGCATCGTCGACAGGACTGACTGCGGACCTTTGGTACAGAGCCGAGTGGAGGGTCTGAATCAGAGGCTGAGACGGTTCTGCGACTGTGTGGGCTGCAGATTCCTCGACTTGCGCCATAGGGTGGTGGGGTTTCGGGTTCCGCTGGATAGGTCAGGAGTCCACTACACGCAGAAAGCGGCTACACGGGGAGCAGGGGTTGTGTGGCGTTGACTGGGCGTTTTTTTTAGGTTAGATGGCCTCAGGCAAGTACAGAAAGGGCAGCAGCGTCAAAGGGTGTGGGGCAAAGTCAGGACATGCGGGGACCAAGTAGCAATCGGTATTGTAATTGTAAACTGTCGAAGCTGCATCGGTCAAGTACCGGAAATTCAAGTGGTGATAAAAAGCACCGAAGCTGAAATCGTTCTAGGTACAGAAAGCTGGCTGAATTTTTTACAGAGGCACAGACGGTGTTTAGAAAGGATAGATTGCATGCAACCGGTGGTGGCGTGTTTGTCGCTGTTAGTAGTAGTTTATCATGTAGTGAAGTAGAAGTGGATAGTTTCTGTGAATTATTATGGGTGGAGGTTACACTCAACAACCGAGCTAGGTTAATAATTGGCTCCTTTTACCGACCTCCCGACTCAGCAGCATTAGTGGCACAACAACTGAGAGAAAATCTGGAGTACATTTCACGTAAATTACCTCAGCATGTTGTAGTCTTAGGTGGAGATTTCAATTTACCAGATATAGACTGGGACACTCAGATGTTTAGGACGGGTGGTAGGGACAGAGCATAGAGTCACATTATACTGAGTGCACTATCCGAAAATTACCTCGAGCAATTAAACAGAGAACCGACTCGTGGAGATAACATCTTGGGCCTACTGATAACAAACAGACCCGAACTTTTCGACTCTGTAAGCGCAGAACAGGGAATCAGTGATTATAAGGCCGTTGCAGCATCCCTGAATGAGGGGAGTAAATAGGAATATAAAAAAAGGGAGGAAGGTTTATCTGTTTAGCAAGAGTAATAGGAGGAAGATTTCAGACTACCTAACAGATCAAAACGAAAATTTCTGTTCTGACACTGACAATGTCTAGTGTGTATGGAAAAAGTTCAAGGCAATCGTAAAATGCGTTTTAGACAGGTACGTGCCGAGTAAAACTGTGAGGACGGGAAAAACCCACCGTGGTTCAACAACAAAGTTAGGAAACTACTGCGAAAGCAAAGAGAGCTTCACAGCAAATTTAAACGCAGCCAAAACCTCTCAGACAAACAGAAGCCAAACGTTGTCAAAGTTAGCGTAACGAGGGCTATGAGTGAAACGTTCAGTGAATTCGAAAGTAAAGTTCTATGTACCGACTTGACAGAAAATCCTAAGAAGTTCTGGTGTTATGTTAAATCAGTAAGTGGATCGAAACAGCATATACACACACTCCGGGATGATGATGATGATGGCATTGAAACAGAGGATGACACGCGTAAAGTTGAAATACTAAACACTTTTTCCAAAGCTGTTTCACAGAGGAAGACCGCATTGCAGTTCCTTGTCTAAATCCTCGCACAAACGAAAAAATGGCTGACATCGAAATGAGTGTCCAAGGAATAGAAAAGCAACTGGAATCACTCAACAGAGGGAAGTCCACTGGACCTGACCGGATATCAATTCGATTCTACACAGCATACGCGAAAGAACTTGCCCCCCTTCTAACAGCCGTGTACCGCAAGTCTCTAGAGGAACGGAGGGTTCCAAATGATTGGAAAAGAGCACAGGTAGTCCCAGTCCACAAGAAGGGTCGTCGAGCAGACGCGCAAAACTATAGACCTATATCTCTGAAGTCGATCTGTAGTAGAATTTTAGAACGTTTTTTTGCTCGCGTATCATATCGTTTCTGGAAACCCAGAATCTACTCTGTAGGAATCAACATGGATTCCGGAAACAGCGATCGTGTGAGACCCAACTCGCTTTATTTGTTCATGAGACCCAGAAAATATTAGATACAGTCTCCCAAGTAGATGCTATTTTCCTTGACTTCCGGAAGGCGTTCGATACAGTTCTGCCATCAGACCAGCTGTGTGGCTGGATTGAAGAGTTTTTAGCAAACAGAACACAGGATGTTGTTCTCAATGGAAAGACGACTACAGACGTTAAAGTAACATCTGGCGTGCCACAGGGGAGTGTTATGGGACCATTCTTTTCACAATATATATAAATGACCTAGTAGATAGTATCGGAAGTTCCATGCGGCTTTTCGCGGATGATGCTGTAGTATACAGAGAAGTTGCAGCATTAGAAAATTGTAGCGAAATGCAGGAAGATCTGCAGCGGATAGGCACTTGGTGCAGGGAGTGGCAACTGACCCTTAACATAGACAAATGTAATGTATTGCGAACATATAGAAAGAAGGATCCTTTATTGTATGATTATATGATAGCGGAACAAACACTGGTAGCAGTTACTTCTGTAAAATATCTGGGAGTATGCGTGCGGAACGATTTGAAGTGGAATGGTCATATAAAATTAATTGTTGGTAAGGCGGGTACCAGGTTGAGATTCATTGGGAGAGTGCTTAGAAAATGTAGTCCATCAACAAAGGAGGTGGCTTACAAAACACTCGTTCGACCTATACTTGAGTATTGCTCATCAGTGTGGGATCCGTACCAGATCAGGTTGACGGAGGAGATAGAGAAGATCCAAAGAAGAGCAGCGCGTTTCGTCACAGGGTTATTTGGTAACCGTGATAGCGTTACGGAGATGTTTAATAAACTCAAGTGGCAGACTCTGCAAGAGAGGCGCTCTGCATCGCGGTGTAGCTTGCTCGCCAGGTTTCGAAAGGGTGCGTTTCTGGATGAGGTATCGAATGTATTGCTTCCCCCTACTTATACCTCCCGTGGAGATCACGAATGTAAAATTAGAGAGATTCGAGCGCGCACAGAGGCCTTCCGGCAGTCGTTCTTCCCGCGAACCATACGCGAGTGGAACAGGAATGGGAGGTAATGACAGTGGCAGGTAAATTGCCCTCCTCCACACACCGTTGGGTGGCTTCCGGAGTATAAATGTAGAGGTAGATGTAGATACCGATCGTACTTAATTGTGTGACACCTCCGATAACCTGAGTATGAAATTGTCTTGCACAAACCATCTGTACTTCATCAATGGAGGCCCTTCTCCGCTTCTACCACCGAGGAAGTACATATGACTCGACATACCTTGAGTTCCCGACAAGATCTCGATTTCCACTGTAACAAAAAATGGTTCAAATGACTCTGAGCAGTATGGGACTTAACATCTGAGGTCATCAGTCTCCTAGAACGTAGAACTACTTAAACCTAACTAACGCAAGTACATCGCACACAACCATGCTCGAGGCAGGATTCGAACCTGCGACCATAACCGTCGCGCGGTTCAAGACTGATGCGCCTAGAACCGCTCGGCGCCACCGGCCGGCCCACTGTAACATCATGGAAATATTAAATTGGGAACCTGAGCAGTAAGAATCGCTAGGAGCCACATTTTTCTAAGAGTAATTCGCACGAGTTTTAAAATCGCTGTCTACCGTTTTCTCTCTTCCAGTTTTACCGAAACATATAGGAAGTATTATCCGCCATGTTCAACATTCGCTCTTCTGTTGGAATTGCACAAGTAGGAATGTTAATTAACATGTATGTCTAAATTTAATGAATATAGTGGTCATATCCAAGTTTGTTTTCAGAAACGCAATTCTTATTTATATGGTTTCAAATACCTGTAACGCGGAAAAACCAAGTCAGAAATAATCATAGGAGTATCTTATTATTCAAAATATTACATACTGTATCATCCTATAACACCAACTGATCTAAGTCGACTAAAGGAACACCGTTTGTGCACTGTGCAGTGCACATGGAGTGCACATGGGGGATTTTTGGGTTAGAGAATTCCCTCCCTAGGCCCGACAAGACGCCTCCTGAGACGCGGCAAGGTAGGAGTGGGCAAAATGCAACAGGGAATAACAATATTAATGTGCTAATAGTAAACTGCAAGAGTGTCTGTAGAAAGGTCCCAGAACTGCTCTCATTAATAAACGGTCACAATGCCCATATAGTACTAGGGACAGAAAATTGGCTGAAACCAGACGTAAACAGTAATGAAATCCTAAACTCAGATTGGAATGTATACCGCAGAGACAGGCTGGACAGTGAAGGGGGAGGCGTGTTTATAGCGATAAGAAGTGCAATAGTATCGAAGGAAATTGGTGGAGATCCGTAAATTGAAATAATTTGGGTGAAGCTCACGGTTAAAGCAGGACCAGACATGGTAATTGGATGTCTCTATAGGCTCCCTGGCTCAGCAGCTGTTGTGGCTGAGCATCTGAAGGATAATTTGGAAAATATTTCGAGTAGATTTCCCCACCATGGTATAGTTCTGGGTGGAGATTTTAATTTGCCGGATATAGACTGGGAGACTTAAACGTTCATAACGGGTGGCAGGGACAAAGAATCCAGTGAAATTTTTTTATGTGCTTCATCTGAAAACTACCTTGAGCAGTTAAACAGGGAACCGACTCGTGGCGATAACGTATTAGACCTTCTGGTGACAAACAGACCCGAACTATTTGAAACAGTTAACGCAGAACAGGGAATCAGCGATCATAAAGCGGTTACCGCATCGATGATTTCAGCCATAAATAGAAATATAAAAAAAGTAGGAAGACTTTTCTGTTCAGCAAAAGTGACAAAAAGCAGATTACAGAGTACCTGACGGCTCAACACAAAAGTTTTGTCTCAAGTACAGATAGTGTTGAGGATCAGTGGACAAAGTTCAAAACCACCGTACAATATGCGTTAGATGAGTATGTGCCAAGCAAGATCGTAAGAGATGGAAAAGAGCCACCGTGGTACAACAACCGAGTTAGGAAACTGCTGCGGAAGCAAAGGGAACTTCACACCAAACATAAACATAGCCAAAACCTTGCAGACAAATAAAAGTTACGCGAAGCGAAATGTAGTGTGAGGAGGGCTCTGCGAGAGGCGTTCAATGAATTCGAAAGTAAAGTTCTATGTACTGACTTGGCAGAAAATCCTAAGAAATTTTGGTCTTATGTCAAAGCGGTAGGTGGATCAAAACAAAATGTCCAGACACTCTGTGACCAAAATGGTACTGAAACAGAGGATGGCAGACTAAAGGCCGAAATACTAAATGTTTTTTTCCAAAGCTGTTTCACAGAGGAAGACTGCACTGTAGTTCCTTCTCCAGATTGTCGCACAAATGACAAAATGGTAGATATCGAAATAGACGACAGAGGGATAGAGAAACAATTAAAATCGCTCAAAAGAGGAGAGGCCGCTGGACCTGATGGGATACCAGTTCGATTTTAGACAGAGTACGCGGAGGAACTTGCCCCCCTTCCTGCAGCGGTGTACCGTACGTCTCTAGAAGTGCGTAGCGTTCCAAAGGATTGGAAAAGGGCACAGGTCATCCCCGTTTTCAAGAAGGGACGTCGAACAGATGTGCAGAACTGTAGACCTATATCTCTAACGTCGATCAGTTGTAGAATTTTGGAACACGTATTATGTTCGAGTATAATGACTTTTCTGGCGACTAGAAATCTACTCTGTAGGAATCAGCATGGGTTTCGAAAAAGACGGTCGTGTGAAACCCAGCTCGCGCTATTCGTCCACGAGACTCAGAGGGCCATAGACACGGGTTCACAGGTTGGCTAAAAATGGTTCAAATGGCTCTGAGCACTATGGGACTCAACTGCTGAGGTCATTAGTCCCCTAGAACTTAGAACTAGTTAAACCTAACTAACCTAAGAACATCACAAACATCCATGCCCGAGGCAGGATTCGAACCTGCGACCGTAGCGGTCTTGCGGTTTCAGACTGCAGCGCCTTTAACCGCACGGCCACTTCGGCCGGCAGGTTCACAGGTAGATGCCGTGTTTCTTGACTTCCGCAAGGCGTTCGATACAGTTCCACACAGTCGTTTAATGAACAAAGTAAGAGCATATGGACTATCAGACCAATTGTGTGATTGGATTGAGGGGTTCCTAGATAACAGAACGCAGCATGTTATTCTCAATGAAGAGAAGTCTTCCGAAGTAAGAGTGATTTCAGGTGTGCCGCAGGGGAGTGTCGTAGGACCGTTGCAATTCACAATATACATAAATGACCTTGTGGATGACATCGGAAGTTCACTGAGGCTTTTTACGGATGATGCTGTGGTATATCGAGAGGTTGTAACAATGGAAAATTGTACTGAAATGCAGGAGGATTTGCAGCGGATCGACGCATGGTGCAGGGAATGGCAATTCAATCTCAATGTAGACAAGTGTAATGTGCTGCGAATACATAGAAAGATAGAGCCCTTATGATTTAGCTACAAAATAGCAGGTCAGCAACTGGAAGCAATTAATTCCATAAATTATCTGAGAGTATGCATTAGGAGTGATTTAAAATGGAATGATCATATAATGTTGATCGTCGGTAAAGCAGATGCCAGACAGATTCATTGGAAGAATTCTAAGGAAATGCAATCCGAAAACAAAGGAAGTAGTTTACAGTACGCTTGTTCACCCACTGCTTGAATACTGTTCAGCAGTGTGGGATCCGTACTAGATAGAGTTGATAGAAGAGATAGAGAAGATCCAACGGAGAGCAGCGCGCTTCGTTACAGGACCATTTGGTAATCGCGAAAGGGTTACGGAGATGATAGATAAACTCCAGTGGAAGACTCTGCAGGAGACACGTTCACTAGCTCGGTATGGGCTTTTGTTGAAGTTTCGAGAACATACCTTGACCGAAGAGTCAAGCAGTATATTGCTCCCTTCGACGTATAGACGGAGAGAGATTAGAGCCCACACAGAGGCATACCGACAATCCTTCTTTCCACGAACAATACGAGACTGGAATAGAAGGGAGAACCGATAGAGGTACTCAGGGTACCCTTCGCCACACACCGTCAGGTGGCTTGCGGAGTATGGATTTAGATGTAGATCCTATTATGTAAACGGGAGGGATGTGCAACTTTTTGCATGATAGGACCTGTTATATGGAGGAGATTCTAACAATACAACGGGCTCTCTTGTACGGATTGTGTAGTTTCACTGATATTCTGGTAACAGATTCGCTGAGCGCCCTCTAAAAACTCCAACATCAGTCCTGGAACTTGACAAAGAACCTGTCTGATGTACAGGATATAATCTATTATCGTACCAAACAATATAAACGAGTGCAAATTGTGTCTTTGAAACAGCATTCTTGGTCGGACTACGAAATTGTCGACCAATTAGGAAAGAGGGGCATCCAAGAAGGAATGCCTTTATTTGTATGCCTAAATTGTACAGACTTCATAAGAAAAAAGAGACATTCCACACTTGGTACCGATTCTAGGAAACCACCGAGATGTCTAGAAGACGAAAGAAATTTGCACGCGCGACCGCTACGGTCGCAGGTTCCAATCCTGCCTCGGACATGGATGTGTGTGATGTCCTTAGGTTAGGTAGGTTTAAGTAGTTCCAAGTTCTAGGGGACTTATGACCTCAGAAGTTAAGTCCCATAGTGCTCATAAGGATACGAAATGGACATGGGTGTTGTCCTACACATCTTAACAGGGTTTATTTATTTCACTGTAGAATGTTGCCTTTGCTGAAACAGAAGCTATCTCTACAGAGTCAAACCTCCCAATATTGCGAAGACCACAGTTCGGAAGTAGGAGATGTGAATCGCCTCCTCCTCGTCTGCTCCCACTACGCCGCTCAGCAGCCCAAAGTTTATAGCGCAATCGTAGAACTGGGGATTCCGCTGCCTACAAGTGTCACGAACCTCACCTGACGGTCAAAAATCTAATCTGCATTGCAAGATATGTTCAAGACATACACGTTCACCTCTGAATTCGAAGATGTGAAAATACTGACGCACGGCAGCCACAATACTTTACTGGCTTCACAAGCCCGTGACAGCAACTGCCGCCACACGAAGAAAACCCTCTGCACTGATTTAGTTATTGTATAACTGGTCATTTGTACACAGTGTTAATCACTCGACCAATTAGTTACATGATTCCAATGAAGAACTCCGACAAAACTTTCTCCAGTGAGAAATGATTGCGGGCTGTTAACACCCGCAGCGCAAGAACAAGAAAGTTTACATGTCTGCATTATTCGTAACGATAATATGCAATTAAGAAAATACGCTGCCGTGGAAAAGGTCGATGTTGATTTTGATCCTATGACGGCATATGGCAAATGGGGAATGTTAGCAGCGTCGTCCACCAACAGACGGCGTAATTTTTTATTTTTTTTTGTGGTTTTAGGGCGCACAACTTCAACGGTCATTAGCGCCCAGACTACGTGAGGAATGCACCGCGAGTCACAAGTTTAAAACAGCAACGAAACGGAAAACACGATAAAAGACAGACTGACAGGCATAGGATTAAAAAGGGGAAACAGCAGAGTCAAATGTCCTTTGAGAGGGTTGTCAAATTGATAAAATGAAGAACGCGAGCAGCTGCTCGTGGGTCATCCGCTAAAATGGCTTCTACAGTACATGGCAGGCCAAGATCAAGACGCAGGGTGTTAAAATCCGGACAGACCGTTAAAATATGGCAGACCGTCAGCAATTGCCCACAGGGGCAGAACGGCGCCGGCGCAGCCGTCAGCAGATGGCGATGGCTGAACCGGCAGTGGCCAATTCGTAACCGGGCCAAAACGACCTCCTCCCGCCGAGAAGGGCGTGAGGAGGACGTCCAAGCCACGGGAAGAGGTTTCAGGGCCCGAAGTTTGTTGTCTGTAAGTGCAGCCCAATCGGCATGCCACTGCGATAAAATGCGCCGACAAATGACCCTGGTACAATCTGACGAAGGGACACAACAAGATGCTGTCCGAGGCTGGAGGACCGCAGCCTTGGCCGCGGCATCTGCAGCTTCGTTCCCAGGGATACCGACATGGCCAGGAACCCACATAAAGCTAACCGGAGAACCGACGTCCACCAGCTGCTGAAGAGAGCGTTGGATCCGGTGCACGAAAGGGTGAACCGGATACGGATCACTGAGGCTCTGGATAGCGCTCAGGGAATCGGAGCAGATGACATATGCAGAATGTCGGTGGCGGCAGATGTAAAGGACAGCCTGGTAGACAGCAAAGAGCTCAGCTGTGAAGACCGAACAAAGGCCATGGAGCCGGTATTTGAAACTTTGTGCCCCGACAATAAAGGAACACCCAACCCCGTCATTGGTCTTAGAGCCATCTGTATAAATGAAGGTCATATTAATGAACTTCGAACGAAGTTCGATAAAACGGGAGTGGTAGACTGAACCGGGGGTAACCTCCTTCGGGAGCGAGCAGAGGTCAAGGTGGACGCGAACCTGAGCCTGGAGCCAAGGTGGCGCGTGGCTCTCGCCCACTCGAAAGGTTGCAGGGAGTGAAAAATTAAGGTGTTGAAGGAGGCGACGAAAGCGAACTCCAGGGGGCAGCAGGGCAGAGACATACAACCCGTATTGACGGTCGAGAGAGTCGTCAAAAAAGGAACGATAAGACGGGTGGTAGGGCATTGCCAGTAGCCGACAGGCATACCGACAAAGCAGTATATCGCGCCGGTAGGTGAGTGGCAATTCACCAGCTTCAGCATGAAGACTCTCGACGGGACTAGTATAAAACGCTCCGATCGCAAGACGTAAACCCCGATGTTGTATGGAGTTGAGGCGGCGTTAGATGGATGGCCGTGCAGAGGAGTATACGAAGCTCCCATAATCCAGCTTGGAGCGGACGATCGACCGATATAGGCGAAGTAGGACGGTTCGATCCGCTCCCCACGACATACCACTGAGAACACGGAGGACATTTAGAGAACGGGTACAACGGACAGCCAAATATGACATGTGGAGACCAGCTAAGTTTCCTGTCAAATGTAAGACCTAAAAATTTTGTTGCCTCCACGATTGGGAGAGCAACGGGACCGAGTCGTTGGTTGGTTGGTTGTTTGAGGTTAAAGGGACCAAACAGCAAGGTCATCAGTCCCTTGTTTCAAATAGACTCCATTCTGCTAATGGGACATCTCAGAAAAGTCAGAACAATAAAACGGAAAAAGGGGAAACGTAAAAGGGCAGTCACGTTGTCAATAGTAAAAACAAATGAGGGAAGTTGGCAAGAGAACGAACCCAACACTATGCTGAAGCAGCATAGGCAAGACCACCTGTGACTTAAAAGGTACAACCGCTATAATGCAGAAAGTACGTATGGGAATAGGAAAAACTAACCAAGCCTTAAAAAGAAGGGGTAAAAACAGAGTAAAAGGGAAAGAAAAGAGGATTCCGGTCAGGGAGGTGAATCGGGAATCTCTGAACACTGCCTACAGTGGGAGACACCCAAACACTCACCGCCCTGCCCCAACACCAGAGGGAGATTAAAAACTTTAAAACTGAGAATAAAAACCACTCTCCCGAAGGAAACCTAGAACCGGAGAGACCATCCGGGAATCGTCAGCCAACATCAAAGGTAAAGTGTGGGGGAGTCTGTACTTAGCACGCAGAGCCAAAAGAAGGGGGCATTCAACCAAAATGTGGGCCACTGACTGGAAGGCTCCACAACCACATAGCGGGGGTGGCTCATCACGCAAAAGGAAACCATGGGTCAGCCTGGTATGGCCAATGCGGAGACGACACAGTGTGGTCGCTTCCTTGCGGGAGAGGCGAAAGGAAGAACGCCATGGGCCTGGATTCACCTTAATGGCACGAAGTTTATTAGACAGTGGAGTAGCCTCCCAAGAATTGGCCCATGACTGTGCAAAGTGGGATTTGATGTGAAGCCGTAAATCCGCTGCAGGAGGGGTTACAGAAAACGGGGGGTAAGTAACTGCTCCCCCAGCCAAACGATCAGCGAGCTCATTACCCGGGATACCCACATGGCCCGGGACCCATAGGAAGTCAATGGAACAAGCAGCACGGTGAAGATCAGCGAGATGGTCATGGATGGCAGAGACCAAGGGATGGCGCGAAAAACACCGGTCAATAGCAAGAAGGCCACTCATCGAGTCCGTACATAACAAAACGCGGTTGTGTTGGGATTGTTTAATAAAGGTAAGGGCCCGGGAAATTGCCATCAATTCCGCAGTAAACACCCCACATGAGGGTGGCAGTAGATGATTTTCCGTTTCAACAAAGGACGTGAAGGCATACCCAACATGATCAGCAGATTTAGAGCCATCAGTGTAAAAAACAACAGCATCCCGAAACTCCCTTAAAATTTGGCGGAAAAAGGAACGGAACACCACCGGGGGGATGTAATCTTTCGGACCGCGGCGGAGATCCATCCGAATTCGAGGCCGAGGAACTAACCAAGGAGGGGTGGAGGGGAGGGAGCGAGGAAGACAGGACAAAGAAGGAAGCCGAAAATCACGGTTAAGAGACGCAAGGCGCAGCCCAACCGGTAAACCCGCCCGAGGGCGGGAGTCAGGTGGGCGACGTCCATGGTCTGGGAATAGGATAGAATAGGAAGGATGAGCGGGAGAAGAACGGATAGTAAGGGCATAAGACACCAGAAGCTGGGACCGCCGAACAGAAAGGGGGGGGATCCCAGCTTCAACCAGGAGACTATCAACAGGGCTAGTAGGGAAGGCACCGGTGGCCAAACGGATACCACGATGGTGGACCGGATCCAGCACGTGCAGCGTGGAAGGAGCAGCTGAACCATAAACTTGACAACCATAGTCCAAACGTGACAGAACTAGAGCACGATAAAGACGGAGGAGGAGGGAACGGTCCGCACCCCAAGAGGAGTGGGCAAGGAAGCGAAGGACATTGAGTTTACGGAAACATCCTACCTTCAGGAGTCTGATATGGGGCAGCCAAGTGAGCTTGTTGTCGAAAAGAAGACCTAGGAAACGAAACTGTGGAACCACAGGCAATCTTTGTGCAGCGAGATAGAGCTCTGGATCAGGGTGGACCGTAGTACGGCGACAGAAGTGGACCACCCGCGATGTTAAAGGAGAGAATTGAAACCCGTGTGAGAGGGTCCATGCAGAGGCACGCCGTATAGCCACCTGGAGCTGCCGTTCTGCAGATGGCATCGAGGAGGAACTAACCCAAATGCAGAAATCATCCACATACAGGGCAGGGGCGACCAAGGGACCGACAGAGGCCACAAGTCCATCGATAGCAATGAGGAAAAGAAGGACACTCAAGACAGAACCCTGTGGGATGCCCGTTTCCTGGGTCTGTGGAGAACTAAAAGCAGTACCAACTCGAACTCTGAATGACCGATGGATCAGGAACTGGCGGATAAAAATCGGGAGTGGGCCCCGAAGACCCCACTGATGAAGGGTAAGTAAGATGTGATGGCGCCAGGCCGTGTCATAGGCCTTGCGAAGGTCAAAAAACACTGCAACCAAATGGCGGCGCTGGGAAAAAGCCTGCCGAACTGCGGATTCCAAGCGAAGTAAATGATCAATTGGAGATCGTCCCTCTCGAAAGCCACACTGGTAAGGGGACAATAGATCCCGAGATTCGAGAACCCATGTGAGCCGACGGGCTACCAGCCGTTCAAGTAACTTACAACCAACATTGGTCAAACTAATTGGCCGATAGCTGTCAACAGATAGGGGGTTCTGACCAGGCTTAAGGACAGGAACCACAATGCTATCCCTCCACTGAGAAGGGAAGTCACCCTGGAGCCAGATACGGTTAAACACCCGAAGAAGATGGTGCCGTTGTGGAGCACTGAGATGTTGAAGCAGCTGGTTATGAATGGAATCTGGGCCAGGGGCCGTATCGTGAGAAGAAGATAGAGCAGAAAGAAATTCCCATTCAGTGAAAGGTTCGTTGTAAGATTCTGACTCACAAGTGGTGAAACATAAGGTGACAGCTTCAGCCTGCTGTTTTTGATGAAGGAAAGCAGCTGGATAGGAGGCCGACGCTGATGCCACTGCAAAATGGGTCGCAAGATGTTCTGCGAGAACTAATGGGTCCGTACAAATGCCATCTGGGAGGTGAAGGCCTGGGAGGGTGGACTGCCGATGGCAACCTTGGAGAGAGCGAAGTGTAGCCCATACCCGTGACAGAGGGACAGTGGAACCAAGGGAAGAAACAAATCGTTCCGAACATATCTGCTTGCTCTGTTTGATTAAATAACGGGCTTTAGCGCGAAGGCGCTTAAAGGTAGAAAGGCTGGCTACAGATGGGTGCCTCTTAAAGTGTTGCAAAGCTCGACGGCGATCACGGATGGCAATGGCAATGGCCGTACTCCACCACGGGACTTGCCGGCGACGAAATTGTCCAGATGAGCGCGGGACAGCAAGGTTAGCAGCGCGAACAATCGCGTCAGACACGTCACGTAGGACGTCATCAATAAAACCCGACAAAGAGGGAGAAAACTCGACCTGTGCAGTATATAGAGGCCAATCGGCGCGGTGGAAAGACCAACGAGGTAACCTCTCCATCGGGGAGCGGGAAGGGAGCGTGATAATCAACGGGTAATGGTCACTATCACAAAGGTCGTCGTGTGGCGACCAGTGTAATGAAGGGAGGAGAGAGGGAGAAGAAAGAGAAAGATCAATGGTAGAAAAGGTACCATGACCAGCACTGAAATGAGTAGGGGAGCCATCATTAAGAAGGCACAAGTCGTGGTCAGCAATAAATTGGTCTATAAGAAGACCTCGTCTAGATGGAAAGGCACTGCCCCACAAAGGATGATGAGCTTTAAAATCCCCAAGGAGGAGGAAGGGAGGAGGAAGTTGCTGAAGAAGGGCGGTTAAGGCAGCAGGTGTAAGAGTCCTGTCAGGAGGGAGATAAAGATTGCAAACTGTGACTGCAGAGTCTAAGTGGACCCTAACAGCAACCGCTTCCAATGTAGTTTGGAGAGGAATCCACGTGCTAGCAATGTCTGTACGGACCAACGTACAAACGCCACCAGAAGCCCGCAAGGGCCCGACCCGATTTCGACAGAAAACACGGAACCCACGGAGGGTCGGTGAGTGAGCATCAGTAAAGTGAGATTCCTGGAGAACCACACAAGCTGCAGAGTAGGACGAAAGAAGGGATTTTAATTCTGGAAGGTGACGATAGTATCCATTACAGTTCCATTGGAGAACCACAGAACGATGGTTTAAAGGAGGGCTAAACATGCTAAATCCAGTCATACCGCCGGGTCCCCACCCGTCACCGACAAGGAGGGGGCGACATCCATAAACGACAGGTCAGAATCCGGTTGTGAAGTCGGGGAAGGGACCTCCGGTGACACCAGAGGCTCTTTGTCCCGGGACTTATGTTTCTTCTTCTTTTCAGGCTGAGATCGAGGAGGGCTGTGTGGCATAATGGAGACAGCTGCAGCAAGATCAGGAACAGAAAGAGACCGGGCGACCTGGGGGCCGATAGACCGCGGCTCTCGCGGTCGCCGCGCTGCAGCAGACCTTTGACCTGGAAGGTGCCGGGAAGGGGCATCACGGGAGAGGCGCCCTTGACCGGCAGACGCCGAAGGAGTGGGACACTTCTCCGGCTGGGGAGGGGGAGCAGCGCCCAGAGGAGAAGGTGTGGGAGCCGCAGGGGAGGGGGGAAGGAGAGGGGTCCGGGATGGGGGTAAGGAAGGGGGAGGAAGGGATGAAGATGTAACCAAGGCGTAACTAGATGTCATGGACACAGGGTGCAATCGTGCATATTTCTTACGGGCCTCTGTGTAGCTTAAACGATCAAGGGACTTATACTCCTGTATCCTTTTTTCTTTCTTATAGACTGGGCAATCTGCTGAACGTGGAGAATGACTACCATGACAATTTACACATACAGGAGGGGGAACACAGGGACTCCCCTCATGGAGTGGACGTCCACAGTCACCACAGAGAGGGTCCTGAGAACAGCGAGAAGACATGTGGCCAAAACGCAAGCACTTAAAACACCACATAGGAGGTGGGATGTACGGCTTCACATCACAGCGATAGACCATAATCTTAACTTTCTCAGGAAGGGTATCCCCTTCAAAGGCCAGGATAAAGGCACCAGTATCAATACGATTATCTTTAGGACCCTTCTGAACACGCCGAACAAAATGAACACCCCGCCGTCCGAGATTGTCCCGAAGTTCCTCATCAGTTTGAAGGATGAGGTCTCTGTGAAAAATCACACCTTGTACCATATTTAGAGACTGGTGAGGGGTAATGGACACGGGAATTGTGCCAAGATGGGTACAGGCACGAAGGGCCGCAGATTGGGCAGCCGAAGCAGTTTTTATCAGCAACGAACCCGACCGCATCTTGCTCAGGGAGTCCACTTCGCCGAACTTGTCTTCAATGTGTTCCACAAAGAATAAAGGTTTGACACTGGTGAAAGTATCTCCATCAGTCCTGGTGCAAACTAGATAACGGGGGAAAGGTTTTGCCCCTAGACGACGGGCCTGACCCTCCTCCCAGGGGGTAGCCACGGAAGGGAAGGCCGAAGGGGCAAGAGAAGAAGCACTTGAGGAATCAGTACCACGCAGAGAGACGGCCGCAGAAGAGCGGCCAGAGTTTTGGACCCGTATGCGTTTCATCTGCATAGCGTCCGCCCTGATACCACCCACTCCGATCAGGGGCTCTCCTCACGGGCGCCACCCAGCCACAGCAAGGGCCGTCTGGCACGGCGGCCATTGCCGGGAGTTCCGATGCTCCAGGATGACGAGCAACCACTCCAAGGCATGCATGAGGAGGTCACAGCTCAGGTATCAGAAGTGTGATCCCTGTGTGTTCAGGGGGCTCAACCAAAAGGGTACATAGCGACCCCACCACACGGGCTGGCTACCGTGCTGGCTATGCACCCTAGCATCAGACAACGACGTAAAAGAAAAGGTGGAATGGACTAGGAGGGCACACGTCGGAGACACTAGGTAAGGTGCTCTTCCCCAAATGGCTCACACTACGGAAGAGAAATTTTGGAATGGAGGTCAAACCCCAGAGGGGGACCAAGGAATGCCAAAAGGAGGAGATGATTACGCAACAAAGCCGGAGTGTAAAACCAACAGAACCAGGAGGATAGCGGGGGCCAACATAAGCAAGGACACCAATAGAGGGAGAGGAGCGGGCGAGGGGAATGGGGTATGGAGGGGAAAGGAGGGGAAGGGAAAGGAAATGCAGCCCAGGAGAGAAAGAAGGCTGCAATGGCTCGGGGCCCCATGCTCGCCACGCACGTATCCACAAAAGAGTTGTGGACCCCCTGGGGGGGGGGGGGGGGGGGGGACCGAGTCGTAAGGACGGTGGGAGAAACTCTTTGTAGCGCCAGAAGTTAATACAGACCGTCTTCTCGGCAGAAAAACGGAAGCCATTGGCGACACTCCAGGAGTAAAGACGGTCAAGAGAACGCTGAAGACAGCGCTCCAGGAAACACGTGCGCTGCGCGCTGCAATAGATGGTAAAATCGTCTACGAAAAGGGAGCCTGATACATCAGCTGGGAGGCAATCCATTATTGGATTGATCGCTATGGCGAAGAGAGCGACGCTCAAAACTGAGCCCTGTGGCACCCCATTCTCCTGGTGAAAGGTGTCTGACAGGACAGAACCCACACGTACCCTGAACTGTCGATCCATTAAAAAGGAACGAATAAAAAGAGGGAGGCGACCGCGAAGGCCCCATGTATGCATGGTGCGGAGAATGCCCGCCCTCCAACAGGTATCGTAAGCCTTCTCCAAATCAAAGAACACAGCCGCGGTCGGGCGCTTCCGCAAGAAGTTATTCATAATGAAGGTCGACAAGGTAACCAGATGGTCAACAGCAGAGCGGCGCCTACGAAATCCACATTGTACATTGGTAAGTAGGCGTCGAGACTCGAGCAGCCAAACCAATCGAGAGTTAACCATTCGCTCCATCACTTTACAGACACAGCTGGTAAGCAAGATGGGTCGATAACTGGAAGGCAAGTGCTTGTCCTTCCCCAGCTTAGGAATCGGGACAACAATAGACTCGTGCCAGCATGTGGGAACATGTCCCTCAATCCAGATGCGATTGTAAGTACGAAGAAGAAAACCTTTACCCGCAGGAGAAAGGTTCTTCAGCATCTGAATATGAATAGAATCAGGCCCTGGAGCGGAGGACCGTGATCGGCCAAGTGCGTTTTCGAGTTCCCGCATGGTGAATGGGGCATTATAATTTTCACAATTCGAGGAGCGGAAGTTAGGTGGCCTAGCCTCCTCTGCCTGTTTGCGGGGCAGGAAGGCAGGGTGGTAATGAGCGGAGCTCGAAACCTCTGCGAAAAAGCGGCCGAAGCCATTGGAGACATCCTCAGGGGCCACAAGGACGTCATTCGCGACCGTCAAGCCAGAAACTGGTGAGTGGACCTTAGTGCCAGATAGCCGGCGCAGGCTACCCCAGACAACAGAAGAAGGAGTAAAACTGTTGAAGGTGCTTGTGAAAGCAGCCCAGCTGGCTTTCTTGCTTTCTTTAATAATACGACGACACTGAGCACGTAATCGTTTATAATTGATACAATTCGCCACTGTAGGGTGGCGTTTAAAGGTGCGTAAAGCACGTCGACGAGCACGTAAAGCGTCTCTACATGCTGCAGTCCACCAGGGGACCGGTACGCGACGTGGAGAAGAAGTAGGGTGAGGGATGGAATATTCAGCAGCAGCGAGAATGACGTCCGTGAGGTGTGCGACCTGACGATCGCAGCTTGTGAAGGTTTGATCCTGAAAGGTCGCCCTGGAAGAGAAGAGCCCCCAGTCTGCCTTGGAGATGGTCCAACTAGAGGAGCACAGAGAGGGGGTATGCTGCAGGAGATGGATAACACACGGGAAGTGGTCGCTCGAATATGTATCAGAAAGTGCATACCACTCAAACCGGCGTGCAAGTTGGGGAGTACATATAGAGAGGTCTAAATGGGAATAGGTGTGAGATGTGTCCGAAAGAAAAGTAGGGGCGCCAGTATTGAGGCAGACAAGATTGAGCTGGTTGAAAAGGTCTGCTAACAGGGAGCCCCTCGGGCAGGATGCTGGAGAGCCCCAAAGGGGATGGTGGGCATTGAAGTCTCCAGTTAACAAAAATGGTGCAGGTACCTGAGCAATAAGTTGCATCATGTCTGCCCTGGTAACGGCAGATGACGATGGAGTGTAAACGGTACAAATGGAAAATGTAGAAGTCGGGAGAGTAATGCGGATGGCTACTGCCTACAGGCCGGTGTGCAACGTGATGGGATCGTAGTAAATATCATCCCGGACCAGCAACATAACCCCTCCATGGGCCGGGATACCTACCACAGGGGGTAAGTCAAAACGCACAGAGGTGTAGTGTGCCAAGGCAATTTGATCGCATGGGGGTAGCTTCGTTTCCTGGAGGGCTACGACGAGCGGACGGTGCAAGCGGAGCAGCAACTTCAAGTCCTCGCGGTTGGAGCGAATGCTGCGAATATTCCAGTGAATAAGTGCCATCGTAAGAAGAAAAGGAAGACGAAAGAAGGGGTCACTTCGAAGGCCGCTGAGGGCCTGGCTTCGAGCGAGCACTGCCGCCGCTATCAGTAGGCGGACAGTCATCGTCCATGGGGTCTATAGGTTCATCGGCCATCTTGGGAAGATGGCCGGGAGGGGGAGCTTCCTCCGCCAGTGAACGGCCAGATGTTCCGCTACCAGCGGTGCGGCCAGGCGAAACGGATGACGGCCTGGGGCGGCAACCGCTGGGTGGCGCAGGAGAAGAAATGCGCCGTGGCGGAGAAGGAGAACTGTGCTTCCTATGAGCCTTCTTGGAAGGACGTTTGGTGGAAGGACCGGTCGAAGGCTGGGAGGTCGAGGTACGTAGGAAGTCGGCACGGGACGGTTCCTTCTTGAAGGCCCGTGCATCTGACTTCTGGGTCTTCGTCTTGACAGAAGCTGATGAAGGTGCTTGTGTCTGAGGAGTGACGGGAGGAAGAGGAGACGTTGACCGGGCGATCTTAGCACTGGCCGAACGGACGACCGTGGTGCTGAAGGTCAGGTCGCATGTCTGGGTTGCCACCTCCCTGGTGGTCCGAGGAGAGGCGAGGACAGTACTGTATTTCCCCGCTGGGAGCAGCGTGGGCTTCCTACTAGCCAATAGCTTGCGAGCAGCCGAGGTGGACACTTTCTCTTTGACTCGAATTTCTTGGATGCAGCGTTCTTCCTTATAGACAGGACAGTCGCGGGAGGATGCGGCATGGTTACCCTGACAGTTCACACAACGAGGAGACGGAGGTGGACAGTCACCCTCATGGGCATCCCTGCCACAAGTGACACATTTAGCCGCATTGGAACAAGACTGTCGAGTGTGATTGAAACGCTGACACTGGTAGCAGCGCGTAGGTGTCGGGACATAGGGGCGAACAGAAATAACCTCGTAGCCCGCCTTGATGCGCGATGGCAGTTTAACACTATCGAAGGTCAAGAAAAGTGTCTGGGTCGGTACAAGGTCATTGTTGACCTTTTTCATGACCCTATGGACATCCGTCACGCCCTGCTCAGCGAGGAATGATTGAATCTCCTCGTCAGTCAATCCGTCGAGGGAGCTAGTATAGACCACACCACGAGACGAATTCAAAGTTCAGTGAGCCTCCACCCGCACAGGGAACGTGTACAGGAGTGTGGCCCGAAGCAGTTTTTGTGCCTGAAAGGCACTCTCAGTTTCTAGTAATAAGGTACCGTTACGCAACCTGGTACAAGATTTGACAGATCCGGCTATGGCATCTACACCCTTCTGGATAACGAAAGGGTTGACAGAGGAAAAATCCTTTCCGTCCTCAGATCGAGAAACGACGAGGAACTGTGGGGCAGGCGGTAGTACTTTTGTCACTGGTGGCTGGTCACGTTTCCGTTTTTGGGCAGAAGTCGAGACAGATGGAGTGAAATCCATTGCGGAGGAATCCCCCATGATTGCCAGCGTCTCCGATGGCGCGCTCCTTCCTTGTGGGGACCCTCTCAGAGGGCACTCCCGCCTTAGGTGAATGTTTGCACCTCAGGTCACACCTCCCGAGAAACAGACGGAGGGACCAATCGGCATGGTCAGAAGGTATCAGCTCAGGCAATCACCCCTCCCCGGGCCTGGCCTTTACCAGGGGGTACGCGCGTGCCTTACATGTCTACCCTGGGCGGGGAATTACGCGTTACCCCGTCACCGGCTACGCGTGCGAACGCGTGGGTCGGCCTTCAGGCACGCACAGGGAGGAAGGAAGAAGAGGAAAAAGAAGAGAGAGAGGGAGAGAGAGGACAGACTGTCTCAAACGCCGAGGCGGAGACCAGAGAAGGCAAGGAGAAGAAGGTAATGAGAAGGCAAAGAGAAGAAGGCAATGAGAAGAAGGCAATGAGAAGGCAAGGAGAACCGAGGAGAAGAAGGCAATGAGAAGGCAAGGAGAAGAAGACAAGGGAAAGAGTGAGGAAGACAGTGAGGTGGAAAAGAGCAAAGAAAGAAACCAACCAAAGGAAGGAAGAAACGAGAAGTGAAAAAGCAAAGTGACCGCAAATGGAGGTCGTGGAACCGTCCGTCTCCGGACGCAGGCGCTAACGAGCCCCTTGAGGGGGTGGGACTCCTTTTAGTCGCCTCTTACGACAGGCAGGAATACCTCGGGCCTATTCTAATCCCCGGCCCTGCAGGGGGGACGGCGTAATGGTACAGCTACCACAGCGCCATCATGCCTACTCAGCCAGAAGCCTTAGTGTCGCGCAAACATGTGAAGCAAGCAGGTAATCGTACCAAGAGACACACTCGTGTTCCCTTCAACCAACTGAGCGACTTCGAAAGGGGCCAAATTTTGGCCTTCTGAGTGACGTGATGGTCCTTTCTGAGAATTTGCACACAAGTTGGAGGTGCTCTTTCAGATGCACAACGATGCTGGTATCAGCAGTCACACGAACGTTCTCACGAGGTTCTGGACGTCTACACAGCACAGACGCCCACCAGGATTTAATATTGTAAGGGTCACAGTTGCACGTCGGATAGCTCGCAGAGCACAGTTAAGAGGGCTTGTCAGCCCACAGTTATCAAAAGCAACTGTTGTGCACCGGTTATCAGCAGTAGGACTCTGGGGGCACACACGCCTCTAGCCCACCTTCTACTAACCCTACAGCACTGTTCAAGTCGTGCTATCACAGGATCACTTGGAAGACGGAAGGCTGCTCCGTGGTCTTCAGGGATGATAGCAGATTCTGCCTGCACGCCAGTCACTGTCCTATGCGCGGATGACGTAGACCTGGCGAGTGCAGCCAGCCTCGTGAGGCGGACTCGTCCAACACACACAGGCCCCACCGCATGCCTTTTGGTCTAGTATGTCACAACTCCTGTTCACCTTTCGTGTTTCTAGAGGGGATGCTGATCAGCAAACGGTGCGTGCAGAATGTTTTTAGACCAGCTCTTTTGTTATTCTTGCAACAGAAAGGTGGTATACTGTTCCACCAAGATAATTTTCACAGACACACACTGCCCATCAACCTCGAAGTACTCTGCAATAAGTGCAGTAACTTACCTGGCCAGCACAATCCCAGGACTTGCCTCCAATCGCGCACACGTGGGATATGAGGGGGCGAGAAGTGACTCGTGCTACTCGTCGGCCAACAACTCTTACAGAACTACGCAAAAATGTCTAGCAGACGTGGCTTAACGTGTCCCAGGAGAGCATTCGCATTCTGCACGATCGACTGGATCTTCACAATAATTGCCAATTAGTTATTAACTAATTAAGAAAAGTGCGCCCAAGTGAAAAGTTTCATTCCAAAAAGGCAATCGACTGGATTCCATAGTCAACTCCTGCGTTACCGCCCGAGAGAACTACACCGCATAGATAGAAATACGGCTGTTTCAGCATGTATCGGTACTGGTACCTCAGAACCCCTTACGCTCTCAACTGTACATGTTATCATTCCGTGTATCCCATATGCGGTGTTCCAACAATGAATATTGAGTTAATTGGAAACCTCTAAAAGTTTTTGCCCGGCAGTGTAGTTAGACGTATCAAAAATCTGCTTTTAACACACACTGTCATAATAACAATGAAATCCATAAAAAACACTACTAGCCATTAAAATTGCTACACCAAGAAGAAATGCAGATGAAAACGAGTATTCATTCCACAAAATATTATACTAGAACTCACACGTGATTACATTTTCACGCAATTTGGGTGGATAGATCCTGAGAAATCAGTACCCAGAACAACCACCTCTCGCCGTAATAACGGCCTTGATACGCCTGGGAATTCTGTCAAACAGAGCTTGGATGGCGTGTACAGGTACAGCTGCCCATGCAGCTTCAACACGATACCACAGTTCATCAAGAGTAGTGACCGACGTATTGTGAGGAGCCAGTTGCACGGCCACCATTGACCAGACGTTTTCAATTGGTGAGAGATCTGGAGAATGTGCTGTCCAGGGCAGCAGTCTAACATTTTATGCATCCAGAAAGGCCCGTACAGGACCTGCAACATGCGGTCGTGCATTATCCTGCTGAAATGTAGGGTTTCGCAGGGATCGAATGAAGGGTAGAGCCACGGGACGTAACACACATGAAATGTAACGTCCACTGTTCAAAGTGCCGTCAATGCGAACAAGAGGTGACCGATACGTGTAACCAATGGCACCCCATACCATTACGCCGGGTGATACGCCAGTATGGCGATGACGAATACACGATTCCAACGTGTGTTCAGCGACATGTCGCCAAACATGGATGCGACCATCACGATGCTGTAAACAGAACCTGGATTCATCCGAAAAAATGACTTTTTGCCATTCGTGCACCCAGGTTCGTCGTTGAGTACACCATCGCAGGCGCTCCTGTCTGCGATGCATATGCTTGTTGTCTTGCAAACGTCCCCATCTGTTGACTCAGGGGTCGAGACGTGGCTGCACGATCGGTTACAGCCATGCTGATAAGATGCCTGTCATCTCGACTGCTAGTGATACGAGGCCGTCGGGATACAGCACTGCGTTTCGTATTACCCTCCTGAACCCACCGATTCCATATTCTGCTAACAGTCATTGGATCTCGACCAACGGGAGCAGCAATGTCGCGATACGATAAACCGCAATCGCGATAGGCTACAATTCGACCTTTATCAAAGTCGGAAACGTGATGGTACGCATTTCTCCTCCTTACACGAGGCATCACAACTACGTATCACCAGGCAACGCCGGTGAACTGCTGTTTGTGTATGAGAAATCGGTTGGAAACTTTCCTCATGTCAGCACGTTGTAGGAGGCGCCACCGGCGCCAACCTTGTGTGAATGCTCTGAAAAGCTAATAATTTGCATATCACAGCATCTTCTTCCTGTTGGTTAAATTTCGCGTCTGTAGCACGTCATATTCGTGGTGTAGCAATTTTAATGGCCAGTAGTGCATCTGACAGCTAGAAACCAAATAAATACAATAAGAAAGGCAGCAGGAGTTGGGGTGTGCGGGGGGCAGGCAGAGACACCTGACCCTGGCCGCTACAGCGTCTGCTGGCGCCATTTTCCCTCAGAGCTGTTGTCGCGTCTTGACATAGGGTTGGTGCGCCATTTCCACTTTGTTCCACTTTTCTCGCCAGAAATATATCAACAGGTGAACGGAAATATGGCGACAATGGAAACTGCCTAGCACTGGCGCCAGTCCATTATTCTGATATTTATTTATTTACACGTCAAGTTCCGTAGGAACAAATTCAGGAGCAAATCTCCGAGGTCATGGAACGTGTCATTACGTGAAATTATAACATAAAACTAATAACAGATAAAAATAAATGTTCACGAATCTGAAGAAAGTCAGTCCATAAGTTTAAGTAAACGCTATCAGCAATACAATAAGAATGAGTTTAATTTTTCAATGAATTCCTCGAAAGAATAGAAGGAGTGACCCATGAAGAAACTCTTCAGTTTCGATTTGAAATCGCGTGGATTACTGCTAAGATTTTTGAATTCGAGTGGCAGCTTACTGAAAATGGATCCAGCAGTATACTGCACACCTTTTTCCACAAGAGTTAAGGAAGTCGATCCAAATGCAGCTTTCATTTCCGCCCAGTATTAACCGAGTGAAAGCTGCTTATTCTTGGGAATAAACTAATACTGGTAACAAGAAAGACAATAAGGATACATATTGGGAGGCCAATGTCAAAATACCCAGACTCGTGAACAGTGGTCGACAAGAGGAACGTGAACTCACACCACTTATTGCCCGAACCGCCCATTTCTGAGCCAAAAATATCCTTTTAGAATGGGGAGAGTTACCCCAAAATATAATACCATACGACATAAGCGAATGAAAAAAAGCAAAGTAAACTAATTTTCCTGTCGAACGATCACTCACTTCTGATACCGTTCGAATAGTGAAAATGGCAGTATTAAGTCTTTGCACAAGATCCTGAACGTGGGTTTTTCACGACAGCTTACTATCTATCTGAACACCTAGAAATTTGAACTGCTCAGTTTCACTAATCATATGCCCTTTCTGTGAAATGAGAACGTCAGGTTTTGTTGAATTGTGTGTTAGAAACTGTAAAAACTGAGTCTTACTGTGATTTAATTTTAGTTTATTTTCTACAAGCCATGAACTGAGGTCATGAACTGCACTACTTGAAACCGAGTCAATGTTGCACACAACATCCTTTACTACCAAGCTAGTGTCATCAGCAAACAGAAATATTTTAGAGTTACCCACAATACTAGAGGGCATATCATTTATATAAATAAGGAACACGAGTGGCCCCAACACTGATCCCTGGGGCACCCCCCACTTGACAGTGTCCCACTCAGACCCCACATCACAGCCGTTATCAACACCGTGAATAATGACCTCTTGCTGCCTGTTGCTAAAGTAAGAGGTGAACCAACTGTGAGCTACTCCCCGTACTCCGTAATGGTCCAACTTCTGGAACAATATTTTGTGATCAACACAATCAAATGCCTCAGTTAAATCAAAAAATATACCAAGCATTCGGAACCTTTTGTTTAGCCCATCCAGTACCTCACAGAGAAACGAAAATTTTCAGTTGTTAAGCGACTTCTAAAGCCGAACTGTATATTTGATAGCAAATCGTGTGATATAAAATGATCAATTATCCTTACATACACAGCCTTTACAATCACTTTTGCAAGCATTGATGGCATAAAAATAGGTCTAAAATTATCTACATTATCCCTTCCTCCCTTTTTATAAAGCGGCTTTACTGCTGACTACTTTAATCGCTCAGGAAACTGACCATTCCTAAAGGAAAAATTACAAATATGGCTAAATACAGAGCTAACATGTGCAGCACAGTACTTTAATATTCTGCTAGACACTCCATCATAACCATGATTTAATTATTGACTCAATCTCATTCTTGTCTGTATCACTGAGGAGTATTTCAGACATCAATCTCGGAAAGGCATTTGCGAAGAAAGTAGTATGATTTCCTGTAGAAACTAAATTTTTATTTAATTCACCAGCAATGTTCAGAAAGTGATTGTTAAATACTGTACATATATCCGATTTACCAGTAACAGAAATATTTTTACTGCGAACTGACTTTATATTGTCGACCTTGTGCTGCTGACCAGACACTTCCTTCTCAACTGACCATATGGTTTTAATTTTTTCCTGTGATTTAGCTATTCTATTTGCATTCCACATACTCTTTGCCTTCCAAACAACATTCTTAAGCACCTTATAATACTTTTTGTAACGGGCTACTGTAGCTTGACTGTGACTACTTCTAACATTTTGATATAATTCTCACTTTGTTCTACATGATATCCTTATCCCACTAGTTAGCCACCCAGGCTACCCATCACTTCTAGTACCCCATTTAGAATGTCCTAATGGAAAGCAACTCTCAAAGAGCATGAGAAGTGTGTTCAGGAAATTATTGTATTTATCATCTATGTTATCGGCACTATAAACATCCTGCCACTCTTGTTCCTTGACAAGGTTTAAAAAACACTCTATTCATATTGAATTAACTTTCCGACATAGTTTGTACTTAAATATGACATTGGTTTGAGCATAAAAGCCTTTTAGTGTTAAAATTTGTGCATCATGGTCATTCACCCTTTTACTAACAGAACGCCCATCTAGTAACGAAGAATGAATAAAAATATTGTCTTTGGCTGTGCTACTGTTCCTGTGCATACTAGTTAGAAAAAATACAGTCTGCATCAGATCATATGAATTTAGAAGATCTACCAACATCCTTTTTCTTGCACAATCATATACAAAATTGATACTGAAGTCACCACATAACTACTTTCTGGCACTTCCTACAAAGTGAATCAAGGAACCTCTCTAGCTTGAGCAGAAATGCTCTGGAGTCGGAGTTAGGGGACCTATAAACAACAACAATTAGAAGTTTAGTTTCACTAAATTCAACTACCGCTGCACAACATTCAAATATCTGTTCAGTGCAGCGTCGTGATACGCCTATGGATTCAAATGGAATACTGTTTCTTACGTACATAGCTACTCCCCCACCCAGCAAGGAACTCCTTGAGAAACAGCCAGCTAATCTGCATCCTGGTAAAGGAAGCCTCTGAATTGTCAAATTATTATGTGGTGCTCTGATATACCAGTAATTTCAGAATCAACATCTATAAGCAGTTCCCTAACTTCATCTCTGATATCTCATATTTTGATGAAATATGCTAATTTCTACTCTATTTGGAAACATTACATTCTCAGAAGGTGAGGCGTTAGTTAGAGGGACTTACTTTAACGAGGTATACCTATCAGCTGACTTCAATCTAAAAAAGGTGGGGCTCTAACACCTACTACAGGAATTCAATGAGTGACACCACCACCCACTAGACTCACGTATTAGCTTAGCCAGCCTCCCCTTCCCACACCTACTGAGGTGCAGGCCATGCCTAGTGAAACCCAATCTACTGATAGACCCAACTGGCACCACTGAGATGTGACCCATGCCCTTCGCCATCAGTGCCCTCCCCAGCCCCACATTAACGCGCCCAACAGCCGCATTAAGGTGAGGCCGATCATGGCACTGAAACAGTTGCACGAAATGCACATTAGTGCCACCAGTTTGAGTAGCTATCTTAACCAAGTCACCACTGACATCATATTCCCCGTTCCTATCGAGACTGTTCCCTGATCCCCTTCGTAAAATTCTTACATAACTCCCCTATGCTTTCAGTCACCTGAGCCAACCCTGCACTAGGCTTCACAATGCTGGTGACCCGGTACTCACTCCCCAACACTTCCTGCAACTGCTGGCCCACACCTTTAATGTGGGACCTACCTAGCAGCAGAACCTTCTTTCTTCTAGACTTTGCAACTAACCTAGGCCTCCTAATCGCTGAGGACTGCTGCATGAACCCTACATCTACATGAGGCTCCTCTCCACTCAACTCTGACAGTTGGTCAAATCTATTTGCATGTACGCAAAGTGAAACTGTCTGAATACCTCCTCTTCCTAGCTACCTTCCACCCATCACCCTCCTCAACCCATCTAGTTCCTCCTTTGCGCATTGCAACTGCACCTGAAGGGCACAGATCTTACGCTCCTGCTCCTATATTAACTTGTTTCTACTACACATTCTACATTCCCAGGAGAAGATCTCCCTAAAATGACCAATAGCTTCCCCACTGCATTCCCCCCAATGAAAATATTTTGAACAAATCCCACACCGTAATCCACTACTCACAAACCTACGACAGAGCCCACACTTCTCACTCACGGTAAAATTTTACAGTTACTGAAAAAAATTATACGTTTAAGTTACCAAAGTCTAGTTACACCAGTAGAACTATTTAAGAACTAACAATAATGGTCTCGAAATTCTTTGCCTACTAAGAAAGCAACTACTCGTATTAATACTACTACACCACAGCTAATACAAATACCAACAAAACTTCACAAAATTATTAGCTAAAACCAAAAAATTCAAACGGCCACTGGAACATTAAGCGAAGTTGAAACACTGAATGAAAATTTTACTGAAATATTTAAGTAGAAACAATAAGAAACGTCAGTTGAAAACTAAAGCACGAAATTTACTAAACGACTTCAACGCACAGAAAACTCTAAAACACACAGCGAGCGAACGATTACAAAAGCTTATTAAGTCGTTATTTCGCCACAAACGGCACTCAACAGCGCTGAAAACTGTTAAATTTAATAACTGTATTACAGAGCACAAATAAGTTTGTCAGTACTTACGTAGCTTTATAGTCGCTACAGCTGCAGTGCACGCCGCAAAATGTAAACACACTACTGAGGTGCGAGGCTTAGATGAACGACGAAAGCACACTCACGAATAGTAGACCACTCGAGTCAATAACACAGGAAGAAAGACTGAGATTACCGAAAATCCACTAATAAGTTACTTTTACGGCATATATTAACAAAAATAAACTTTAAAATAAGAAAATGAAGTCTAAAATTTTATAAAATATAAACGAGCAATTTCAACAGGAGTGCAGCACACGTGACGTCACATCAAAGAGTTTGCCGCCTTCCTTTGCTGTATTTGAGATATCATTATAGTGAGGAGGCATACGCGTCTCCAAGGGGCAATAGTGGGGGGAGGAGATTGGGGGGGGGGGGGGGAGGCAACAGGGTACATCTGCTGCCCACTCCCACTCCCACTCCCAATCCTGGAATCTGGAGTGCAGAATTTTTATTTATTATAGAATTCCGATACACCACGGATAACTTTCACTTTTCTGGGAGATAAGTTTTTTGTGTCATGTACAAAATTTAGTTCTTGTGGCAAGAGAATGTCTCACTGTGGGTATTAAAAGTGGTCCCTCTCTTTTTCTTTTGGCTTCCGTGTTATATGCGTGGCGCAATCACGACGTTAACGACACTATATAGTTAGGTTGTTTGTCAACTTTTATAGCGGAGATGAAAGGGACGTACTCTTCTCCGTTGCGATGGAAATTCGGTTACAACGGACGGGTAATTATCGTGGAATTGGCATGACTGATCTGATGAAGTAGCAAGTCACTACTTCATCAATTCCTTCATTGTTGTAACCAACACATTTGTTTATTGTTGTCAGTCCAAACTCTCTTAACAGAATATTAGATGCTTTAAATTGTCACTAGAAAGGACCTCTGTCAGAGACTAGCAGCTTTTACTGCCACTTAGGTTAAATCATAAATCATCAACACTTTAAAATAATCGACTGCCAATCAACGACGACTTGCCCTATGGTACCCATCAGTAACCGATCAGTGAGATGTTGTTGGTGTGGCCGTGCGGTTCTAGGCGCTACAGTCTGGAACCGCGCGACCGCTATGGTCGCAGGTTCGAATCCTGCCTCGGGCATATGGATGTGTGTGATGTCCTTGGGGTTGGTTAGGTTTAAGTAGTTCTAATTTCTAGGGGACTGATGACCTCAGATGTTAAGTCCCATTGTGCTCAGAGCCATTTGAACCATTTTGATGTTGTCGTTGTCGTCTTCAGTCTGAAGCATGGTTTGATGCAGCTCTCCATGATACTCTATGCTATGCGAATCCCTTAATCTCTCAGTAACTATTGCAACCTCGATCATTCTCAGTATGCTTACTGTATTCATTTCTTGGTCTCCCTCTATGAATATTACTACACCCTCCCACCTCCCCGAACTTCCCTCCAATATTAATTGATGATCCGTTGGCGTCTCAGAATGTGTCCTATGAACCGGTCCCTTCTTTTGGTCAAGCTGTGCCACAAATTACTTATCTCCCCAATTCTATTCAGTACCTTCTCATTAGTTACGTGATCTACTCATCTAATCTTTAGCATTCTTCTGTAGCACCACATTTCTATTCTCGTTTTGTCTAAACTGTTTATTGTCCATGTTTCACTTACATACATGGTTACGCTCCATACAAATACTTTCAAAAAAGACTTCCTGAAACTTAAATCTGTACTTGATGTTAAGAAATTTCTCTTTTTCAGAAACGCTTTTCTTGTCATTGTCAATACATCCTTTATACTTCGACCCTCATAGGTTACTTTGCTGCTCAAACAGCGAATCTCATCTACCTTAGGCGTCTCATGTCCTAATCTGATTCCCTTAGCATCACCTTATTTAATTCTACTATGTTCCGTTATCCTTGTTTTGCTTTACATCCTCCTTACAAGACAATGTCAGTTCCGTTCAAATACTCTTCCAAGGACTTCGCTGCCTCTGTGAGAATTACAATGTCATCGGCAAACCTCAAGGTTTCTATGTGATCTGAGGCTTTCCCAGCTGTTTGAAGGGTTCAAGCAATGGTGGGAGCGGACACGAGATCGTTCCGCCATGGTTGTCGAAGCGATGCTGCGCCCCTTCCCCCCACCACTGGTCTCGCATTCGGGAGGACGACGGTTCAATCCAACGTCCGACCATCTTCATTTAGGTTTTCCATGATTTCCCTGAATCACTCAAGGCAAATGCTGGCATGGTTCCTCTGAAAGGACACGGCCGACTTCCTTCCCCGTCCTTCCCTAACCCGATGAGACCGATGACCTCGCAGTTTGGTCTCTTCCCCCAAAACAACCCAACCCTCCACCACCTACCGCTTCCCTCACCACCGGACACGCGTCACGCTGTCGGCGCATGGAGTCGTACCTGGACCCTCGAGGGATAAATTCTTGCGGCAGAGAGGGGCAGACCATTGCTTCAGCACCACCTCATGAGGACCGAACGGTTATCCGCTGAAATATCGTGGGTGTTCCATGATCCTACCCGGCTGGAAATCCGAGAACCCTTCAAAGTTTTTATTTCCTCTCCTGGAACTTTAATTCCTACTCTAAAACTTTTCTTTGGTTTCCTTTACTGCTTGTTCAGTGTCCAGATTGAGTTACATCTGGGACAGTCTTTTTACAGCCACTGCCTCCCTATCATGCCCCTCGACTCTTATGACTGCCATCCGATTTCTGTTCAAGTTGTAAATAGCCGTTTGACCCCTGTATTTTGCCATTGCTAAGTTCACAATTTGAAAGAGGGTATTACTGTCAACATTGTCAAAAGCTTTCTATAAGTCAACAAATGCTACAAACGTAGATTTGTCTTCCCTTAACTCGTCTTTAAGATAAGTCGTAGGGCCAGTATTGTCTCACGTATTCCTACATTTCCCCCAAGTGAAATATGCTTCTAAATCCTTACATCTGTACTCTAGCCATTCCTGCCACTCCTGGCGTATGTGCAAGCAGCTTGAGTATTGACTCGTGACGGATTCCGCAACTGAACACTTACGTACAATAGTTTACGGACGCAAACCACGTCCACGTTGGAGATTAAAGCTAAGCTCGCTCACGGGAAAGACGGCACCACAACGTTGGGTGGGCCGGCCGTCGTAATCATCACGGAGAATTACGGTGATATTAGCAATCACCAGCCAAAGTAGGGCACTGTAATTCTAAATGAGTTCGTATTCCGCTAGCTCTTTGACTGGCGCTCTCTGAGTCTGTGTCCGTTCAGGCAGCACTTCAGTAGAGTCACTTACGGGTGTAGTGTTGACTTAAGGAGTTAGGAAAAGAGGATACATTGTGCCAATGATAGGCTAGTTAGGTTAGCGAGTGTATTGGATTGTCATGTTAGGCTAGAAATATTGCTCTTCCTGTTTTCTGAACAAATCTTAATTTGGTATCATGTGCTAATCACCGCATTATTGATTTCGTAGCTAGCAATCACCATATTTTTGTTTAATAATTAGAGTGTAATGATAATTTTGATGGAAACGATATTGGGGGCATAACCACGCGTTTAAACAGAGCCAACTGAAGTCAGATAGCAACTCAAGGTCTACTAAGACTAACAATAGATATTTTTCAATTTATCGATAATTGTACCATAAAAGCCCCGTACGTTGCAATCTGTTACCTAATGCTCCCTCTTAAACTCTCAATAACTTCTAGTTCTTTCAGCTTATCGAGGTCCCATCGCCTTAATTTCCTACCTTTTTGCAAGTTCTTCAGTTTTAATCTACATTTCATAACCAATAAATTGTGGTCAGAGGCAACATCTGTCGCTGGAAATGTATTACGATTTAAAATCTGGTTCCTAAATCTCTCCCTAGACATTATATAATCAATATTAAACCTTTCAGAGTCTCCACGTCTTTATGATTCTTGATCCAAGTGTTAGCGATGATTAAATTATGCTCCACCCAAAATTCTACCAGACAGGTTCCTCTTTCATTCCTTTCGCCCAGTCCATAGTCCCCTACTATTTTTCCTTCTCTTCGTTTTTCTACTATCGAATTCCAGTTCCCCGTGTCTAATTTTAGTCCTCCTTAACTATCTGAATAACTCCTTTTATCTCGTCATACATTTCTTCTATCTCTTCATATGTGGAACTAGTTGGCATATAAATATGTACTACTGTGGTAGGCGAAGACTTTGTGTGTATTTTGACTACGATAATGCGTTCGCTATGTTGTTCATAGTAGCTTACACGAATTCCTAGTTTTTTATTCATTGTTAAACACACTTTCCCATTATCCCCATTTGATTTTGGATTTATACTTCATCTGATCTATTTCACTTTTTAAATTTCCTAACCAACCTGCCCGATTATAGAATCTAACATTCCGCTCTCCGATCCATAGAATGCTAGTTTTGTTTGTTCTGATGACGACATCCTGAGTAGTCCACAACCGAACACCCGAATGGGAGACTAGTTTACCTCCGGAGTATTTTATCCAAGAGGACGCCATCATCATTTAACCATGAGCTACATGCCCTCGCGACATTTCCCCTTGCTTTCGCAGTAACCGGTAGAGCAAGACCGTTTCAGCTGACGCTAGAAGGCCACATCAGTCAACCACCTAGACCGTTGCTGCTGGAACTACTGAAAAGGCTGCTGTCCCTCTTCACGATGCACACATTTGTCTGTCCTCTCAACAGAGACCTCTCCGTTATGTTTGCACCTACAATACGGCAATATGTATCGAGGCATGCAAGCCGGAGTATTTTATCCAAGAGGACGCCATCATCATTTAACCATGAGCTACATGCCCTCGCGACATTTCCCCTTGCTTTCGCAGTAACCGGCAGAGCAAGACCGTTTCAGCTGACGCTAGAAGGCCACATCAGTCAACCACCTAGACCGTTGCTGCTGGAACTACTGAAAAGGCTGCTGTCCCTCTTCACGATGCACACATTTGTCTGTCCTCTCAACAGAGACCTCTCCGTTATGTTTGCACCTACAATACGGCAATATGTATCGAGGCATGCAAGCCACCCCACCAACAGCGAGGTCATGGGGTTTGCATCTGATATTCATTGAAACTGTGGAATTCCAGTGAACAGTGCATCTCTGAGACAGAGAGTCCCTGCTGGGGGCTACTCCAGTGAATACCACAAAATGCTACCTAGCTTGAAGCATCCACCGACGCCTACCGCCGTCTCCTCGTGGCTGAGTGTCTGTCGCTGCATCACGTGTTGGTGAGGAGCGCCGCTGCACTCCAGCTGCTCACAGCACTCACTCAATCTCTCCTCTCCACTACTCTCACTACCGTCTTTTAATCTGCCTTCTCCGAGTTTTTATTGCATTGCTCATTGATTGTGGGTGCACGTGGCTCTCTGTGATGTCTGCCGTGAATATTCCTTTGGAAGATTTCCTCGACATGTGATCGTCTTAATGTCTTTCTAGTTTCCACTCGAAATTCCTCCATTACGTTCACTGAGAGATTACCACTGATGCCAATGACGTTGACTCTTATCGCTTTGGTGAACCGTCAAGAATAGCCTTCACTGCCGTGTTCGGTCAGCTGCTGAGAAGCAAACAGCTTACGGTTGACTCGAGACTTGTTATCACATCCTGTTCGTCATTCACGTTTTTCGTGCACTTGAAAGCCTGCTCGTTATGATCTAACATGTAATTAAAGTTATTGTTTTCTTATGTGACATGTAATTAAAATTATTAACGTTTTCTACAGTCATGACGCTTCCCACATAAGTGCAGTACTGCGCACTATTGAAAGTGACGTTAATACATATAAAAAATTTTGCATCACTTCTCCTCTATACAAGACTTGAAAGAAAACATCGTAATTACAAAGTTTTCTCATTCAGTTGACCTTATGCTATATCCGAGAGGAAACATCTTAACGTGTATTTCTAATTACCACTCAGTCATCTTTGTTTCTCAGATTTCTTTCTCTACTGACCGTAAGTGTATTCTCTCACATATTCGAGCTACTGTCGTCTTGACACAAATAGATCGGCAACATTTCTCATCTCAAGGTTCATCAAAAAAGTTTGTTATCTAAGTACATCCCAGTAGCCTGCTGGGGTCTCAACCTTGCTAGAGACAGAAGCCTACATCTAAATCGATATTCCGCAAAGCACCGTACAGTGCATGGTGCGGCCTATGTCCTAGCAGTATTATCTGTTTTTTCGTTTTAATCCTCCACACATGTGTAGTGATCGAGTAAAAATGATTGTCTGTATGCCTCCGTATATTCTCTAATCCATATTACAGCTACACTAGACCTTTTTTTTTTTTGACCAAGGAAGCCTTACTGCTGCATCTTTAGTATAGGAGTCACAGGCATAACGCTTGCAATTCTTTGATATCGAATGATGGTCTGTAGTGTATGCCCGTACCTGTACTATATCCCCGTACCTGTAGTTAATCCCCGTACCTTTGTCGTCCCAGTGGTTAGACACTGGACTCGCATTCGGGAGGACGACGGTTCAATCTCGCGTCCGCCCATCCTGATTTAGGTTTTCCGTGATTTCCCTAAATCGCTCCAGGCAAATGCCGGGATGGTTCCTTTCAAAGGGCACGGCCAAATTCCTTTCCCGTCCTTCCCTAATCCGATGAGACCGATGACCTCGCTGTCTGGTCTCCTTCCCCAAAACAACCCAACCCCCTTTGTCGTCCCCCTATGATCGCTACGCAAGACACAGGACGGCACAATGGTCTTCACTGAATGTGTAACCTCCCCCTCACTTATCGACCTTAATGACAGTGAAAAATTAAACCGCGTGTACCTAATGGAAATTTGGGAAAAGCAATCGTCACCGAAGTTAATCTGTCGGTAAAGAGGGAGGAAAGGGTTACATCTAAATGAAAGGAAAAATGCAAATGAAACTGGTGGAAATTAATTTTGAAAAGGGGTAAAGTTAATGAAGAAAGTAAATGCGCGGCCGTTACGTTAACAATTAACTAGCGGTAATTAGATATTTGAGATTTGGGGGAAATTACGGTCGCCAGTCCTAAGGACAATTACTATAGTAACTGAAAAAGAAAGGTAATTACACATATAATTAGCACTAGAAGCGTGGCAACTGAAGGTTGACACGTGTAGTGTGAAAACTGAAAGTTTGTCAGAAGTAATAACTTTCGCTGCACTCTGACTTAATTTAGCAAAAGAATTAATAAAACCGGAAAACTGAAAGTTAATTAAGTGACTGAAATTAATAAGAAGCTTTCTTTCTTAAGCACATCGAAATTCAGTAAAATACGGTTAGTCTTGGACTACCTCAACAATCATTTCAAAAGCTACTTGAATCTACGCAATTTAGAAATAAGAGATTTAGCTTTGAACTTGAATTAAATGATTCTGAACAATTAACAATAGTAAAATTTAGTACGTACCAAGCTGAGGTGTAGTCACAGGTAAGCTAAAATACGGTAACAAAACTCGCACTCTTAATTTGTGCTTGCGTAATCTAAATATTGTAGCCAGCTATGAATACTTAAACTGAACTTTGAAATTAAAGCAGTGAAATGGAATGATTGTACTTTAATGCTGGCGTCTGAATTTCAACGACACTTGGGTTCATTTCGGAAAAGGAACGGACCCTGCTTGGTAATGCAATTGGGACAATGAGCAACAAAGGTTCATGCTAAGTTGCTGTAATTTTGCGAGGCAAATGGAACAGTTTGAAAAGCTGAGGTCTGCCATACAGTTCTGAAACTTTACGTGCTTTTAGTCTTCCTTGTTGGTTGATTGAAGGTTTGAAGTCGTCGATCGAGGAGGTGGCGACAGTCACTCATTGTCGGCCGTCGCTGTTGCAGAAGCTGGATGCTGGCGCGCCTTCTTCTCGACACGTCACCAGACGAAACGGGCTCTTGATGTGCGCCAGCTAATGCTTCCCGTCCGCGACACCATGTCAGAAACTATCATCGCAAGTCGAGCGCAACTACATGCTGTCAAATCCCGAAAGCGCGGCAACTCGCGGGAGCGTCACACAACACACCTGCTCCACTCGCTACTCCAGCCAGACTCCCACTGCTCTGCCCGCGCTCCACGCGGCAGAGTTAACACTACCAAAGATCCTACACACTTTGATTCTTCACACGACCTATCGATGTAATCTTTCGATAGCAGTTTTCCCTAGGCAAGACCCAGCGTAAAAATACAAATAATATTTACGAAACAAACCAATTATACATCGACATAAATGCATAAATATATATATACAAATACTAAAACAATTACAATATGTAAAGACACAGAAATGTCATATATTGAGGTAACAAAACAAGGAAAAAAATTATAGTACAATAGATGGAAATAGAAGGATATGCATTTCCGGCGTTACAAATGTACAGTGTTTTCTCAACAATACATAACCTTTTCTCAAATGGGATACACAGATAGAATGCAATTCTCACAATGTTGCAGAACTTCCCACACACAGACTTTTTGGTAAGGTCTTATGGGACCAAACTGCTGAGGTCATCCGTCCCTAAGCTTACCCACTACTTAACCTAACTTAAACTAACACACACATCCATTCCTGAGGGAGGACTGGAACCTCTGACAGGGTTAGCCACGCGGACCGTGCAAGGATCCTAAGACCGCGCGGCTACCCCGCAGACACTATTCATTGAAACATATACACTGATGCATCTGTTTCGCACAACCGAGCACAACTGAGCGCAACTGAGCGCAACTGAGCGCAACTGAGCGCAACTGAGCGCAATTGAGAGGTACTGTAAGGGTAGGGGAAATATTTAGATCTTAATAACAGCGCTGCTCGGTTTTCCTCATCATGCCCTATTAGCGAGTCGACTGAGCATAGTATCGCATTCCGGCTAGAGTAGTAGGCAGTGTGCGTACATCTAGTGGTACTAATTTTTTGTTTGTTTTTGAAAACAAACCCACCATTACTTACACACTGGCCGGAGTTGTAACGTTAGGTGACATCCGGCCGGGATTTGCGGCTCCTCGCCTGCCATAAAGTCCACGTGTCGCTTCTCAGTGTTTGGGTTGGTTCATTTAAGAGTAATGAATCTGACACTGATACAAGCATTCTGCCTCAGCTAGCTACATACGTTTACTGCTGCCCAATTTACTGCACTTAATGCTTTCGATGGTAGACTATGGGATTTCTGATGTGCAGTGGATGCAGTCAGGTCCACGCCAACTGGCACCCCCACCACACGCCTCCCTACCTGCTTGTAGGCAAACTCCACAACCCACAGACATCCTACAGCTGTACCCTGTGCAGTGCGTGATGAAGGCTGCATTACCGATCCGATTAACCTTGTCTCTCAGTCTCACTAACTGAAAAAGTAAAAAATGCTTGTCAATGTACCTCCATACAAAACGTCGTCTTTCCCATGGATTTTTTTTTCCGTTCCATGAGCGAATACAGCACACCACCCTGTACGACCACGGCAGCATCCACCCGATGCTTTTGCTTCACAGGTAACCCGTCTGACATGAACAGATGTGAACTCATGAGAGGTAGACAAGGACTATGCAGTACTGAGCTGTCGAATCGATGTTACTGTTCACCAGTACGTATCATTTAACCACAGACAACTTTATGCGTTTTAATGTCGGGAGAGCAACCGACGGTAACCTCGAAGGTATAGTGGAAATTGACAACGTACGATCAGGTATAAAGGTTCGGCTTGTTCAGATGTAGTGAGGAAAGCAAAATAACATATACGTATCTCGAGGGGCAGTTAAGTACGACACATTCTGTTTTGGCATTCCTGTTTTCGACAGTAGCAGTTTTAAGATATCAGTATTCATTGTATTTGGTGCTGCTGCGTTAAAAGTAACCACAAGAGAGTCATTGCTGAGCGTGTTTCTAAAGCACCAGAGCGTCGTGTCCATACCTGGTCTGCAGGAAACAGTATGTGCTGTACTGCAGCCAGACCTGATCTGTTGTATTGTCCTGCTTAAGGTATTAGGAACATTGAGATGGCAATGTGCTGTAAGTGAGTCTGCTCATTCAGTCATTCTAACATCAACGGAAGTTCGATGTGAGATGGTATAACTGCTCCAAGAGGTTTTGAAGACCATAAATGTGGAATTCAGAGCAAACGAATATTTGTGAAATACTGTCGCTTAGTTTCCAAACGTCTGTAAGGGATATTTTAGTGTAGTGATGTTGCGTATGGTACTTCCTGCTAGCATTAAGAAACGTTCCAATAATACTACAGCCTTTCACATCATACACAACCCGGTCTGATTTTTGGAATGTACTTCCGTGTTGCTAGCATTTAGACTGGATCAAACTTAAACAGTCCATTTTCATAGTTATAAATCACAGCGTCAATCTTTGCGTTAGACGAACGGTTGCCACACATTTCCAGTCTCTTAGAAAAAAGTCCCGAGTTTTATCCGAATCTATAAGTTGGTAGTCATCTATAGAAGACCATTGCAATAGTGCAGGCTGATGGTCCATTTCAAGGTCAAGCAGTTCTGCTTTAATGGGATTCCTTTTATTTTTGTTGTATCCATATACGTTTCTCATAATATACCTCCTGCTCCCGACTGGTGCAAAATAGTACAATATCTCACGATTACGTAGACATCCACCTATTAAAATGCTGATATATCACATCATTCTGACCAACATATAGTGCATACATAAAGAAACCAAGCACCTCGTACCACCAATTCCATCTTCTACGTAATGGTTTTTGCTAAAGTCATATGATACATCGCCATAGTCAGCACTCAGATGTTCTTTTTCTCCTTGCAATACACCTCAATACAGAATATAGTCGTTACTAGCTTAGTGAGGAGTACACGTCGCAAAGAACTCGTTACCAGATTACATGAAACTGTAGCACATGTCTAACAAACAGCAATCTTCCGGGGGACTAAATGACATTGTTTAGCCCCTTGGAACTCTGAATTCGTTGAAAGAACAGTGATATTGCCTGTCAGTTCCATTTTCTGACACCGTAAGGATACAGTTCTCCAACGCAGGTCACAGGTATTAAGGACCACTGTGTTACCACGTGTCATATTAAGAGCAGGCATAAGTATGCTTGATGTAGGGAAAAAAAAACATGAAATGAATTCATATAATGATGTTTCTTCTTCACAATGTATAGAAATAGATAAAATAATAGTACCGTAAAACAACGTCGCTTTCGTTAAAAATCCTCTTACTGTAATTAAAACAGCATACGAGGAAAATGCAGGTCCACATTTAATGCAAGAAGCAATATATCTGCAGTGAAAGAACAGTACTCTCATTTCTTCCCATAATATTTTACACAGGCGAGCTTTGCCTCTAGCCCACAGTCAGATGGTGCTTTCAGAAAATTTGATGGAAGTATCATATTAACTGCATCCCTTGCAGTATTTTTTCCATCTATGTTTTGACGTATTAATCTCAAAAGCCTTACACTTTCCAAGAAGCACAAGCAGTCACTTGAAAAACGAGACGGCGTGTTCAACCCGTGGGCTCTGCGCTGCCTTCCAATATATCAACTCTCTACCACAATGGGAACACACGGTTTCATATCCATCACCAATCAAGAGATGAATGTGGGAGTTTCTCCATTCTGCACAGGTTACGAGTTTTGTACGAAAGAAACAGTTCGACCCACTAAAGATACACTTCCACATATATACCTCCCAAACACCCTCAGATTTCCACTACATTACTTGTTTTAAGAGGTACGTACATTTCCGCTGACGTGAGCATGGTGTCACTTCTTGTCACATGTTCTACGTCTGATTGTTCATGCATTGCAATTGCAAACCCCTAGGGCAATAGCGCAGATTTTCTGTATATGTGTGTATCTGTTCCAGGATACGATTTAAAGGAGGGTCCTCCACATGTTACAGCGGGGGTAGGTTTCGAAGGTGAATCCTCCAGTGATACGTCCGGGACTGTGTCTAAAATTGGATTTAGCAGCAGTACATCTAGGGCCCTCCACGAAAAACTGATACATACGCACATACAGAAAAATGGTGCAATTGCACAAGGTGTTTACAATTGTACTACACTTATAAGCAAGTTTAGAATACGTGACCGGAAGCGATGTCATGATCACTTGAGCAGAAATGTCTGAATCTTGGATCTTCAGAGTACACGAAATATGTAAAGGGAGCTTTCAGCAGGTCGCTCTGAGACATAGTGGATATCTGAGGGTGTTGGGGACGTATATCTGAGAAAGTGTATCTTTGGTGGGTCGAACTGTTTCTTTTGTATGATACTTCTAATCTGTGCAGAATGGAGATACTCCCACATTCATATCCTGAATCAGCAGCATTAAGCAGTTAATGAGTAATGTGCAGGAGAGTAGGTTAACTCACCCTAAACAGACCATACGATGCAACGTTGTTCATTAGCTATTAAGCAACGTCCTCACAAAAGAAGTGAAGCTACATTCTCTTACAAAAAAAGAAAAAAAAAAAAAAAAGAAAATGGCTCTGAGCACTATTGGACTTAATATCTGAGGTCATCAGTCCCCTAGAACTTGGAACTACTTAAACCTAACTAACCTAAGGACATTACACACATCCACGCCCGAGGCAGGCTTCGAACCAGCGACCGTAGCGATTGCGCGGTTCCAGACTGAAGCGCCTAGAACCGCTCGGTCACAGCGGCTAGCGATTCTCTTACACTGGCGATGGAGATGAAACTGTATGTTTCCATTCTGGTGGAGGGCGGAAATAGTGTGATGAAATGAACAAAACATGGGTTAAACATGATGTGTAGCTTTCCAAGGGCTTGTCAATGTTTCTTGCAAAGGGTAAGGATTTTGAGTATAATGCCTGTCTGAATATACGTGCAAGAGTTACTGCAAAGGATGGACTTACTATTAAACCTCCACGAAATCTTCTGAAAGCAGCATCAGGGTACCGTGTGACTGTGAGAGCGTCTGAGAATGCTCGCCTGTGTAAAATCTGCTTCCACGATGAAATGAGGATACTATTATTTCCAAGAAAATGTTCAAATTTATGTGAATTCCTGAGGGACCAAACTGCTGAGGTCATCGGTCCCTAGTCTTACACAGTACTTAAACTAACTTATGCTATGAACGACAAATACACCTATGCCCGACGCAGGACTCGAACCTCCGGCGGGAGAGGCCGTATTCCAGAATGAGATTTTCACTCTGCAGCGGAGGTGCGCTGGAATGAAACTTTCTGGCAGATTAAAACTGTGTGCCGGACCGAGACTCGAACTCGGGGCCTTTGCCTTTCGCGGGCAGAGCGCTTATGACTGTTATTGTGACATCTATTATTTATACATTGTTAACACGCACTGTGACGGAAAACATCATTAAAATTTATTTCATGTTTTTTCCTACGTTAATTACACTTAGGGCTGCTCTTAATAGCTATTATTACACTGTGGTTGTATCACCACCTAACATGAGTTAAAAAATGTTGATTTTTTTTGTTATTGAAACAGAATGAACAGACAATACCTCCATTCTATCAACGTATGCAGTTTCCCAAGGGGTTAAAAAAATCGTTTCATTCCCTAATGGAGTGGTATTGTTAAGACCTGTGCTGCACAGTTTCATATGATCCAGTAACAAGTGCTTTGTGACATGTACACCCCACTAAGCCAGCAGCGACTAGATTGTTTATTGGAGTGTATTGCAGGAAGAAAACGAAAACACGAGCGCTGCCTACGGCCTTATGTTATACTGCTTTATTGAAAAGCGTTATACAGCAGATGTAATCCGAAATAGCGGTAGAAGGTGCTTGCTTTATTAATGTACGCACTACGTGTTGGACAGAAGGATGACGTCGTATATCAGAATTTTAATAGAGGGTGTCTATGTAGCATAGAGACATTGTACCATTTTCCACCAGTCAGGAGCAGGGGGCAAATAAGAAAAACTGGTATGGATAGAGCAGGAATGGTCGGCCAGAGTGGCCGAGCGGTTCTAGGCGCTACAGTCTGGAACCACGGGACCGTTGCGGTCGCAGGTTCGAATCCTGCCTCGGGCATGGATGTGTGTGATTTCCTTAGGTTAATTAGGTTTAAGTAGTTCTAAGTTCTATGGGACTGGTGACGTCGTAAGTTAAGTCCCATACTGCTCAGCGCCATTTGAACAGCAGAAGTGTAGGAAATCCAACTGAAGCATAAATGGTTGACATTGAAATGGACCATAAGCCTCTACTATTGCAATGGCCTTCTACGGATAGCTACTAGCTTATGCATTCAGATAAAACGCGCAGCATTTTTTTAAAAAAATGGAAATGTGTGACTGCCTTACACCTGGAAGAAATGTTTACATATTCCTCCGCTACAAAACAACTTGGGTTTTAAGATGCGATTTATAACTATGGAAATGGACTGCTGGAATTTGGTCTCTCTAAATGCCAGCGATACAGAAGTACGTTCCAAAAATCTGTGTGGGATATTCACAGAGGTGACGGAAGTCATGGGATAGCGATATGCAGATACACAGACGGCGTTAGTGTCACATACGCAAGGTATAAAAGGCCCGCAATGGTGGTCGGAACCAGGCGCGTGGTATACTCCATTTCGAATATCGTTAGGAAATTCAGTATTCAGTGCCAAGTGTGTGCCGAGAACACCAAATTTCATACGTCAGATGATACCAAGGACAAGGCAGTGGCCGAGGGACGGCCTCCACTTAAAGAGCATCATCGTTTGCGCGGGTTGTCAGTGCTAACAGACATGGCACACTGTGTAACATAATCGCAGAAATCAACGTGGGACGTACGACGAACGTATCCGTCAGGTGAGAGCGACGAATTACGGCGCTGGTGGGCTATGGCAGCAGGCGCCAACGCCATTGCATCTCTCTTGGCCTTTGACCGTACCGGCTGGACCCTTTACGCATGTAAGACCGTGGCCTGGTCAGATGAGTGCAGATTTTACCTGGTAAGACGTGATGGCATGGCCCGAGTATAGAGCTCACTCCATGAAGCCACTGACCCGTCAGCTAGGCGCTACGCAAGGTGGCGGGGCTCCATGCTGGTGTGAACTGTGTTTACGCGGTACAGACTGGGCCCCCCGGTCCTACTGAACCGATCATTAATTGGAAATGATTATGTTCGCCCATTTGTAGACCATTTTCAGTCATTCGTGGACTTAATACTGCCAAACAACAACGGGATTTTTATGGCCATAATTGTTTGCAGTTAGTTTGAAGGAATTACGAACAGTTCAAGTGAATAATTTGGCCACCCATATCGGACGATATGAATCCCACTGAACATTTATAGGACATGGTCGAGAGGTCAGTTCGTGCACAAAATCGCGCACCGCTAACTTCGCAGTTGTGGACAGCTATGGACGCAGGATGGTGCAGGTGGAGAAATCGGCTGTGGTAGGGCACGCGCTGTGTCAGACCGACCACGTACTAATATTCGCCGACGCGGAAGTTCTGGCTGTAGAGAAGAACTATCACACCCGCTTGTTCAGAGAAACTGTAGAAATACACAAAGACGAGGCTTCAACAAGAAAGAGGAAAGCCTCGAGCTAAACGGATCCTGGCTTCCCGTGCTGCAGCGAACGACCGTCGCAGGTAGCAAGAGGAGAACCGCACCGGAAATGACCGCGGAGAAGCCCTCGGACGTTGGCGCGCCAGGTACATATAGTCTGCGGCCGCGAGCTCGGCTCCAGTCCACCACCAGCGATGGAGGGCGACACTCTGACAATGCCAGCCACTCGTGCTGGCGAAACGTCAGAAAAATCGTCGGATGAACGTCGGTCGATGAACTCGAGACAGAAGCCAACAGCCAGTTTGGCAACAAGACGCCACGAAAGCCTTAACAATTTTGTAAGGTACAATTTGTTGGATGCATTGACCTGACAATAAACCGCAATGCTGTAATACTTAAAAATTAATATTCCGAAATATATTGGATGAGGAGCTTAGGTACGCATTTCTTCGAACTTTCCATATGAGTATTATTGTCTTCTAGCTTACGCAACGACCAACATTGGAACTTTTATTTTACAGTGTTGGAACTTCTATTCTACTGTGCCGTTTCCCCTCGTACAGTGATGCTAGTACAGTGACTCTCGTACATTTACTCGTCTGATAGTACAGACAGATAAATTTTGATGTTAAAATTAAACCATTTCGATAATTACTCTGTAGACTGCGGAGACGGGACTATTAGTATGTGCAAAGATTTGAATACCTAAGAAGCATGAAAGAAAGCGACTGGAAGAGGATTACAGAAATTGAAACCGGTATAGGAATGGCAAACGAGGTACTTTTTTTTAGGAAAAAAGAGTTTTCTGCAGCAATACGGACAAAAATTTGAGGAAAAGACATACAAAATGTATTGCATGTAGTGTTGAATGAGAAAGAAAGATAGAACATGCGTAGAGACCTTCGGAATGTGGACATGTGGAAGGATGGAAAGGATAAGTTGCATGCAGAGAGTGAAAAATGAGGAAGTAAAGAGGAGATTGGGAGATCAAAGACCGTAACTGAATGTAAGAAAAAGAAGAAAAGGGTCTGGATTCGACATATATTAGGAAAGAACGAGGGGTTTATAAAAACAGTCTTGGAAGGCTGTGCGGAATGGAGGAGCAGGCGAGAGAAGAAGAGATTTCAGTTCCTGGTTGAGGTGACGCACATACAGCAACAGGAAATGGAGTCTCAAATAACTTGAGCAGAAAACTGCTGATGATTAAGAAAACTTGCCACCAACAGTTACAACTCTGTAAAACAAAGAAAGGTTCTTGTCAGCTTTTTAACATACAGAGAAAATAATTCGTCCGTGATATTTGTCGAAGGACAACTGTGAGACAATTGTTATGGCCAACAGTTTATTTACAGTATGTATCAGTTATTTAATTGTATCCACAACTGAGTCAGTGTAAGCTGGAAAAGTCATAGAAAGTTGGCTCTCTGGAAAGGAAAAAGACTATGGTTGCTCTTAATGACGATCCTCGTTTGAATGCTTTTGTCTCCGGGACTGGAGAAAAACTGCTGATGAGAAAACTTGTTCCACGGAGCCCGAGCTGCGCCTTTGAGTTCTCATTTCTTTTGTCTTGCGTACCCTCTGATTATTATGCACGGCTTCCAGGGAGCAAGTATTGCTGCTGCAGCCCGAGGCACGGAGTCTTCTCCTCCAAACGAACACAAAGCGCACTTTAATGTTTCTCTTCTCTGACGTACGCGAACGCCGGTGCAGCGTATTTCACAAGTGTGACGATTTTTTCCTTTATGCCAGAGACAATGTTCCACATCCCTACATTATTTACTGTTTCTTTATAGACAAATGCGTTTGCTTCATCTCATCAGGCAAGGAAAGTCCCAACGTGAAAAATGTTGTATTTAAACTGTGTTGGAAGTATGAATACAAGTGAACGCTACGGAGTGCAGTGTATTAAAACTACGATTACGTGCAAAGGAAAGAGGTGAGACTTGGACAAAACAGAACGTCACGCTGGGCTCCTGTGTCGTCTAACTCGTACTTGTCACGGTCTTCGGTCCGAACACTGGTCTGCTGCAGCTCTCCACGCTACCAAATTACTACGGCACTACAACCAGCTTACCGTAGTAGTAGATCCTTCGTCTCTCTCAACAATTCTTACTCCCTCACCCCCCCCCCTCCCCACACACACACCCCACACCCATACACGCTTCCTATCAGTACTAAACTGACGATTCCTTGAAGTCTTCGATGTGTCCTACCAACCCATCCCTTCTTTTAGTCAAATTGAGCCACAAATACCTTTTCTCCAGACCTCATCAGCCATGCGATCAATCGCCCTGAGCTCCAGCATTCTTCTGCAGTACCACATTTCAGAAGTTTCTCTTCGCTTGTTCATCGTCCACACTTCGCCTCCGCACAAGGCTACACTCCAGGCGAACACCCACACAACAGACTTCTTCACTTAAATTTGTATTATATGTTAACAAATTTCTCTTCCTCAGAAATACTTTTCTTGTCATTGTCATATGAATTTTACACCCTCTCTACTTCAGCCACCATCACTTATCTTACTACCGAAACAACGAAACTCATCTACTACTTTTAGTGTCTCATTTCCAAATGTAACGACCGCAGCATCGCCGCATTTAATTCGATTATATTCCATTACCCAAGCTTCCCTTTTCAGATATAGTAGGAGTCAATGAAGTGAAGTGGAAGGAAGGCAAGGATTTCTGGTCAGATGAGTATCGGGTAATATCAACAGCAGCAGAAAATGGTATAACAAGTCTAGGATTCGTTATGAATAGGAAGGTAGGGCAGAGGGTTTGTTACTGTGAACAGTTCAGTGACCGGGTTGTTCTAATCAGAATCGACAGCAGACCAACAAGACAACGATAGTTCAGGTATATATGCCGACGTCGCAAGCTGAAGATGAACAGACAGAGAAAGTGTATGAGGATATTGAAAGGGTAATGCAGTATGTAAAGGGGGACGAAAATCTAATAGTCATGGGCGACTGGAATGCAGTTGTAGGGGAAGGAGTAGAAGAAAAGGTTACAGGAGAATATGGGCTTGGGACAAGGAAGGAAAGAGGAGAAAGACTAATTGAGTTCTGTAACAAGTTTCGGCTAGTAATAGCGAATACCCTGTTCAAAAATCACAAGAGGAGGAGGTATACTTGTAAAAGGCCGGGAGATACGGGAAGATTTCAATTAGATCACATCATGGTTAGACAGAGATTCCGAAATCAGATACTGGATTGTAAGGCGTACCCAGGAGCAGATATAGACTCAGATCACAATATAGTAGTGATGAAGAGTAGGCTGAAGTTCAAGACATTAGTCAGGAAGAATCAATACGCAAAGAAGTGGGATACGGAAGTACTAAGGAATGACGAGACACGTTTGAAGTTCTCTATCGCTATAGATACAGCAATAAGGAATAGCGCAGTAGGAAGTACAGTTGAAGAGGAATGGACATCTCTAAAAAGGGCCATCACAGAAGTTGGGAAGGAAAACATAGGAACAAAGAAGGTAGCTGCGAAGAAACCGTGGGTAACAGAAGAAATACTTCAGTTGATTGATGAGAGGAGGAAGTACAAACATGTTCCGGGAAAATCAGGAATACAGAAATACAAGTCGCTGAGGAATGAAACAAATAGGAAGTGCAGGGAAGCTAAGACGAATTGGCTGCAGGAAAAATGTTAAGACATCGAAAAAGATATGATTGTCGGAAGGAGAGACTCAGCATACAGGAAAGTCAAAACAACCTTTGGTGACATTAAAAGCAACGGTGGTAACATTAAGAGTGCAACGGGAATTCCACTGTTAAATGCAGAGGAGAGAGCAGATAGGTGGAAAGAATCAGCATCTACTGGACATGATGGTATCACTATCCAGATGGTAAAACTTATTATTGACCAACTACTGCCCTCTAGAACAGACATTTTCAACGATTCATTAATCACAAGTGTTTTCCCTGAGGCCTGGAAACTGGGACAAATTAAGCCACTGCCTAAAAAGGACATCGCCACAGCAGCCTCTGACTACCGCCCCATCTGCCTTCTTCCTGCACTATCAAAGGCCTTAGAATATATAGTTCATGACCAGCTCACCAACTACCTAACTACTAACAACCTATTAGACGAATACCAATCAGGTTTCCGTAAACATCGAAGCACAACATCCGCTCTGATAAAGGTGACAGATGACCTGAAACTTGCCATGGACAGACAAGAAGCGACTATCATTTGCTTCTTAGATTTCAGCAAAGCATTTGATACTGTCGACTTCGACATCTTACTAGCCAAACTTAGCGGTCAAAATTTCTCACCAAGCGCAGTGCAATGGTTTCGCTCATACATGACGTCTCGTCAGCAACGCGTCCTGTCTGGGGATATTAAATCACAATGGCGGCAGGTAGTGTCAGGCGTTCCCCAAGGCTCAGTATTAGGTCCTATACTCTTCTCTCTTTATGTCAATGATGTGTCATCGGTCCTGACCTATTGCAAATACCATATGTATGCTGATGACCTTCAGTTGTATCTAAGTGCGAAACCAAGCAATCTCAAGAAAGCTATTGAAAATTTCAATACTGACCTCGACGCACTGTCAAAATGGGCACAGGACATAGGTCTAAAACTAAACCCATCTAAAACCCAAGCGGTACTTGTTGGTCACTCTAAGCTCATTAGCCCAAAACATCGGGAATCCGTACCACCTCTTATCCTAAATGGAACAATTATTAACTTCTCGCCCTCAGCAAAGAGTTTGGGAGTAATAATAGATGAAAATCTAAATTGGACAGAGCACGTAACTGTAGTGTGCAAAAAAGCATCAGCATCCCTTCATGTCCTACAAAAATATAAAAAACTCTTCCCTTTCGATCTGAAAAAGAAATTAGTACAAACGCTTATACTCCCAATCATTGACTACAGCGATATTATCCTACAAGGCCTCTCTCAGGAAAATTCCCGACGTCTAGAACTGGTCACGAATGCCTGCGTCCGATATATCTGTGACGTTCGACTTTTTGATCACATTTCACCAGCATATGCAAAATTGTCCTGGCTGCGTGCAGACAAACGCAGAGATTTCCATACACTCTGTCTCATCTACTGCCTTATAAATGTACACTGTCCCTCATATCTCTCCTCGTCCCTAACACTCATGTCGGAACAACATGACAGAAACACACGTTCCCATCATAATAAAATCCTCTCCGTTCCACTGCATCGCTCAGTCACCTTCTCCAAGTCCTTTACAGTAGCGGGAACCCGACTCTGGAATAACCTCCCTCGTTATGTTAGAGAACTTAAAAACATGACCGGCTTCAAAAAACAGTTAATGACGTATCTACTTAAGCAACAGTAATGCCTTCCTCTGTACATGAGTGCACTTCACCTCATTACTTCCCTCTCTCCCCCTCCTTAAACCTCCCTTACCCAAAACTCGCTATACTAGTAAACATCTACTTTACACACCAAAATATTAATGTACATCTGCACAAACCTTCATTACTATTGCGAATCTTTCTCATGTTTGTCATTATTATTTGATTTTTTTTTACTGTTATTATTATTGCTTTCACCATAATATGTATGTATAGCACCTGATGTAAAAATACTGCCGGCATTTACTTTATTAGGTCTTAGTCATGTTTATCATTATTATTTGATTTTTTGTTTTACTGTTATTATTATTGCTCTTATCATAATCTGTATGTATAGCAACTGTTGTAAAAATACTTCCGCATTTACTTTATTAGGTCTTAGTCACTAGTCTTTATTCATATTGTCACTAGAGTAAGCTAATTTTTCTCATTTAAACTATGTTCATGATGTTACTCTGGTGTGTGAAATGCTGCATGTGTGGAACACTGGTCCGATGTAAGAGAGGGCCTGATGGCCCTAATCTGATCAGGTTAAATAAATAAATAAATAAATAAATAAAATACATTGAAAGCCTCTATGAGGGTGAAGATTTGTCTGATGTGATAGAAGAAGAAACAGGAGTCGATTTAGAAGAGATAGGGGATCCTGTATTAGAATCGGAATTTAAAAGAGCTTTGGAGGACTTACGGTCAAATATGGCAGAAGGGGTAGATAACATTCCATCAGAATTTCTAAAATCATTGGGGGAAGTGGCAACAAAACGACTATTCACGTTGGTGTGTAGAATATATGAGTCTGGCGACATACCATCTGACTTTCGGAAAAGCATCATCCACACAATTCCGAAGACGGCAAGAGCTGGCAAGTGCGAGAAATATCGCACAATCAGCTTAACAGGTCATGCATCGAAGCTGCTTACAAGAATAATATAGAGAAGATTGGAAAAGAAAATTGAGAATGCGCTAGGTGACGATCAGTTTGGCTTTAGGAAAAGTAAAGGGGCGAGAGAGGCAATTCTGACGTTACGGCTAATAATGGAAGCAAGGCTAAAGAAAAATCAAGACACTTTCATAGGATTTGTCGACCTGGAAAAAGCGTTCGACAATATAAAATGGTACAAGCTGTTCGAGATTCTGAGAAAAGTAGGGGTAGGCTATAGGGAGAGACGGGTCATATACAATATGTGCAACAGCCAAGAGGGAATAATAAGAGTGGACGATCAAGAACGAAGTGCTCATATTAAGAAGGGTGTAAGACAAGGCTGTAGTCTTTCGCCCCTACTCTTCAATCTGTACATTAGGAAGCAATGATGGAAATAAAAGAAAGGTTCAGGAGTGGAATTAAAATACAAGGTGAAAGGATATCAATGATAGGATTCGCTGATGACATTGCTATCCTGAGTGAAAGTGAAGAAGAATTAAATGATCTGCTGAACGGAATGAATAGTCTAATGAGTACACAGTATGGTTTGAGAGTAAATCGGAGAAAGACGAAGGTAATGAGAAGTATTAGAAATGAGAATATCGAGAAACTTAACATCAGGATTGATGGTCACGAAGTCAATGAAGTTAAGGAATTCTGCTACCTAGGCAGTAAAATAACCAATGACGGACGGAGCAAGGAGGACATCAAAAGCAGACTCGCTATGGCAAAAAAGGTATTTCTGGCTAAGAGAAGTCTACTAATATCAAATACCGGCCTTAATTTGAGGAAGAAATTTCTGAGGATGTTCGTCTGGAGTACAGCATTGTATGGTAGTGAAACATGGACTGTGGGAAAACCGGAACAGAAGAGAATCGAAGCATTTGAGATGTGGTGCTATAGACGAATGTTGAAAATTAGGTGGACTGATAAGGTAAGGAATGAGGAGGTTCTATGCAGAATCGGAGAGGAAAGGAATATGTGGAAAACACTGATAAGGTGAAGGGACAAGATGATAGGACATCTGCTAAGACATGAGGGAATGACTTCCATGGTACTAGAGGGAGCTGTAGAGGGCAAAACCTGTAGAGGAAGACAGAGATTGGAATACGTCAAGCAAATAATTGAGGACGTAGGTTGCAAGTGCTACTCTGAGATGAAGAGGTTAGCACAGGAAAGGAATTCGTGGCGGGCCGCATCAAACCAGTCAGTAGACTGATGACCGAAAACAACAAACCCTAGCTTCGCTTTCATTAATGTTCAGCAATAACATCGGGGATAAGCGGCAACCCTATCTCACTCCCTTCTCAATCACTGTTTCTCGCTCATGCCATTCGACTCTTAACTACTGTCTGGTTTCTGTAAAAGTTGTACACAAACTTTCGCTCCTTATATTTTACCCCTGCTACCTTCAGAATACCAAAGACTGTATTCCACTCAACACTGTCACAAGCTTTCACCAAATCGACAAATAATATAAACGTCGGTTTATCCTGCTTTAACCTACCTTCTATGATAAGTCGTAGCGTCAGTATTGTCTTATGACTTACTAATTTCTCCGGAACCCAAACCGATCTTCCTCGAGGTCGGCTTCTACAACTGTTTATGTCCCGTAAATAATTCGTGTCAGTATTTTGAAGCCATTAGTTATTCGGTAATGTTCACATCTGTCAGAAACTGCTTTTTTTTTCAAATTGGAATTACAACGTCCTTCTTGAAATATAAGGATGTTTCCTCTCACTCATACACCTTCTACACCGGGTGGAATCCTTTTGTCAATATTGGCTGTCGTAAGGTTATGAGTGGTCGTGAGGGAAAGTCTGCTCCGGGGTTCTAGTTTCGACTCACAGCCGTGCGGGGTTGCCGCGCGTTCAGGGGCGCCTTGCCACTGCTAGCGCGACTTCCCCCCCGTCGGAGGTTTGAATCCTCCTTCGTGCATGTGTGTGCGTGTGTGTGTGTGTGTGTGTGTGTGTGTGTGTGTGTGTGTTTTGCCCTTAGCGGCAGTTAGTTTAAGATAGATTAAGTAGTGTGTAAGCCTAGCGACCGATAATCTTAGCAGTTTGGTCCCATAGGAACGTACCCCAAAATTGATTCGACTCAGATCCTTCAGCGCTTTGTCAAACGAGCCTCGCAGTTCCGTATCTCCCTTCGCATCTTTATATACTTCCTCTTCCCTTTCTATAATACTGTCCAGGTTCATTCCCCTTCTATAACACTTTTATATATTCGTCCCACGCTCCAGCTTCGTTTTCTCTCGTTAGTAATTGCTCGCCATCTGAGTTCTTGACGCTTGTACACCTGCTCCTCCCTTCTCCAGAGACCTCTTTAATTTTCCCGTATTTGCCTTAGTTACGTAAGTTTCTACAGGTCTGCGTTCGTCCATTAGCTATTCCAACTTAGTCACTTTACACTTTTCGTCAATCTCATTTTTTAAACGTCTGTGTCCCATTTCGCCTCCTTCATGTGCTGCATTTTTATATGTTCTCATTTTATCGAAACAATTCAATATCTCCCGTGATATCCAAGGATATCTACTAGACCTTGTTTTTTTACCTATTTTATCATCTACTGCCTTTACTTTCTCATCCCTGAGCTACCCATTCGAATTCTACTGTATTCGTCAACTGTTGGCTAATGTTTCCTTTGAAACTTCCAGAAACCTCCGGTTCTTTCAACTTATCCATATCCTATCTCCTTAATTTCATACCTTTGTGCAAATTCTTCAATTTGAGTATTCAGATCATAGTCTTCCGTCCCTGAGAATGTCTCGCAGTTTAAAATCTGGTTCTCAAATCTTTGTCTTGTATAATTACTCTGAAACCTTCCAGTGTGTCTCGGTCTCTTCTTTTATGATTCTTAAACCAAGTGTCCGTGCAAAATTCTAACAGGCGGCTTCCTTTTTCATATACTTCTTTTGTTCCTCTTCTTACCTGCCATCACACTTACGTCATCCTCTCCGTTAACTATTTGAATAATTTCCTTTACTATTCATAAATTCTTTCAATCTCTTCATCATCTGCGGAGCTAGGTGGCATATAAACCTGTACTATTGTGGTACGTGTTGCTTTCATGTCTGTTGCTGATATGATACTGCTACATTTGATTTTGTATTTATTACTCTGTACTCACCTCACGAGAAGTCTTGTTCATCCTGCCACCGAACTTTATCCAACTTCACCCTACCCATTTCTCCTTTTAAATTTTATAACCTACCTGCCCAATTACAGGATCTAACATTCCATGCTCTGATTCGTAGAATGTCACCCCTGTCTTCCTAGATGATGAGATGATCCTGAGAAGTTCCCACCCAGAGACCCGAACAGGGGATATTCTCCATATGCAATAATTTACTCAAGACGTTATCCTCAGCGTATAACGATACAGAAGAGCTGCATGCACTTGGGAAAAGTAACGGCTGTAGTTCCCCTGTCTTTCAGTCACTCACGGCAGGGCGAGGTCATGTTAGCTGACGCTGGCCAGATCAGTCAGTCATCCAGACTGTTGACCCTGCAAAGTCTGCTGCCCCTCTTCAGGAACCACACGTTTGTCTGGCCTCTCAACAGATACCCCTCCGTTGTGGTTGCACCTGCGGTAGGGCTATATGTATCGTAGACGTATCAGATTCAAAATTTAAATTTTCAATACACGAAGTCGCCATTTGTAATCTGAGTGCATACAATTGGGCATCATTTGACACATTACCCCCTCGCAGCTCCCTCAGCATACCATAGAGAGATTCTCAATTTCTGCGCTATGCTCCAAGCCATGAAATAAACGATGCGGAAATGATCTCCATAACAATTATTTGATGGGTCATTTATCCAACGACAATTTGAGATACTTCAGTGATGTACCAATGACAGTGGTTATTAGAGTGAAATGATGATTTCAACTGTTTTACCGGAAAAATGAAACCTAACATTAATATTACTTGCAGTCATTTGTGCATATTTCCCTTGTTAGTGGTGTTTCTACACTCACATGCTATATTTTAATTTTTGTTTGGGATAATTGGGATCATTACGCAGAAATAATTTCTAACAGCGCCAATTGCCCTTTCCGACCAAGGCTTTCATGGCAGTCTGGCAGGAAATGTCTGTCACACTAATAGGCCGCAGATCAAACAGTCCGCTCACGTCTCTGGTGGAGTGTGGAATAATGAGGACTGACAACACAGAAAACACACACACACACACACACACACACACACACACACACACACACACACACACTCTTTGGATTTTACAGAAGCAATGGATATCATCGAAATCGACGAAGAAACTTAAGAAATGTATCTCAATTCTGGTGGTTCTGACAAGGATTTCAGGAGATTTGAATTGATTGAGAAGTTAGTGTTGCTTCAGAACGCGTTCTAACTGGTTGAGAACCTGCTGGGTTTCATCTAATTCACTGCCGGTGAGCTCCTAAGACTGCCGGCCTAACAGTGTCGCTGGAATGTCGGTGGGTTCACAGAGCGTCACACCTTACATGATGGTTTGACGGTGAGGTGAGAAAAGTTGTTCAATGAAGTGGCATCACTCAGTTTGAGAGACGCAGTGGCACCTGTTCAGCAAGACCACACACAGTTCTGTAGGCCAGGCCACACGCAGTTGTTTAGGCCAGACCACACACTGGCCATGAGCCCGCTGCTCGAGAACATTGCATTCCCTATCACTTGTGTAGTTAAAGACACCAGCTGGGGTTGGTAAGGAAAATGATGCACAATGATGCCAACAGCTTACTTAGGAGCGACCAATGCTAATCCGCTAATCCGCGACCGTAGTCTCCACTCGTCTTTTGAGCTGGCAGGAATTCAGCAGCGGACTGTGGTCTGCACGGGGAAGGTTTTGTCTCTCCGTTTTAGATTCGTGAATTCAGTGTTGCTCTAATGAGCAGCATGGGGAGCAGGAGTTGACCTAAGCGCAGTGTGAGTGGGTCAAGGCGTGCCGATTCTCCGGTCTCCGGATAATCTCCCTCTATCGAAGGAGACGGCACAGCTGTCACCGTTCGGGACAAAACTTTCGAAAGTAACTGCAGTGCTCGACAGCTTAGCTGTTCGTTACAATAGTAATCGTTAAAACCAAACACTGGAAAACACAATTTTGTGATCTTTCTTTTGCACATCAAAGAGGCAAGGAGAAATTTTTCACGCAATGGATATCCCTTCTCACATCGCACAAACCGGAAATATCCTGAACGCGCCCTTACCTTTAAGGAACACTGTGTGAGTAGGAAAATTAAGCAACGCACTCTAACAACATAAAAAGGCCACTGACAAAAAACAGCAGAGAGGTGGTGATGAGGGGGGGGGGGGGGGGGGAAGGGGTGAGAGAGCAAAACCCACTCCCTCAAACGGCTGCTTTTCCTTCGTGTTTTTCCGTCGTAGGATATGCGTCTCAGATCTTGCGAAGCTTTACTCGTGGAAAAGAAGAAGATATGGCCCTGAACGTGACGTGACGTATCGTTATAGGAGGTCTTTGTCCTTCCGCTGTAAATCGGGTCTGTCAGCTCACGTAGGAGTAAGGAGGGGTTGAAAAAACAAAAGCAAGTGACAGATCCCACACACCCCGTGTTTGGACATATTACTCTGCCTCTGTCTGAAATCAAGATACAGCTTTCTATAATCAGCAGAAGGAACACCATTATCAGCTAAAAAATGCAGAGTAGAACTGGCAGAAGTCGACTGAAGCAAGGCCATGGAACAACGCGCAGGAAGAACTTTATGGGGTTTCCGAACTCCCTTACACCACTCGGAAACTCATGAACCACCTAAGGAGGGCCTCGTGTAAAGAAAATCTGGAGAAACAGAGCTGCACAAATGCTACGAATGCGGCCAACTACAGGATCCACCCCTCTTGCCAATCTGCAGAAAGTGCCTCTTGGACGACGTCACTACAGCAGATAACAGTGTAATTGTGTGCAAAGTTGTGAGTGGGACCCAAGTTAGTGTCCAGTCGCTAGCGGATGAGACACTAACTGAAACTGAAGGTAGGAAAACAAAAACAGAAACGTTGAACTCCTTTCTTGGATGTAACTGTGCAGGGGATTACCCAGGAATACTGTTCCAATTTAATTCTCCTACCATTGAAAAGATGAGTGAAATAGGTATTAGCGCCATTGGCACTGAGAAACAACTGAACTCGTAAAAACTCAACAAAGCTCCAGTGCCGGAAGTTATAATCCACAGAATAGGAAGATTTTGTTACGGGAGGCTGGCCAGTATGTAGGATCACAAAGCAGGCTCACCAGACGACGAGCCAGATCGTCACGCAGCGTTGGAGCGCCCGGGCGAGCGAGAAGCGTGTCGTGCTGGGACTGAGAGAGACAGTGGGGATTCACCTACCAAGCTGGGCGCCAAGAAACCAATTTTTTATTACATCCATTTACTGCTTAAATATTAGTATAAAGATCCAGCCGTGTTCATTCCCTGACTAGCACTTAGAACTCGTTAATGTTAACTTCTGCAGAAATTCATCAGGAAACGCTGATTACAAATTTTAGTTAGTGTCAGTGCTTGTTGATGGAATGGCTGGACCAAGCACAAGAGTGTCCTGAGAGGGCAGGCGCCAAACTGCTAAGACAGCTCGCTACTAGTTTACGATCCGTTTCTGAGGAGGTAACACGTGAATCCGCGTATAAAATTTGATCTCATGTAAAGACGGAGTAGTCTGTTGAAAAGTTGTCTCTGATGACGTACTTGCGCAATTTTGTATTACTCCAAGGCAGTCTACGGTCGGTTTTCTACGTGGCAGCACGCGAACTATTGTGTGAAGTGAAATCCGGAATAAAGACGGAATTAATTGTTAAAGTTGCCTCGTAAAGCATATTTTTGCCATCTTATGTTGATTCCAATATTCTATGAAGCATTTTTGAGACTTTTGCGGTGCTCGGGAACTTATGATAATGATCGTAGATCTTCTTATGAATATTATCAACATACTGGCTCTAGAAATCGTTTTACGTTTTTCGACTGGTGAAATAAAACAAAATTAGTTGGAATCCTAATATTTCACGATTCTCTTTATACTCAGCACTTAAACCTGCCCACTTGTCACGACATTACGCACTGTTTAGTGCACAAGTGATAAGAGATGTCGACGGACAGAAACGAAGCCACCTGGGGCAACGTATACACGATGCGAGGTAGGGAAATTGGCTACAATTCAGTTACGAGAAGAAGAGAACGGACGCATTAGACTTACATCTATAAATCACACGTAGCATTTCTGTGCGTCCCCGTACAAATATTGCGGAAGACGATATTTCGAACATTTATTCCCCTATCTGCTGTGATAGGGTTAAACTTGGCATCACTTGTTTGGGAAAAATGTGTTTAAACAGCGCTTAGTTTTAATAGGAAGCTTTGAAGCCTTATTATAGTGTTAAAAGCACAGCTAACACACGTCTACGAGAAGAAAAGGAGAACTGATCCACACAGAACTACCGTCCAATATTCATGACATCCACTTGTAGCAGAATCTTAGAACGTATTCTGAGCTCGTGTGTACTGAGATACCTCGAACGAAATGACCTCCCCTATGCTCAACCAAAATAGATTCCGAAAACACCAATCACTCGAAAGGGAAGAGGAACGTTCGTGACTTTACATACTGAAAGGCATATATCAAGGCAGGCTGGTAGATGCAGTATTTCTCGATTTCCAAAAAGCTTTTAAATTGGTACCACATCTTCGCTTATTATCGAAAGTACTATTGTATGCGGTATCAGGCGAAATTTGTGACCGTTCTGAGAAGTCCTTGGTAAGTAGGATTCAGCAGCTGTGTTGGATGGACAGTCATCGACAGATGTAGAAATAACTCCGGGTGTATTCTGGAGAAGTGTGATGGGACTCTTCCTTTTCATAATGTAAATTAATACCCTTGCGGACAATATTAATAGTAACCTCGTAGTTTTCGGAGATGATCCAGTTATCTGTAATGAAAGAAGCTGCACAGATATACGGTCAGTTCTCGATAAGATTTCAAGGCGGTAAAAAATTGCCAAATTACACTGAGGTGACAAGTCGTGGAATAGTTGGAGCTAGACAAATGGATTATTTCATTTCGGCAACCGTTTGGAAATGAAATATCCAGAGATCAGCAGACTGTGCCGAGACTGCGAAATTTCAGGCATTACCTCTCAGCCTGACTTCGCAGTGGCCAATGGCCTTCACTTAACGACCGAGGGTAGCGCCGTTTGCGTGCAGAGTTGTCGGGGCTAACAGACAGGCAACGCTGCGTGAAATAACCGCAGGAATCAATGTGAGTCGTACGACGGACGTGTTTGTTGGGCAATGGCAGCAGACCGCCAATGCGAATGCCTGACAGCGTGACACAACCTCCTGCGCCTGTCCTGGGCTCGTGACCATGTCGATCCGACCCTAGAGAAGTGGAAAACAGTTGCCTGGTCAGATGAGTCCCGATTTTAGCAGGTGAGAGCCGATGGTAGGATTCGAGTAAGGCGCATACCCCACCAAGTCACGGATCAAAACAGACTACAAGGCACTGTGCAAGCTGTTGGCTGTGTTTACACGGAATCGACTGCATCCTCTGATCCAACTGGACCGATCACTGAACGGAAACGGTTGAAATGGTTATTCTCGGTAACTTGGAGACTATGTGCAGCCATTCATGGTCTTCATGTTGAGAGGCACCCACATGCCTTGCTCATACTGTGGCATCAAGCAGTCAGGCCTGCAAGGTGAGTGGTCTGCCAAGCGTGTGGATTTCTTCTTATTTATCGAGTAACATCAATGACCGATTATGAGCTCTAGTACCCACAATTAAGCTACAAATTATTCTCCTGTTTGAATATTACGCAACGGAAACGGATAACGCACTTCTGACTATTAGAAATTTACACACGCTCTGGCAATACCACATTTTCTTTCTTACCCAACGGTTTTGATCAACACGTGGCCATCGCACTAAATATGAATGGCGCACACATTATAAATTCTGGATATCATGGCTACACACTAGTCGAAGAACAAGGCGACCAGTCTTTTTCTTTTCACTATCTTTTTTATTCCGATAAATTCTATTATGTTTCCAAGATAACCTAAACACAGCATTACATTTTATACAAAAATTACACATGAGAAACTCCGCCCAGTGGGCATGGCTTCACATTGGTGATTCTCTATCTTGTGGTCTCGCAATTATTTAACGCTACAGTGCACTTTCTGGAGAGAATGGTGGATCTTTTTCTATATCTCACACTTCGACTCCCACACCCATCATCACGAAAATTTCCTCCAGACCGAGCGGTACAAAAAGGAACATGCATAACCCACTGCCTCTGAACCTATCTTGCTACTTTCCCATGCAAACCACACATACTTAAATTACATGAAATACTTCACACTGGCAACATACAACACATCACAAAGAATAGTCACAACGCTAGAATCTCTTCACTTTCAGCTCTCCCACTTCAATTAGTATTCATCCCAGTTTCACCCGACACTGCCCCACTTTGTAACTTTTCTTTCCTACTACGAACTGTGGAGGACATATGCACGTCTGCCTGTGCAATGCAAGCCAAGTGGCGTTGCTGGATAGACGGCTGACTCACCTTGCTTCTCTCTCAGAGTGTTACAGTTTGAATCTAGCGTCACACGGAAACATAACACGCAAAGTAATGTTAAGATCATATTCGTCACACACGCGAGTCCTCAACTGATACCATGGACGAGTATTTCTCTTTATCCCTTGTCTCATACACAGATTGAGACTCACACAGTACTCACGACGTGGAAGCACTCGTCTCTAATTTCAAGTCCTGCACACGCCATTTCTTAAATATTTCCAACTTATAGTAGACACGCCAGTAATTCAGCTTAACTTTAGCACTCGGAAGTATTTCAGCTTAGTACTAGCACTCGCAGTATTTCAACTTATTGCTACACGTGGTTTCATTGTGGCCGTTGGTCACTTCCGAAGATTACTACGATCCTCTTAATATTACCTACCTGTCATTTAATTCTCCCCCCAAAAGTTCCAGAAATAGAGAAATAATTATTCCAAACTACTCTTGAGTATTTCACATGCAAATCATTCTCTCTACTCTTTTGCCTTTACGGGGCACATCTAAGACAGGTCTTACCAACACAAGATCCAGCGCCAGAGTGCTGAAACATGGCCGCAGAGGTGGGGGAGCACCATGTTACCGTATTGGTCAGCCACATTTCAGGCGCTCAAAGCTCAGGTAAATTTAATCCCTTTGGTTCCACCAAAGGGTGACCAAGGTACCGTCTCAAAGATGATCATTTATTGCACATTCACTATCTGCGGTTAGCAGACGACCATACATTCATTCATTTCACAGATCTCGCCAAATTGGGTGTAGGGATTTATTTTGTGGGAGTGCACATGTGATCAATTAAATAAATAAATTGTCCTTCTTTCCTACAGTGGTATCCGGCTTCGGTGTATTAAGTGAAATTGAGTTATTATTACAAAAAATATGTTGTTCTGACAAGAATAACGAAGAATTTTGTACCTATTTTCAATGTCGGGCGGTACTGTACCCTTTCACCGTTTCCAAATAATGATGCGCCATGTCGCTCGGCCACAACCGTTGGCGACTGGTTTGGAGAACTTTCTGGACAATTCGAGTGGATGATCTGGCTGCACAGCTCACCCGACATGAATCCCACCGAACATTTATGCGACATAGTTGAGATTTCACTTCTACACAATATCCTGCAGCGGCAACATTTCCAGAATTCAATGAACTGTGGATGAAGCCCTACCAACAGGCATTACATGCATTGATCAAAACTGATTGTGCATTGAGAATGGCTAGTTTCTAGCTGAAATCTAGATCTGCTAATAAAATTTAAAAAAAGGACGACTGATAGCTGACATCTATTATTTACAAATTACCTGAATTATTGACAGCTTTAGAGGCGGCATGGCTCAATATTCCTGCAGGTGATTTTCAACGACTTGAGTCCACGCCACGTCGAGTTATGCCCTTTGCCGGGCAAAAGCAGGTCCGACACGATATTAGGAGGTATCGCATTACTTTTGTTACCTCGGCGTGGTTTAAATGTTGAGAAGTGTAAAGTTGTGCTCTCGGAACACGAAACACACTATAATACTGTAATATCAGTCGCAGTTAGAACTGGTCATCTCATACAAATACCTGAGTGTAAGAATTCGTAGCGATTTGAAATGGAACAGTCATATAGTCAGCAGCTGGCAGATTTCGGTTTATTGACATAAGACTGGGGAGGTTCAGTTACACTGCAAAGGAGGCTGCACACGAAACATCTGTGCGACCCACCGTAAAATATTGCTGAAGTGTGTGGGACCCGTACCAAATAGCACCAGCATGCGATATTCAGTGGATACAAAGAAGGGGAACACGAGCTGTCACGCGTTTATTCGATCTATGCGGCAGTGTCATGAATAAGCTGGAAGAAATGAGCTGGTCAACCCTTTAAGATAGACACAAACTACTCCGTGAAGAAAATACTCAGTTTATAGAACCGGCTTGAGGTGATGAATTTAAGAATAAATTGCAAGCTCCTACTACGTATCGCTCCCGTAGAAGATGAGACTTGCACGGACAAAGCCAAGAAGAAATCATTCTTCGTGTGAGGCATACGAGGGTGGAACGATAAAAACCCCTTATAACTGGCAGAATGGGACGTGCATTCTTCCATGCAGTTCAGAGTGTTTTGCAGAGTTTTATGTAGGTATTCAGATTGCTATTATACGGACTAATTTTGGAGTTTGAACACCTGAAACTCTTTGTGAACATCATTTTCATAGCCACATCACATATTATAATACTAGCTGAGCAGCCGACATTGCCTGGGTAAGTGTTTATTCGAATCTTCTGTCAGTCCACTTCTTCCTTCCCTTCGTCTATCCATATCTTTATCGCCTTTCTCTGTCTATCTCCTCCTCACTCCCCCGTCTCTCTCTCTCTCTCTCTCTCTCTCTCTCTCTCTCTCTCTCTCTGACTCCTCCTGCTCCCCTCATATCTATCTCCTTCCCCCGCTCTCTGTCTATTTCCTCCTTCTCCCCCATGTCTGTATCACCTCCTTCCCCACCTCTGATTCACGATATCCTATTCCCTCACCTTTTTCTGTCCATCACATGCACGACAGGAGGAGGTTGCAGGTTCTTACCCCAACAGTATTTGTTAAGTATAAGTACACTAAGTTTTACTAAAATCGATCCACGGATTTAGGAGGAGGTTTTCATCCGTGTACGCAAGTACCACCTATAGTTCTCGTGCATTTAACATACTTCATTCATATTTGTACACATATTTGACCTGTATCTCTAGCGAATTTCCGTTTTTCCAGCGCTCCATGTTTATGGCGTTATGTCTCCGGAATTACGTCTCGTAGAATGATGTAATTTTGCAGTTACATTCGGCGGCCTATGTGGATACTGTCCGGAAAAAGGGGCGCCAATAGAGTAGGTAGCAAAGAAGTAATAAATTAAAACGACATGCAATGTTTATGAGCTAAGCTTTCGGACTATGATATAATTTTGCTGGTACAATTAGTGATACATGCAGATACTGGGTGCAAAGTGTGACGCGAATAGAGTTAGTACTAAAGATGCAATATACTAGAAAGTCATAAGTGATGAGTGATAACAGTGAAAGTGTATTAAACCCCAAACTTTTTTCCCTTTCATTATTATGTTGGAGGGGGGAGAGGGGGAGGAATCACGAGAGCAAGTTTTGACCCGCCAGGTTAGACAAGAGCAGTCTGCCTTCGGCGGTGCTGTGGCACGGACGTCTGTTTACGCTCCTGTCGTGGAAGTTGGTTGTTTACCTATCCGGGGTACTCGCACGTTTCGACGACTCGATATAGAATGGCACTGCATACCGAAAGTCCACTCACAAGATTACCTTTTCGAATGAATATGCGAGACCGAAAGCCTGATGTTGTTGTTGTGGTCTTCAGTCCTGAGACTGGTTTCATGCAGCTCTCCATGCCGAAAGCCTATGTAATTGAAAGGTTCCTATTAAACGAAGTTAAACTTGAACGAACTCGTAGTAATTGACGGAAAGTCATCGAGTAAAACAGAAGTGATTTCTGGCGTTCCCCAAGGTAGTGTTATAGGCCCTTTGCTGTTCCTTATCTATATAAACGACTTGGGAGACAATAAGGCAGCCGTCTCCTGTTGTTTGCAGATGACGGTGTTGTTTATCGACTAATAAATTCATCAGAAGATCAAAACAAACTGCAAAACGATTTAGGAAACGTATCTGAGTGGTGCGAAAAGTGGCAGTTGACTCTTAAATAACGAAACGTGTGAGGTCATCCACATGAGTGCTAAAAGGAACTCGTTAAACTTCGGATACACGATAAATCAGTCTAATCTAAAAGCCGTAAATTCAACTAAATTAAGTATTACAGTTACGAACAACTTAAATTGGAAGGAACACGAAGAAAATGTTGTGAGGAAGGCTAGCTAGAGACCGCGTTTTATTGGCAGGACATTTAGAAAATGTAACAGACCTGCTAAGGAGACTGCCTACACTACGCTTTTCCGTCCTCTTTTAGAATACTGCTGCGCGATGTGGGATCCTTACCAGATAGGACTGACGGAGTACATCGAAAAAGTTCAAAGAAAAACAGCACGTTTTGTATTATCGCTAAATATGGGAAAGAGTGTCAGAGAAATGATACAGGATTTGGGCTGGAAATCATTAAAAGAAATGCGTTTTTCGTCGCGACGGAATCTTCTCACGAAATTCCAATCACCAACTTTGTCCTCCGAATGCGAAAATATTTTGTTGACACCGTCCTACATAGGGAGGAACGATCAACAAGATAAAATAAGGGAAATCAGAGCTCGTACAGAAAGATGTAGGTGTGCATCTTTCCGCGCGCCATACGAGATTGGAATAATAGAGAATTGTGAAGGTGGATCGATGAGCCCTCTGCCAGGCACTTAAATGTGATTTGCAGAGTATCCATGTAGATGTAGATGTATTGCAATACAAATATCTATAGTGAGAAGCGTTGTTTACGTCAAACTGATTAACGCTGCAGTGTGTGACACAATCATTCGAGATACGAATGTGAGTGTACACGTTAGAGAAGTAACTATTGATCGCTCAGGACAGGGCTTACGAAGCATACATATTTTCGAACTTCCCTTCGAGGTTCAAAAATAGCTCTGAGCACTATGGGACTTAACATCTGAGGTCATCAGTCCCCTAGAACTTAGAACTACTGAAACCTAACTAACCTAAGGACATCACACACATCCATGCCCGATGCAGGATTCGAACCTGTGACCGTAGCAATCGCGCGGTTCGAGACTGTAGCGCCTAGAACCGCTTGGCCACCCCGGCCGGGTTCGAGGTTCAGTCTGACTTGGTGATTGATGCATTACGCCCAAATGGAAGAGTGCTTAGCCATGAAGAGGAGAAATGGTCCAACTTCACGACCTACCCCGTTCTCAACGGGGTGCGTCAAATCAGAATATAACTGACACAACATGTACCCTCATACTTGCTTATCGGCGGATGTAGAGCTATAGCCACCTACGATGGACAACCCAAACATGCTCTTGATGCGGGAAAGAGAGCCACGTCCGTTCCAAATGTATGCAGCGGAGGATTGTGCGATTTCCAACTGTCGAACTCGTGCCTACGTCCACGCTGACGCCGCTGACACTAACGTATGCGGACGTGTTTCGAACACATGCTATCCCGAAGAATGACCAGCCCCAACAACCTGACAGTTTACGGCAACCGAATGCAGCAGAGTCCGCCACCTGTGACGAAACGACGCACACTTCTGCCACTACGGCGCCGACGACGCACTTAACCGAGTGGAAAGGATCGGTAGGAGGAATGGAAATTGATCCTGCTGTTGTGCCGACAGCTGCTTTCGTCCCTGAGCACCGGGAGTCACTTCCGCACTCGGACACGGAGGCGCACACGCGCAAACAACGATCGCCGAAGTGCCACAAGAAACGACGGCTAACGCCGTCGGACACCTGGTTAATGCAGTCCACGTCAGACGGACTTGAGTCCACCGGACGTTAACCACGAAGACTGCCACACAGGCAGCATGTCGCCTAGCAGCTTCAACACGATATTACAGTTCATCAAGAGTAGTGACTGGCGTATTGTGACGAGCCAGTTGCTCGGCCACCATTGACCAGATGTTTTCTATTGGTGAGAGATCTGGAGAATGTGCTGGCCAGAGCAGCAGTCGAACATTTTCTGTATCCAGAAAGGCCCATACAGGGCCTGCAACATGCGGCCGTGCATTATCCTGCTGAAATGTAGGGTTTCGCAGGGATCGAATGAAGGGTAGAGCCACGGGTCGTAACACACCTGAAATGTAACGTCCACTGTTCGAAGTGCCGTCAATGCCAACAAGAGGTGACCGAGACGTGTAACCAATGGCACCCCATACAATCACGCCGGGTGATACGCCAGTATGGTGATGACGAATACACGCTTCCAATGTGCGTTCACCTGGATGTCGGCAAACACGGATGCGACCATCATGATGCTGCAGACAGAACCTGGATTCATCCGAGAAAATGACCTTTTGCCATTCGTGCACCCAGGTTCGTCGTTGAGTACACCATTGCAGGCGCTCCTGTCTGTGATGCAGCGTCATGGGTAACCGCAGCCATGGTCTCCGAGCTGATAGTCCATGCTGCTGCAAACGTCGTCCAACTCTTGGTGCAGATGGTTGTTGTCTTGCAAACGTCCCCATGTGTTGACTCAGGGATAGAGACGTGGCTGCACGATCCGTTACAGCCACGCGGATAAGATGCCTGTCATCTCGACTGCTAGTGATACGAGGCCGTTGGGATCCAGCACGGCGTTCCGTATTACCCTCCTGAACCCACCGATTCCATATTCTGCTAACAGTCATTGGATCTCGACCAACGCGAGCAGCAATGTCTCGATACGATAAACCGCAATCGCGATAGGCTACAATCCGACCTTTATCAAAGTCTGAAACGTGATGGTACGCATTTCTCCTGCTTACACGAGCCACCACAATAACGTTTCGCCAGGCAACGCCGGTCAACTGCTGTTTGTGTATGAGAAATCGGTTGGAAACTTTCCTCGTGTCAGCACGTTGTAGGTGTCGCCACCGGCGCCAACCTTGTGTGAATGCTCCGAAAAGCTCATCATTTGTATATCACAGCATCTTCTTCCTGTCGGTTAAATTTCGCGTCTGTAGCACGTCATCTTCGTGGTGTAGCAATTTTAATGGCCAGTACTGTATTAATACAATTAGAACGCGTGTGAAATTGCATTTATTACGAGACATGCTGCATGCGCCAGACGTCGACACCGTCCTTCTGCAGGGAGTATGTGACGAGAGCTTCCCCGACATCTGCGAGTACGAGACATGCATTACACCCACTACAGACGGCGGAACAGAGATACTCCTACGTGGCGGCATGGTAGCCGAGGACGTGGTGCACCTGCCGTCAGCGCGAAGACTGGCGCTCACAGTGCTGGGAGTATCGATCGTTAATATCCACGCCACGTCTGGGTCCGACAGACGGCGCCATCGATCCCGATTTTACGCAGAGGAGATTGCACCACTGTTCTTAGGCCGGTGTGAACATATCTTTCCACAATGAGATTTTCACTCTGCAGCGGAGTGTGCGCTGATACGAAACTTCCTGGCAGATTAAAACTGTGTGCCGGACCGAGACCCGAACTCGGGACCTTTGCGTTTCGTGGGCAAGTGCTCTACCAACTAAGCTACCCAAGTACTACTCACGACCCGTCCTCACAGCTTTACTTCTGCCAGTACCTTGTCTCCTACTTTCCAAACTTTACAGAAGCTCTCCTGCGAACCTTGCAGAACTCTTTCAGGAGTGCTAATCTGCCAGGAAATTTCATGAACATATCTTATTAGGAGGCGACTTCAGCTGCCTACTCGCAATAAAAGATAAACACCCACGCTATAATTCATGCCCATAGCTGCGGCAACTGATACAGGACGTGAATCTCATCGATACATGGGAGACAATACATGGCGACAGTCGTGGATGTACACCTACGTCACAAGTCACTCTGCAAGTCGCCTCGATCGAATTTACGTAACACGTCGTCTTGAATCTGCGATCCTCGGTGTGGAATTGTCCCCCCTCGCATTTTCAGATCACATAGCATATATGTGCACGGTCTCCCTAAGTCGTCAACGAGTGTGGAGGAGTCGCAGTGCGTGGAAATTGAATACAGCACACCTCAGGGAACCTCACACTTGGGACATATGTGATCGACGCCTCCCAGCATATCCGACAATGTTGCCGTGGTGGCTGGAATGCGTTAAGCCTGCAATGGGCCGAGCATTATTCGCATACGGAAGAGAGCAGATGATGTGGAGGATCGACACGACGGAATTTTATTTCACGATGCTCCGCGAACTTTCTGTGCAAGCGCCTTCACAGGATCGGAATGCTGCTATAAAAAAATGGTTCAAATGGCTCTGAGCACTACGGGACTTAACATCTGTGGTCATCAGTCCCCTAGAACTTAGAACTACTTAAACCTAACTAACGTAAGGACATCACACACATCCATGCCCGAGGCAGGATTCGAACCTGCGACCGTAGCGGTCACGCGGGTCCAGACTGAAGCGCCTAGAACCGCACGGCCACACCGACCGGCAGCTATAAAACGAGCGCAGGCCCAAATAAATTCCATAACGCGCCGCCGTCTGGAGGGTGTCGCAATCCGTGCAAGGGCCTTTGAACGAGTCCGTGGAGAATCACCGTCAATGTATCACGTTATCAGAGAAAAATAAACTAGCCGCAGAACCTTAATACAGACAGTTGTACTGCCGGATGGTCGGCGTATGACAACGCAAAAAGACATTGCCAACGCCTTTGTGGAACACTACGGTCATCTCTGTGAAGAAGCGGAACACGATCAGGCATCTTTTCATGAGATCTGACGAACGCTCTCCGCGTGCCTCGACGAGACGGCCATCCGGGAGTTAACAGGGGAAGTCACAACTGACGACGTAATGGAAGCGCTTAATGAGGGAGCGTCGGACAAATCGGCGGGGCCCAACTGGCTTCCGTTAGTTTTATCGTACATTTAAAGATCTCATGACTCCTCGATGGACTGCCATGTACCGCGAATTGATGTCTCCCTATGTGCCTCCTGCACCCACCTTCGTGGAAGGAATGATCATCCCTATCCACAAACCATCCGGCGGTACTGGCGTACTGACCCTTCTTAATTGCGACTTCAATACCAGGATACTTGCAGCACGCTTTAAACGCGTACTTCGCCGAGTGATATCACTCGATCACACCCAGATAGGAGGGGATAGTAAAATACAAATGGCACTCAGCGACTGCCGCGATGTTGCCGCAGTGGCATCAAAATGTCGTCTACGGGGTGTACTGGTATCGAAAGACTTCGATCGAGCTTTTGACAGGCTGAGCCATGCCTATCTCAAGGGAGTGATGACGCGAATGAAGTTTCCGGAAAGTTTTGTCACCGACGTCATGAGACTGCTCCACGGCGCCTCATCCAGTGTGATCATCAATGGACTCAAGGTGGGGCCCACCACCATCTCACGATCGCTCAGACAAGGGTGCCCGCTGTCGACGATACTGTATGCCACCGCTGTCCAGCCACTGCTCTGCGGGCTCCGGAAACGACTCCAAGGACTGACGATAAGACACGACAAGTTTATATGCAGAACATACGCAGATGACCTAGTGTTTTTAGCACGGTCGGGCGACGAGGTAATTGTGAACAGGAATCTTCGAAGTTCGTCAAACAATTCAAAATGGTGAATATGTATGTCCCTAAGGGTCCATCGGTGGCTCCCAACTGGCAGTGTAATCTCGTAGTGATCCAGATGAAGATTTTCAGCGTTGGACTCGTCACGTGTGCTTGAACCAGGGTGAAGATCGTTTGGAAGATGTCGGCCAGGGTCTCCATCAGAGGTCTGCAAGCAACATATCAGCGAAATCAACATCTTCCTCCTCTGAATCACTTACAGCATCTAATGCTCCACCACAACGTACACTTCTGAATAATGGCGTATTAACGCAAAACATACACCAATGGCCATACATAGTTATATGCGGTGGGCAAACTACCTCATTTACAAAATGTGGTCTGTTAGTAACTAAATGAATTTCCATGTTTGCAATAACATCAGACAGTTTCGATGTTCTCCATCTACACATCATTGACGTTAAACAATTTTCACAAATATGAAATATTAAGTGTTTGTATTCTATTTCATAAAAACACACTTTAATTGTAAATCTTGATTGCCAGACATTGCATTTACCAAAGTTGGCAAGTGTCATTAAGCATGATGTAGACCATGGAATTGGTACACCATTTTTAATTTTACCAGCTGCTTGAATAGCGTCGGCTACAATATCAGGTATCATTGGAACATTTATACTACTAGCAAAAATATAACATTCTGGCAATCTATAATTGGTAAGAATATAATTCATTTTAGATACTCTACATGTTAACAGTACATCATCTTCAACAGTAGATGGCAATTCTAATTTTAAAGCATCTAATGCATTTTCCAGTTCACCACATACTGCAACTTTGGCCAAATTGTATAGCGTCTCCATTATTCAGAAACGTACTGACAAATGTGGTGTTGCTGCTGCTCGTAGATGTCGACGTTATCGGTTCAGAGGACATGATGTGCTGTGCTCCAAATCACCCTCCTTATATACTAAAATTCGGGTACAGCCGGTTAAAACAAATCCTGTTATCAACACGTGTCGGGCAACCTTTTGTTGCCGTGGGTGCTTGCTCAGATAATTGTCCTAAAAGGACAAATTATCTCGGCGGGACAGGGACGCCGCCATCGCGACCTTGGGACCCCGGGGGGCCCCATTTTTTTTATCAGTTCCTGACCCTCATGAATCGAAAACATGACTGCGTCGTTTCATGATTCGAGGGTCAGCAACTGAACGTGGAAAATCCGGGAGGTAAGCATATCGGGAGAGGACTCCCGGCGGGAAGTGTAACACCATTACATCTGATCAACAAGATGAAATGCCTAGGAACTCTCTTAACTACAGACGTTTAACGCACGGCGGCACTGAGCTACAGACTCTTCCGCAAACAGTTCGTACGAGTGGAGATGATACAACGCGTTACCTTTGCTAACATTTATGTAGCCTCTCGCATCCCCCACCTGGCTCTAGTTCTTTCTATGCCGGTGGTGTTGGCACGCCAAATCCCGGCGGCATTAGGATATTTTTTGAGCACAGGTCTGCTTTTTAAGGTCGGATACGAAACCCTCACACTTCCTCGTAGTCTTGGAGGTCTTGGACTAGTCCACGTACGCGACCGAGCAGTAAGCACGTTGATAAAGATGTGGACGCGACACCGGACAAGCCTGACGGGCACCCTGATAGACGAACTCGCTCCACCTTCTCCTTTGGCACCGGCAGCGGAGGCTCACATCTCACCGTCGCTTGCCCATATGCGAACCTTTTTTGTGGAACACAGTTATGTACATATGGAACTACGGACTACCAGGACGGCAACGGCACGTGATATATATATATATCGCATCTTGACTCGACGACGGCCGAATAATGTCGTAGAGCGCCGACAACCAACAGTTACGTGGTCAGTGGTGTGGCGTACAGTGCACCACCCACACCTTGATACGTCGACGCGCACTGTGGTATCAGGTGGTAAATGGGAGTTACGTGACTCGTTCCAGGTTGCATACCATTCATATGCCGGGCGAGCCGCTGTGTCCGCAGTGCAATGTTATAGAGATAGAGGAACATCACCTGATATGCGGGCCTTCGACGGACGTGTGGTGTTTGGTCCAAAAAATACTCGCCTTCCTTCAGGTGGTGGCGCGTGCAATAGATCCACGGATTCTATTTCTCTCAGATATGACCTATTATCCTAGAATGAAGACAAACGCAGTGACTTGGATTCGGGGTTTGACTGTGCTTTGCCTTTTCCGAGACGGCAGTAAAAATGTACTCGACTTTTGGGCCTTACAGACTATGAGACATCCGAGATAGCGAAGATATTACGCTAACTTTTTAGGGAGTGCCTTGCTTGACTCCCCCTCCCAGTTGGGGTGTCCTCGGTAGGAGCTTAGGTCTGGGAAAGTGATGTACCGCTAGGAGAGCGGTGTGCTGACAACATGCCCCTCCATATCCGCATACGGTGACGCCTGCGGTCTGAGGACGACACGGCGGCCGGTCGGTACCATTGGTTCTTCATGGCCTGTTGGTCTGGAAAGAAGCGCTGTGGTGGTTAGAACCACCTAGCTATCAAAGAGTGGGGGGGGGGGGGGGGCGGGGATGAAAAATAAGTGTAGCAGGCAACTCGCAAATACTAAGACTTGATTCATCCACCAGTTGAGAATGAGAGCACTTCGTGACTCGCAACAAACTTTACACATAGTTTCAAACTATTACAAAACTTTTTCACGTGACTTTTCTTCTTTTTTTTCCCTTCTTTTTGCTAGTGCCTTCGTCCCGCATCGTGTGCAGGGTCGGCATTGTTAAGGTCGGATTTGGCGCGGCTGATTTTAAGGGGTGGCCGGATGCCCTGCCTGTCGCCACTCCATACCCTCCAGGACGGAATGAGTGTACAGCAGCTGTCTGCGTCTAGTGTAAACAATGAAATAGTGCGAACGTATTTCAAATGTCTGTGAGGCGTGTAACTGAGGTGGGATGTCGGGACCAGCCCTCTATTCACCTAGTGGGACGTAGAAAACCGCCTAAAAACCACATCCGGGCTGGCCAGCACACCGGCCCTCGTCGTTAATCAGTTTTTTTTATATATAAGACATGTCTTTTATAAAATATTTCTGGAAAACGTAAATAAGTGGTTCCTTTTTTTCACATAATGGTGTAACAATAACAAACATAAACTGCTTCTATCAATTTTTTTTGTATATAAGACGATGTCCTTTGTAAAATGAAATATTTTTAGAAAACGTAAATAAGTGCACTTCTTTTTAGATAGTGGTGTAACAATAACAAACGTAAACTGCTTCTATCAATTTTTTTTGTATATGAGTTTATGTCCTCTATAAAGTAAAGTATTTCTCGAAAATATTAATAATTATACCTTTTTCTACATAATGGAGTATCAATAAAAAAAACATAAACTGCTTCTGTTAGTACAAAAGAATAACGGACCACGTCCTTCTTCTTGGGCGCGTTCCTCGCTCATCCCGTTGTACCTCGCGTTGGTGCCAGGTACGTGTTCACGTGTGGTGGTGGATCGTCTCCACTGTCCTGCTCCTTTCTTGTTCAGAATACTTATAGGCAATAATTTTATTCTCGTACCCGGGACACCCTAACTCGGAGAGGGATCAAGGCACACACCACATGTCCGCCGAAGGCCCGCGTATTAGGCGATGTTCCTCCGTGTCTACAACATTGCACTGTGGACAGTGGCTCATCCGTCATATGAATTGTATGCAACCTGGTTCAAAATGGTTTAAAAGGCTCTGAGCACTATGGGACTTAACTTCTGAGGTCATCAGTCCGCTGTAACATAGAACTATTTAAACCTAACTAACCTAAGGACATCACACACATCCATGCCCGAGGCAGGATTCGCACCTGCGACCGTAGCGGTTGCGCGGATCCAGACTGCAGCGCCTAGAACCGTCCGGCCACCCCGGCCGGCTTTTACTTAGTAATTTTATAGTACGTGTGTTGTCTTGGACAAGAATAAACAGCTGTGTTTACGTTATAAGCTTTGAACGTGAAACGCGCTCTCTGCAGATGACGCCGCCAGCGGCCTGAAATGAGCGCGCCGCAGCACACACAGTGGGCGGCGCCCGCGGCTTATCCGGCAGCGAGTGGGGCGGGCCGCTGTTACCGTGTTCTGATGGCAAAAAGCAATTCCAGATTAAACGGACACAAATCCGGCGCCACTCTTTCTGTCACGTGCAACGGCTCTGCCCGCAGCGAGATTCATTCCGGCTGCCGGCCGAACTCTTGTGTGTGGGCCTTTGCCAGCTCTGGCTCTGAGCTGTGCTCTGCAGCCATTCCGAGATCGACAGGCGCAGGACAGAGTGCAGTGGCACCGGTGAAACGTGTGACGAATACGGAATACACTGCCCGAAAGAAAATTATGGCGACGTCGATTTTCGTACGATGAAGTCATACGTCACACGGGGGACAGGTATACTGATAATGATTCCAGCGTCGTCCGCCAACATATAGCGTAGTGGCGTAGCTACCATAGCGTCATCTGCGTCTACGCTAAATTAAGGAAAGCTCGCAGTCAGAAGGCCCAGTGTGGCGCAAACAGTGAAGCAGGCAGGCAACCGTGACAGAGAGACGCACTCGTGCTTCCTGCAGCCAACTGTGCGAGTTTGAAGTGAGTCAGATATGCATTCCGAGTGGCGCGACGGTCCTTTCGGCCAACTGCCACACAAGTCGGACGTGCTGCGTCAGTGGTGGGACGATGCTGGTATCAGTGGTCACGTGACACCCGTATATGAGCTTCTGGACGTCCACACAGTACAGACGCGATCGAGGATCGTCGTATTTTAAGGGCAGCAGTGACAGATCGTTAAACTACCGCAGCACAGATCAGAGGGTTTGTGATCCCACACGTGTCAACACCAACTGCTGCGGACCGGTTATTAGCAGTGAGACTACGGGCACGCACCCCTCTAGCCAACGCCACCTAGACTACAGGCCTGCGCGCACACTTGTGACGTCACATACTGATGGCCGGGTCTGTATCGGAACGCTCCTGTTAAGCACTCTGCAGCTATACGAACTTTACGAGTTTTAGAGCTGAGACCGCATAGGGATTCTCGTGCTTTCCTCTTCTACATGGCCTTGTAATGAAAGTATGGAAATTTATATCGTTGCGTAAAGTAACTGAACAAAACTGCTCTATGTTACTTCAAGATGTAAAATTATTTTGACGATTTGCCTTAAATACGCGTTTCTAGGCTTGAATACAAACTGTAATTTTAAATTCTGTCTTTTACTTCAGGAACTACGTTTTCTTGCAGCAAAAAATCGGCAATATGCAACAAGAAGCAGAAGTTTTCGGTTTTAAATAAAGGAGCTGGAGCTCCTACAGAATTTAAGAATTTGTTTCCCCGGTTATTTTCGTAAATTTTCCTCTCCACTTCAAAATTTGCTGACCTCACAAAAAACTCAAATCATTCGACGAAATGGAGCACCTCCTGACGTCATGTTTAATAAATCAAAAAACCCGAAAGAATATTTTATTTCCCTGTTTCTCCAAAACATTAGAACCTTAAACAAGAAAAGATTTGTTCTCCTACATCCCTGACTGAAATTCGTGTCACAGAGTGCTGTTAATTTAATCATAATGCACTTACATCGAAATTCTCCTTTCTATACTGCTTAATCTGTCAAACATTGAATTCATTAAAGCAATTTTCTACGGTAGTTTACTCAAATTGAAATTATTTCCGAATAGCTGTATATGTAACACTGAACAAAATCATTCTGTAGCTCTTTCAAATAAAAGCACTGGAAAGTCAATAATCTGGTAGGAATGATAAGGAATACTAAACATTTTGGAACCACACTAGTTAATATAACTGTTCTGTATGACGATAGTTGCTTCGTATTAACGTCGCAGCAATGGTCCAGAATTAAGAAAGAAATTATACTGGTGCATGATACATAACTGCTTTTAAAAACAATTGGCAAATATGGTGCAGTGGAAACAAATAACACGCTATAAATTTTTTGTCATTTACTTACCGTCGAATGATACGTAGACACAAATTCCTGTCTGGGAATAGCTGCAATCCAGCGATTTCTCAACTTCACACATTTGGGAAGTCGAAACATGTGCACTTTCATGCCGTTTTGGGCTTTATAATTTCCCTGGTAAATGGGAGCGCAACACCTGTATCCCATACTTCGAAGAACTGTAGGTGAGTACTTTATGAAATATATATCAGTTTTACGTGGCACACGCTTTCAACAGAACATACACGCCAACAGGACTGCCGACTACAGGTAAGATGACCAACACTTTGTCACGTCACTTGCCAATATGGCCGCTGTGCGTAGGCCTTGTATCTAGAAAGTTTAGCTCTAGCCCGGCTTCCACTCACGCCATAACATCGACGTGCACGACTCGGCTGGTGCCGTCAGAGAAAGACTCGGAAGAGAGAATGGCGCGCCGCGGCCTTCAGCGAAGAAAGCACATTGTGCCTCCACGTAAGTGATGGTCGCACCACGTAAACCTGACGAACGCTGTCTCACAGAGCGAACTGGTGGCAGGTCACACCCGCCACTCGCGTCTGGTGTTTCTGGAGATGCTCCTAAGCAGCGCTCCGTCCACGCAGAATGTTATTAGAATATGTTGCTTGAGGCTTTCCCGACGGACATGTTGTATATATGGTTCTCGGGCGAGACGTCGGATGTCATAGTGAAAACTCCACAATATTTTGTCAGTGCAACTGGCCGATATCTTCAGGTGCGACGAACATACTGCTAAGGCAGGACCAGGGCCCCCTATTTATGACAGTTTTAGGCAGGAAGCCCACTGGTTATTAGAATAGCTCTACTGTGTCCAGACTAAGCGCCTGCAACTCTCGCTTCCCGCGAAGCAGACCGGTACAGCGGGCCCCGGACCGAGTAGGGGTCAGCCTGGCCGGTCGTCCCGGAAACAGACGCTTCCCAGAGACCACCAGCCGCGGACCTCTTTCCTTCCGCTAGACACGTGACTGCAAATAGAGCCAGCCATATCCATGAGCCGAGCAGTATTTAGGCAGTTGACGCCGAGCGAGCCCACTGGTGTCATCGCAGCTGCCGCGTCATCGTCCACCGCCGCCAGCGCACCGAAGCCATCCTCGCAGGGCCTCTACTCGTCCTCGGACTCAGGTGACGGCAACGTGGACTCCGCGCCGCTCTTCACGAGACGCCCGGGGCTTGGTTTGGTGAAGTTGTATGGTTACTACAGACAGTTTATGTTTGGAAGAATCTCTGATTTAGTTATTGGTAGGCTTGGAGGATCAGTCCTACCTCACGAATATTGTTTTGTAAATTCTGAAGAAAGACTTTAGTTTAAATAAAAACGTTATATCTCACACTCTGAGATTTTCCTATACGCGGACGGCGGATATATTAAGTTCTTTTGCCGTTTTTGCAACAGGAAGGTGACGACTGGGTGTTGTGAGCTGTCCTTAGGTTAGTTAGGTTTAAGTAGTCCAAAGTTCTAGGGGACTGATGACCATAGATGTTAAGTCCCATAGTGCTCAGAGCCATTTTTTGCAACAGGAAGGTGATGTGTCGTTCCATTAGGATAATACTCGCCCACGCACTGCCCGTGAATTTGAACGCGCTCTGCAAGACGTGCACCAACTTCCCTGCCCAGCACGACCTCTGGACTTGTCTCCAGTCGAGCGGGTGGCTCGTGCGACTCATCAACCAACAACTCTTATGGAACTACGCGAACAAGTGGAGCAAGCGTGGAATAACAAACACCACAACAGTTTTCGCAATCGGTACGATCGACTGCTTTCAGAGTCAGCGCCAGCGTTGCTGCCCTTGGAGGCTACGTCACACACTGGTACGGTGTTTCCGCAGAGATCGATACCTGGTAGCTCAGGACGGCCTTTGCTTTTCACCTGTAAATGTAATCATTTCATGTACTCCATATGCACTGTTCCAGCAATAACTATTCAGTGAATCTGAAACCTTTAAACGGTGTACTATTTTTTCCCGGGAGCCTATTTACGTTGTAGCTTCTCCGTGGGCGTAGTAGTCGCAACACGACTCCAGCTTAACCCAGCAGCATTAGCCGTACGGGGACCACAGCGAACTGCTACATCGGAAGCTTACTATTCACTGTGTCCGTAGAAGTGTCCACTCGATGGGAAGCTAAATGCAGAGACTGAACCATTACCTGAAACCCGAGTGCGTTCCAAAACAATGGGCCCAGTCGAGTTTTGCCCTGACTGGTAAGTTTGGACGCATGTGAGTCCAGAAGTGCAGCGTAACACACACTGAATTCAACGGAAACCGACACGCCCTCACCACATCGAGTGGTAGTTGGCAAAACTGTGTCGTATAGGACCAGCGAGCCGCGCAGGATTAGCCGGGCGGTCTAAGGTGCTGCAGTCATGGACTGTGAGGCTGGTCCCGGCAGAGGTTCGAGTCCTCCCTCGGGCATGGGTGTGTGTGTTTGTCCTTACGATAATTTAGGTTAAGTAGTGTGTAAGCTTAGGGACTGATGACCTTAGCAGTCCCATAAGATTTCACACACATTTGAACATTTTTTGAATGACCAGCGACGCAAGAGACAAGTAGACACTGATGTAACAAAGTGAGACGTCGTAAAAGCTGACCACGCGTTACGCTTTATTTTACACGTGGCAGGTGTGCTGTTTTCTAAAGGTGCATGCGAACTGCCGACTGGCCCTTTAAAAACTATTTAAAAAGCTGGTCCATAATTTGAAAATTAAAGGAAAATAAAGTATAGAGAAAGCTGAGCTCCATATTGTAAATGAAGTGTTACAGATATAAATATGCCTGCGAGACAACAGTCCTACAGGAGTGACAGTCTCCTGCCACACCTTGGTAGATGTGACGCACCAGCAGTCGACCGTATGTTCGCCCTGAAGATGGCCCCTTCGAAGGGCTGAAACTGGTCGTCACGAAATGAATAAAAAAACGCGATTAAGACTGTTATCTTAATACTAAGTTAATTTATACTAATCGCTGTTAATCCACAACCATGTTGCCCAAAAATCCTACAAGAATATAATTTGTGTAATACAGTCAAGCCGCGTAAAGAAGATTTTACTTTAACTTGGTTTCGACACCGACTATGAGTATCTTCATCAGAACATTCGAAGATATCTAAAAGATTACAAAACCACTAAGCAAACCAAAACCAAGAATAGATTGTTATTATACCGAAAAGATTTGTGTGGGAACTATACTCACATGTAGTAACTGATGAAGAGATTTACGGGCAAAATGCTCTCGTCATGAAGTACTCATATGAAGGTAATATATCAACACCCTATAAAAATTAGACGTATTCAAAGGGACATAAAAGTGGTAACTATCAGTAAAATTTTAGCCACGTGGCGTAGCACACTTTACGGCGTGGCGCCTAAGGGCTGTGAGAGCAAACTGTCGGCACTAAGAAGCTCACAGGCGACGAGTTGCCACGGCGTGGCAGTCAGCTGCTTGCATTGCAAATACAGGGTACAGAAAGGAACAGTATTGGAAGCGAAGCGACCTCGGCCTAAGCCTGTTTGTTCGCCGGTGAATATTGAAGCGGTACGAGTCGCTGTACAGAGAAGTCCGGGGAAATCGTGTAGAAAGGCAGCATGGAGCTGGGAATATCCAGACGCTACGTTCAACGCATTCTTAAAAGTGGCCTCCATATGTACCCATACAAGATGACCTGTGCACAGAAGCTCACTGAAGAACACGAGCAGCAGAGACTACTGTTTGCTCAGTGGGCGGAGGATAGGGAAGAAACTCTCAACAACTTTTGGTTTTCAGACGAGGCGCATTTTCATTTAGACGGTGTGGTTAACAAACAAAATGTACGCTTTTGGGCCACTGAAAACCCACAAGTGCTTCATGAACGACAACATTATGCTCCGACGACTACAGCGTGGGCAGTAATTTCCAGTCACGGACTTATTGGACCCTTTCTCTTTGAAGGAACTGTGAACAGCGAGCGTTATTTGAGCATGCTTCGCAATAGCTTCATTCCACAGCTTCTTGCTACTGCCTTGCCCTTCAACACACAGTGGTTCATGCAAGATGGAGCAAGGCCACGTACTGCAAACACTGTGTTGGAGTTTTTACACGAGCATTTCGACATGCGAATCATTTCACTCTGGTTTCCAGGTCACTTCAATGACGGACGAAATTGGCCCCCAATAGTCCAGACATCATTACATGTGACTTTTTTTGTGGGGGGTACCAAAGGGAAAAAATTTTCCCGAAACATCCACGTAATTTAATGGAGCTCAGAATACTTATTCTTCAAGCTTGTAGTGAAATTACGGAAGACATGTGTCGTAGGGTAATCACTAACTTAAGTGTTCGTTTGAAGGAAGTTAGGAAACGAAATGGTAGACATATTTAGCATGTGATGAGTTAGAACAAATCTCCATGGACGGCTCTTCATTGTAGTATATGTTCCTTTCAGATTGTATTGACAATAAAGTTTTTATTCAAAAACAAAATGGTAACACATTTCGTGCGACACCCTGTATGTTTTAAATGTCGTACAAGTAAGTGTTCCTTGCCGGGCCTGATGGCCGAGCGGTTCTAGGCGCTTCAGTCCGGAACCACGCGGTTGCTACGGTCGCAGGTTTGAATCCTGCCTCGGGCATCGATGTGTGTGATGTCCTTAGGTTAGTTAGGTTTAAGTAGTTCTAAGTTCTAGGCGACTGATGACCTCAGATGTTAAGTCCCATAGTACTTAGAGCCATTTGAATCCAGTGTTCCTTTTACAAGCCAGCCACATATTTTGAATAATCCTATAGAAGTTCATGACGTCAGAATCCTGTGCACAGAGAAGAGAGGCTTCAGTCAATAGAGTAAGAAATTTTCAAACGCCTTTCTCTTAATGACGGTTTTTTCAGTTGCAGCTACATAATAAAAATTTCTTCAATGGTATAAAGCCCTTACTTAAAAGTGCCTAAAACTCTTTTTCCTTGTGTACACTCTAAAATATCGAATTCCTCTTTCCTTTTTATTTATTACATTGTAATTTCTTCTTCATACAGAATGTATAAAATAATTGCTATTGCACTGTCCTGTATAAATTTCAGTTTCCGTAATACCGGCTGTTGACTTGTGAAATGAATGCTTGTAAGAAATTTAAAATATTTTCGTAATGTGAGCAGCTGATTTCTTAGATTGTTAATATGACGGAGGATCGGAAAGTGACGCACAAAATAATTGTTTTCTCCCCTGGTAATCGAGCTACAATGCTAAAGGTTCACGACAATATAGTCTTTAGTTGTGCTACAGAGGGTATTTTGCTTTCACGCACCGGCCAGAGTGGCCGTGCGTACTAGGCGCTTCAGTCTGGAACCGCGAGACCGCTACGGTCGCAGGTTCGAATCCTGCCTCGGGCATGGATGTGTGTGATCCTTAGGTTAGTTAGGTTTAACTAGTTCTAAGTTCTAGGGGACTGATGACCACAGATGTTAAGTCCCATAGTGCTCAGAGCCAATTGAACCATTTTTGTATTCACGCGCAGCTTTAGCAAGAGAAGACTGAACTACGAAACATCCATAGCGTGCATGTTACTGTCGTCAACTTGCTAAGATGAGGGAAGTGTAGTTCGATATTTGTGTGCCAAAGGGCACAAACCGTATGAATTTCACAGGGACACGGGTGGCTTGTAAGGGGGCGACTGTACTGTGTCCAGGTGGTGTGCATTCTTGCGACAGGGCCACGCGAACCTTTGTGATTCGTCACGCTCCGGGCGGCCGGTAACAGCTGCCCCACGGTGCGCTGTACGATATTGTTCATGATCCGTTGAAACTTCGTAAAGTTAGTGCTCGCTGGGTGCCTAAGAACCTAACGGACAACCACAAGGACTAGCCAATGATAACCAGCTTCGCTCACTCAACGCGATACGCCGCGGCAGAGAATGAATTTCTGAAAGGAATCATCACTGTTGGTGACTCATGTGCGTACCACTAGACGCCTGAATTCAAGCAGCCCTCTGTGGAGTGGAAACTTGCTGGTTCCCCAGTACGAAAAATATTTAAAGTGAGTCAGTCTGCAACAAGGAAAATAGTTGTTACAGTGTTCTGGGATGAGTGTGGTGTGTTACTGGTGTAGTTTACTGGACAGGGCACCAGTGTAAATGCTGCGGCCTGTGGTTAAGTTGCGTCGTACTCTTCGCGATAAACGTCACAACATTAGTGGTGACGATGTCAGGCTTCATGACAATGCTCGACCCCATGCTGCTACTCCTGTTCGTGAGAAAATCGCCACATTTGGGTGGGAGGTGCTCCAGCCTGCATGATACAGCCCGCACCTTGCACCGTCAGACTTTCATCTGTTTGGTCCCGTGAAGAAATTCCTGGGTGTCCAACGCTTTGCGATACATGAGATAGTGAAGTCAGCAATCGGCAGATGGCTATACTCTAACCAAAAAAACTTGTAAGAACAAGGTGGATTGAAACTGGTACCGCGATGGGAGAAAGGTGTTGGGAACGTTGGTTGTTGTTGTGGTCTTCAGTCCTGAGACTGGTTTGATGCAGCTCTCCATGCTACCCTACCCTGTGAAAGCATCTCCCAGTACTTACTGCAACCCACATCCTTCTGAATCTGCTTAGTGTACTCATCTCTTGGTCTCCCTCTACGATTTTTACCCTCCACGCTGCCCTCCAATACTAAATTGGTGATCCCTTGATGCCTCAGAACATGTCCTACCAACCGATCCCTTCTTTTTGTCAAGTTGTGCCACATACTCCTCTTCTCCCAAATTCTATTCAGTACCTCCTCATTAGTTATATGATCTACCCATCTACAGCATTCTTCTGTAGCACAACATTTCGAAAGCTTCTATTCTCTTCTTGTCCAAACTATTTGTCGTCCATGTTTCACTTCCATACATGGTTCTTCCAAGTCATTTGCTGTCTCTGACAGAATTACAATGTCATCGGCGAACCTCAAAGTTTTTATTTATTCTCCATGGATTTAAATTCCTACTCCGAATTTTTCTTTTGTTTCCTTTACTGCTTGCTCAATATACAGATTGAATAACATCGGGGAGAGGCTACAAACCTGTCTCACTCCTTTCCCAACCACTGCTTCCCTTTCACGCCCCTCGACTCTTATAACTGCCATCTAGTTTCTGTACAAATTGTAAATAGCCTTTCGGTCCCTTTATTTTACCCCTGCCACCTTCAGAATTTGAAAGAGAGTATTCCAGTCAATATTGTCAAACGCTTTCTCCAAGTCTACAAATGCTAGAAACGTAGGTTTGCCTTTCCTTAATCTTTCCTCTAAGATAAGTCGTAAGGTCAGTATTTCCTCACGTGTTCCAACATTTCTACGGAATCCAAACTGATCTTCCCCGAGGTCGGCTTCTACCAGTTTTTCCATTCGTCTGTAAAGAATTCCCGTTAGTATTTTGCAGCTATGGCTTATTAAACTGATAGTACGGTAACCATGTAGAAACGTACGTAAAAGATGTAAGTCCATTTGTACTTATTTTTCGTTTTTTTTACCTATTAAACTATTTGGTAATAAAATCATTATGCATTACGTTCCAATCTTCGCTCGTAGACGGCGCGACTTGTTTCGCGTCCGACTCTGGCCTGCGAGCCTCGCAGCTTGTCCCACGCCACCTGCAGTGCCTGTTTCCCTCTACGGCCCTCGGTGGCGAGTTGTCTGCTACGCCATGTAGCTAAAATTTTACTGACAACTGCCAATTTTACGACAGTTCCAGTACGTTCCAATTTTTACATGGTTTTACATATTACGTTCTTATAAAACATTTTATATGACGAGATCATTTTACTCGTAAATATGATCATCTATTACTACATGTGTCCGCCCCCGGTAGCTGAGTGGTCAGCGCGACAGATCCTAAGGGGCCGGATTCGATTCCCGGCTCGGTCGGAGATTTTCTCCGCTCAGGAACTGGGTGTTGTGTTGTCCTAATCATCATAATTTCATCCCCATCGACGCGCAAGTCGCCGAAGTGGCGTCAAATCGAAAGACTTGCACCCGGCGAACGGTCTACCCGACGGGAGGCCCTAGTCACACGACATTTTTTTTTTAATTGCTACATGTGAGTCTGCCCATAAATGTGTTCGGTTTAACATCCTTCTATTCTTGATTTTCCTCTATATTAATGGTTTTCTAATATCTTAAAGTAATTGTTTCGATTTTCTGAAGAAGACGCCCACGGTCGGTGTCGAAACCAGGTTAAAGCAAAATCGCTTTGAGACCGGTTGGTTGTATTATACAAATCGTGAAGTGTTACTATAATAGTACCAAGATTAACGTAATTTCAGTATGTTGTGGACAAGGACATTCACTTGACCCGTGCTGGGTAGCCGCGCGGTCTCGGGCGACTTGCCATAATTCGCGCGGCCCCCCCTGTCGGAGGTTCGAGTCCTCCCTCAGGTATGCGTGTTTGTGTTGTCCTTAGCGTAAGTTAGTTTAAGTTAGGTTAAGTAGTGTGTAAGCCTAGGGACGGATGACCTCCGCAGTTTGGTCGCATAGGAAGTTAGCACCACCATTTCCTTGAGACTCTTAAAGTAGGTTGCTAATGGCGACAGTGAGGCTATATTTGAGGTTTCCCCTACAGACCACGTGCTCGTCGTTGACTGTCGGTTCGCGTACCGCAGATTACAATGGCGGACACGCTGCACTTGCTTTCGCCGTTATTCACCGGTACTTACTCACCGTGATGCTGAGTGTTCTGTTTACTGCGGGCAGTCTCGTTCGCTGACGCTGCTGCACTAGTGTAAGCGTCATCCAAGTAGACGTCCGTACCAACAAATCGACAAATCGCACGGTATCCGGAACTACCCGCCGCCATCTGGTGCACGCAGTTCGCGGTGGCGGCGCGACAGTCACGCGCGATCTAGAGAGCCTGTGTACAGAGAGAGTGGCCACAGGTGAAGTTGCCCGTGATTGGTTGATTAGCGTCGGTGCCATTTTTCTGCCAAACGTCTCTCGCGGTTCCTATGTTCGCCGTGCTTTTGAGTTGAATTGAAGTTCAGAGGACTTTTGGAAGCGATTAAAAGGTATTTGAATTATTGAGAGACTTGTTGTGCGTTGTGAATGAATGTTCGATTTAGTTGTATATCGTTTTTAGTTCGTAATTAGCGTTTGCGATCTTAAATACGAGTTGAAATAATGAAGCGTTTTGCGATGAAGTCGGTAGGCCTACATGTTTGAAGTAAACACGTTACTAATTGTACAGTATTGTTTTTGACATCTGTAATTCGTTCTGCAGACGTTCGTAAACGATGCCAGGTTGTGCTGAATTTGGTTGTACCAATAGAGGCGAAGGTGGATTTCGCATGTTAGCATTTCCACGCAATGAAGAAAGACGAAAGCAATGGGCAGTTTTTTTTAAAAATTTTTAATCACGCAAAAGAAGTAGGCCTATTACAATTTACTGCATTTTTAAGCTCTTATTTCTTTAACAGTTCGTGCATACTGGTAGCATCAGAAGCTTTCCTGAAGCCAATATCTGACAGTCCTTGCTGGAAACGGAACGTTCCTGTAATTGTTCTGCCATGCTCATTAGACTTTATAGCGTCAAACTTTATTTCGTTCCGAATCAGAACACTAGGCATTATTTAGGTGTCAGTATTATTGCCTGACAGTTGACGCAGCCAAGTTGTAAGCACGTTTTCCGCAGTTGTCGTGGTTGCTGAACCATTATTCGTAGTAAATAATTGTAGGTACTCTTGAAGACAGTTTTTAATAGGCGTACTTACTGTGGGGTAGAAGGGATACGGTAGTTTTCTTGTTATATTTGGTCGTTATTACAGTTGCCTACATTTAACATTACCTGATTTTGGTAATCTTCTTCTATATATATGAAAGAAAGTTTTAAGCAGTTGTTTACTTGTGACATGCAAAAAGTTTGAAGACGTGACAAAAAGTACTAATACGTCTCACACTTTTTGCATGTCAGAAGTAAACAACTGCTTTCGAGTTTCATTCATCTGACGTAATACAGGTACGTTAAATCTTCAGTGTTACGCACTTCCGATACAAAACAAATGCTATACACTATATTTCTTTATTTACGTTACTTTCTTTGCAATACGTCTAGTAAACGAACGTTAAAGGAGATGATTGCAAGTAACGAATAATATTTGCAGTGACTGTATCAAATATTCCTGTGCTGTACGTAGTAGGCTACTATGAGTATATTATAGCTGTAAACAAAGGCATTTAACGAATGATTTCGCTATATTGTCTTGTGCTTCTGATTCGGTGAATGTGTACTCCACTACTCCACTGCAGGCCATTCAAAAGTCCCGCCCGCAGTTTGGCAGAAAAATGGCCGCCGTATCGTCCGGTTGGCCACTCTCTCCCTCTCTAGCCAACACCGACTCAAAGGAAGGCCTCGGCGCTTGTTGGTGACGTCACGTCAGCTAGGCACGGCGAACGCCAGGTCTGTTGCAGGCAGAAACGCCTGGGCGTGCTTATCACTATAAATCTCCTATTTTTGGACAAAATGTTTGGTATTGTTTTGGATTCTGCAGTTTTATTTAGATGAAAGACTTTCTTACTATCGTAAAGGTACAAATGAAGGTCATAGTTCTGTATTACTGAATCCTGTCGAAACAAACGTAGACCAATATTAATAAGATGCTTTGCTCCATTGCAAGCTTCGGAAATTTTACATTCAAGTAACTATATTTACTTGATCCATTTTGTTATCGAAACTTACCTCAACCCCCTTACAATGAACTCGTTTCTTTTATTTATTTATTTATTTTCGTTTGACATCGTCACTGGAAATAGCTTGATACATCGAAAATACTGCTGAGCTTAAACTTTTTTAAACATGCACATTAGAAAAGATAAATGTTCCCCTCTTGCAACTGAAAGGAGAAACTTTATAAGATAAAAAATTTTATTTGATAAAACAAGTATCTCTCTTTTGCTTCTTCTTCTGTCCCCCACCCCCTCCCCCAACATGTACAATCGCAAGATATTTCATTAACATTCAGTGCTCCTCACCCCATAGTCAACCAAGATACCTAAAGAAGAGCACCAATATGTTCACAGTTTGCAGAATGAAGGTAGGAGACGAGATACTGGCAGAAGTAAAGCTGTGAGGACGGGTCGTGAGTCGTGCTTGGGTAGCTCAGTTGGTAGAGCACTTGCTCGCGAAAGGCAAAGGTCCCGAGTTCGAGTCTCGGTCCGGCACACAGTTTTAATCTGCCACGAAGTTTCATATTCACAGTTTCTTGTAAAAGGAACCCAGTACAAACGTAACTTCCTCAGATTTACATGCTGCTGGACCATGAAGTTGTTTTTGTATGTCAATCCTTAAAACAGGTGGAAATTTAAGTTCAGGACTACACTATTTGTTAAGAAGTGTAATGAATTGCACAATTAATTGATTGCAGAAATCTCTCAGAACAATGTGTGTTGGTCAACTACCGCCAATAGTTTCACATTTTCCTGTGTCAGAGAGGGAGACACCACCATTACGAGTATGCCTGCAACAGACGTGGCGTTCGCCGTGCCTAGCTGACGTGACGTCACCAACAAGCGCCGAGGCCTTCCTTTTGAGTCGGTGTTGCTCTAGCGCGATCGGGTGTACTGCGCCCGCTGTCATCAGCAGTGGTACGTTTGCCGCCTGCCCGCCAGATTCCGCGACCCGGTCTCCTCTCTCAGCAGCCTGGTCTCGCCACCCCGCACCACTACCCCCACCCCACACCGTCTCCTGATGACGACGTGCCGTCGAGCTGCCGGCGCATTATCAGCCCTCCACTGCTCTGTGCTGTCGTGCTCGTCCTGCAGAAGCGACTTACTGCGGTCGAGTTGTGTCGGGGTTTGGCTCTATTTTGCGAGCTCTGCAGTAGTCTTGCCTCCTCCCCGTTCTGGGCAGTTCAGAAATAGCAGCAAACTATTCTGCCAAACGTTAGCAGTAGTATGGAAGATACCGTTCTTCATAAAATACCCTGTGCGCTTCTTACTTTCGGCTTACATTTGCGTTGGAAGCCAAAAGTTTTGTGCTCGAGGAAAATAAACGTACCTCTTGCTTTTAAATTTACTTTCTACTCTTCTTTCAACACCCCGTCGTAAAAAGCTGTGTCATGTTAGAGTGGTGCGAATGAAACAGTATAAGGGACAATCATAGCTGCAATCGATTATACGCTGGCAATATTACTCTCGTACCGTTAAAACTAAATTGTATTACCTTTCGGGAAGACTTTATTTATGAAATTTGACAAGTAAAGATGTGTTGGCACGCGAGATTTTTTACTCTCAAGACTGGCAGATACACTCTCAAGAGCGAAACTCGCCAGTGCAAATAACGCAGAGCTGTGGCAGAGGCGTTAGCCCGGCTAGTGTAAACGTGCGCCCCACTCTTTCGGCGAGTGCTATCATGATTCCGAGAAAGTCTGAATTTGCTGAGAGAAGAGTACGGCCAGTCCAATAAAACACGGACCCACGAGGATATGTGCAAACTCGCTCAAGCGCGCCAATTGAATTCAGTCCTCTGGGACATCCAGAATCTAGATTTTAAAAGCAGAATTAAAAAAATGTAACGGTGGAGAAATTAGCGACAGACTTCAATTGCGAGCCCTGAGAAGTGAGTAGGAAGTTACACAATTTACGAAATCAGCTAAATTTATTTCACAAACAATTTTGCATTATTTATCAACAATACGACATCGTCAGTACGTTAGTACATCCATCATCAATCAGTTTTAATAGACATTTTAATCACAGGTTTCTCAGGAGCTCAAATAAATGTAAAATAAAAAGGGCGGAAGTGGAGCGGAAGATGCGAAAAGGTGGCTCTGCTTTTCGGCATTAAGTTTCAGTGTGCCTACTCCAAAAGCTGCTGGTACACAATGAAATCTGGTATGTTGTCGTCAGACCGTGTGAACTAACTTATTATACCATGATATGAAAGTATTGCCAGTCCAGTTCCCCTTGACTACTCATGAAATAATTTGTAAACTTATTCCTCACTTTCCTTTTGGGATGCAAAAAAATTGTTTCTCCGCCCACCTCCTAAAGAAAAAACAGTGGTGTTCATCTCTTCACTACGCCACTGGTCAGCTGTTTCCGTGTGTGTACACATCTATCATTCCATTACCTAAGTAGCCTCACTCATCTTGATCTACAAAAAAATTATGAAGCGCGCATGTCGCCAGTACAACGTCAGTTGTGGTTTCCGGTTTTAAACGCATGGGTTTTCTAAGAACTCTAAAACACTTTTGGGATCTTAGGAAACAGGTTTCAAGAGTTCGACGTGTCCTTGACAGACGCTTATTAAATGGTTCAAATGGCTCTGAGCACTATGGGACTCAACATCTGAGGTCATCAGTCCCCTAGACTTAGAACTACTGAAACCTAACTAACCTAAAGACATCACACACATCCATGCCCGAGGCAGGATTCGAACCTGCGACCGTAGCAGTCACGCGGTTCTGGACTGAAGCGCCTAGAACCGCTCGGCCGCCGCGGCCGCCTGCTTATTAAATATTCCATTGCCTGCTGCTTGGTCGCAAAATGAGTTTGGATTCAAAATACACGATTTCATAGGAAACGAGTCATCACTAGCAATGCAATAAGAAAGTGGCATTTCTCTCCCTGCTAGAGGCTGCGACAGTGGCACAGCTATTTGTACAAACTGCGCCTCCATCTCACATTCTTCCATTAGCACTAACGTGTATGTAAATAAAGGGAAATTCCACCTTTTCTCGAAACCTGCTTCTATGTAAAAAGCCTTTCTTCTCTGGTTTCAGACTATTGAAAACATGCAAATAAATACATAATGAATATAAATAACTACATAAATGAAATTTGGAGCATAATAATAAACATCACTGTTGTTTAAAATTTTGTACAAAGGGCCTTCGAAAACTTTTGCACAGTCGTCTTCAATTTTTTTATTTTTTTGCAGGAGGAGAATGAAATTTTTTGTGAACGTGCTTGGAACGTTTAGCTGTACATTGAGCCTACTAAATGTAGCCTCCATCAGCCGCGACGAATCTCGCCCAACGATCTTTCCACGATGTAAATGCAGTTTGGTAAAACTCTGGGGATTGACTTTTACACCATCGCTTGACACAGGAAATAAGGTCTTTCTCACTATCAAATGTTTCACCGCCCAGGTGGGCCTTCAGACGACCAAAGAGGTAAAAATCAGGATGGAGCCAAGTCCAGACTGCAGGGAGGATGAGGAACCATTTTCCAACCCATTTTCCTGATTTTCTCCTGCGTCGTCAGGGCTGGATGGGGTTTGGCATTGTCATGGTGTAGTCCGACGAGCTGACCCAGAAGCTGTGGTCTGTGGGTCTTGACGGCACGACGCACCTCGTCCAGTGACACACGGTAATGGTCCCGGTTAATTGTGGAGCCAGGTTCCACAAAGTCATTGAAACTGACACCACACTGATCCCAGAAGAAGGAGGCCATCACCTTTCGGCCTGCTGTTGGTTTCTTCTTCCGAGGGGAACCCGCTGACGCCACTCCATGGACTGGGTTTTGCTCTCAGGTTCGGACAAAAACAACCATGTTTCATCCTGGGTAATGAAGCCGTCAAAACACTGTTTCCACTCTTCAGTAAAGGTCTTCATCAGATTTTCGCACACATTCATCCTCATTGTTTTGAATCCTCTAGTCATTAATGGCTCTGAGCACTATGGGACTTAACTTCTGAGGTCATCAGTCGCCTAGAACTTAGAACTAATTAAACCTAACTAACCTAAGGACATCACACACATCCACGCCCGAGGCAGGATTCGAACCTGCGATCGGAGCGGTCGCTCGGCTCCAGACTGTAGCGCCTAGAACCACACGGCCACTGCGGCCGGCTCTAGTCATTAATCTAGGCACCCAACGTGCACAGATTTTTCTGTACCCTAGTGACTGTACCAGTGATACCACACTACACAACGACAAATGGATCATTCCAGCAAGCTGTCGTGTTGTCACACATCTGTCATTTTGGATGATTTGATCAATGTTCTCCTTATTCACATCAGTCACTGTCGTCGATGGTCTACCGCACCGTGGATTGTCCAGTAGAGAGAAATCACCTTCTCTTCAGTTAAAACTTCCGGGCTGAGAGGCCGTAGTCGATGTATAAAATTTCCACCTATCGTTTCGTCTCCATCTGCGGGAGACATCTTCTGAGGTCATCCGGCTACTTCCGGGCTGAGAGGCCGTGGTCGATGTATATAATTTCCACCTAACGTTTCGTCTCCATCTGCGGGAGACGTAGCCGTATGACCTCAGAAGATGTCTCCCGCAGATGGAGACGAAACGTTATGTGGAAATTTTATACATCGACCACGGCCTCTCAGCGCGGAAGATTTAACTGAAGACAACACCGGCAGTGAAAGCCTACATTGTATGAGAAATCACCTTCTTTAAATCTCTGCAGTCACCGCTGGATACTGCTGCGATCCACTGTGTCCTCACCATAAACAGGCAGCAACTTCCTGTGAATCGATGTGGCAGAGTCATTGCCGGTCTTGAAGAGGAATTCCATCACCGACCGCTGTCGCAACCTGACGTCTACTTCACGGTCCATTGCGGCTCACTTGGAAATGAAAGAAAATACTTTTATATACGAACTTATAGCTAAATGTTTTAAGTACGTTCACAAAAACTTTCAGTATCCTCCTGCAAAAAAATAAAAATAAATTAGAGACGACTGTGCAAAACTTTTTGAACTCCCATTGCATATAAAACTTTCAGATAGAATGTCTTCACATTGTGTTGATGAGGTAAACGGATTACCAGATGATAATAGAGGAGTCAGTAAAGCAGGTGACGAAGCAAACGAAATGTCACTCGAAAAAAAAAAAAAAAAAAAAAAAAAAACGGCATTGCAGTGACTGTGTTATTCGCAATTACGACGTACTGCTCCTTCTGATGTGTATGCAAGTCTGAAGGAACAGGCACAGAGGCGATACAGCCGTTACAAAAAAAAAAAAAAAAAAAAAAAATGTATTTCCAGTTGCGAATATGGACAACCCTCAGCTCTAAAGTGGAATGACGACAATGAAACTTTATACCGGGTCGGGACTCGACCTCAGATTTGCCGCTTATCACGAGCGGTCACCTTGCCATTTAGCTATCCGAACACGACCCACAGCCATGCCCAAACTTCTACATTTATACTCCGCAAGCCACCCAACGTGCCACTGTCATTACCTCCCTTTTCTGTTCCAGTCGCGTATGGTTCGCGAGGAGAACGACTGCCGGAAAGCCTCCGTGCGCGCTCGAATCTCTCTAATTTTACATTCGTGATCTCCTCGGGAGGTATAAGTAGGGGGAAGCAATATATTCGATACCTCATCTAGAAACGCACCCTCTCGAAACCTGGACAGCAAGCTACACCGCGATACAGAGCGCCTCTCTTGCAGAGTCTGCCACTCGAGTTTGCTAAACATCTCCGTAACGCTATCACGCTTACCAAATAACCCTGTGACGAAACGCGCTGCTCTTCTTTGGATCTTCTCTATCTCCTCCGTCAACCTGATCTGGTACGGATCCCACACTTCATATCTCGTCAACCATGCTGTCTACAGCCTGTACTCGTACATCCATTATGTGTATTCCCCCTACAGGGGAGACATTTTACTTGACTGTCGCTTACCCGGTGTCTGCGGATAAATATGATAATGCAATGCATGTGCTATTCCGGATTACGATGCAATATTCCTTCGGACACGCAGGCATAAAATTTTTAAGTTAGCAACAAACTTTGATAGTTCGCACCGTAGTTTAAGTTATGCATACTTAAGTTTCTGTTCTGCAGATGAAGTTACTCACAAGAAGGAAGCCTTCCACGTAATATTTCTTGTACCTACTTTGTGTGCCTCTTACACGGACCCACTGAAAGAAAAAGTGTCTGACGTCAGGCTGTCCGACGCATCGGTAGTGGCATTTTGCGTCGTGAATTTCCAACAATTCTCCCTCTTTCGTAGCCTAAGGGCGACAGCGCTTGTGCTCCTTAAATTAAGTCTCGCGAGGTCCCGAGCCTTCCGCTGTGTCCTCGTGAGACGCGTCCTGAAATTGCCACTTTAATAAGTGAAGGCCGGATTATGCCGACATCATCAATTCATGAGTTTGCAAGCGCCTGGAGAGATTTTTGCTTCTCCTTAAGGGATTTCAGAGTCGACTATCGATTAGGGGGCACGATGAACGAGCCTCTTAAAGACGGCCGCGCTCTCTCCGGCCGGCCAACTGAATTTCTGACCCACAAAAACGGCGACAGTCGACTGCGAACGGAGCTGCGCCGAGCCGAAAAGCAAATGTTCGAGTAATTTCCGCACATGAAAATAATGTTCAGTTAACCGGACACTGTTTCGGTATGGTGTGAAGATAAGGTGAACTCTTCGCAGCTTTTTCGGAAAATGTTATAAATAATTACTGGCGATGATTCAGCAACGCACCTGTGAAGTGTCCAGTGTGGAAAAGGAGAAGGGTTGCAGGAATGGGGGGGGGGGGGAGGGAGGAAGGAGATGGGAGTGGGGGTTGACGGATGACGCAGTTCGTCACATCGTCTCCCCCTCTTCTCGCATCAACCACATTCGAAAAGCGACAGATGCTTACGATTATAATAATAGTAACAGTGAAATATATTAATGTAATAATAATTTGCTTACATCAGTACGCACATATGAGTATAGCTTCCAAGAAAGTCCATTACTGAAAACTGCAGTACTTGGAAAACGTTCGTTCGAAAATATAAACAACATGTTTCTGATGGAATTGTTTTGAGAAGTGTAACAGCAACAAGCTCTAACAACTTTGGTAGCCTAAAATGTTACGCAACATAGAATCAGAGCGTAGGTGAGACCGAGGATAGGTTGGCGTAAGGGGTTAGTTGACACACAGCATCTTTTTCCTGCCACCTTGGAATCAATTGTACTGTCATCGTTCTAGTGGGGAGTGTAGGCAAAAGTGTAGCGGGCCGTTTGCAAGGTTCGCGATGGAAGGACTTCTGTTTCGTAGTTTTTCTGATTGGTGGGTAAATTGTTTCGTCATAATTTTTTGTTTGTTCTGGTGAACTTGTAGTCCGAACTGAGGAGCTACTGATAGCGTTTTTCGAAAGAATCGTTAACTGTGGTTGCACGCACGCATTATAATCTTTTGCTTCTGATGTTTGGGTTTGTATGGTATCCATTTCGTTTTTGGTATCGCCGTACGGATAGTTGACATAGTTAGGTATGCAGTTAGTTGGGATATCTGTGCCAATTATACCCTCCGTTACCGTTTGTTAAAAAATAAAATAATTTCTGTAAAAAATGTAAAAACTGAATAAATATACATCTCCCAAGAAGAAATTCGCCATTTCGCACAACTAGCCCACGACAGCAACCCAAAGATGGTCGAAAAAGGAAAGGTCTACCAACAGTCAGTAACGCCAAAAATAGAATCGTCGCTGAAAGGGCCAATAAGAAGAAAAGCCTATGTACAGTCACAAATGGTAACACGGCTAAGCTCCACAAGCTGAAAAAAAAGTCCCAGAAAGCGAAGATTGCAATTTTTTTTCAACGGATTCTGATGACAGCGTGTTAGATATTAGCTCTCTCGGAAATGGCGACTGTTTGGCCTTTCTTAATGAGGGTTCCTGCCTAGACGATAGTGAGGGTTTTCATTACATATTTCCCACGAATACTGGAGAACATCAAAAAGATGCCAACAGGTCACGTAGGAAAATACCAGCAACAAATCCCCAATAACCTCAGGGGCCACCTGACCACCTTGAATTCCACGTTTCGTTTTTGGAGCCGTATCATCTCCGATAGAATTCTGGGAAGGTTGTTGAAACCGGTGGCAACGATATTCGAGTGGCCATCACGTTCAGGAACGGGAAAAGCTGGAGATGGCTAGACGGAGATGATTCAGTTTCGTACAGCCAAAATACTGTGAGAAAATTGGACCCAGATGCTCAAATAAACGAGTGCTCAACTGCTAGATTGGTGATTGATTAAAAGAAAAGGGAAAAGGTGGTTACCTCACGTTTTGATAAAATAAAACATTTTTCCTCGAAAATTGCTGTGTTCTGTGTAAGTATTCTTTTGCATATCTGCTTACTCGAAGTCACCCCTGCCGGTCGGAGTGGCCGAGCGGTTCTAGGCGAGGCCGAGCGGTTCTAGGCGCTACAGTCTCCAACTGCGAGACCGCTACGGTCGCAGGTTCGAGTCCTGCCTCGGGCATGGATGTGTGTGATGTACTTAGGTTAGAAACGTTTAAGTAGTTCTAGGTTCTAGGGGACTGAAGACCTCAGAAGTTAAGTCCCATAGTGCTCAGAGCCATTTGAACTCACACCTAGGTGTATGCTAACTCCGCATCTGGGGTTGGTTAGCACGGTTGCAAGCTTTTGCGAAGCGTTTTTGTGTTTACCCAGACACGTATTTAATTAAAAGGCCCTCCTTCATTTTGTACCGATACGTCAAGTTATCCGACGTACTCTCCAGAATCTCTCCAATTATTGGACTAAACAATATAAAATAGAAAATCAAAATCTACCCCAACTAGCCCCGGGCTCCATTGCATTCGCCATACTTCCACTTCCACTTCCATTATGCACACAGGTTCTCAGAACTTTCCTATCGGAGCGTTTCAGTGAGGAGAACGGTATTTCTTTCAGCGATTTTCGCCCCTGTTCCGGAAATCGGTCTTTCTGCAAGTTCTCAGTGAGGCTGTACTTCTTTCGCTTTTAGTCTTGGCTCACTGAACTTGGTGTTTTACTCCACCTGCCTGTGTACTCTCGTTGTCGGCAGCCGGTACGGTCTGTCGGTGGTGCGCTGTCCGCTGGCGATCACGGCGCAAAATCGTCCACATCGGCTCGTCAGTTCATAGAATTGATTGCAATTTCTGGCACTTGGTTTCTATGCAAATTGTTCCCCGAAATTTAGGCGAGAAATATGGAAAATTATATACGTAAAAATTATAAATATTTTTTTTTCTCTGAGGACGGTTATGGCCGGGGGAGTTATGAGAGCCCCATGACGCCCCTTGGATTTCCGACTGCTACTGCTGCCACATGGACGACACTGGTGGAGCCTGTTTTTTAGCGTTACAACCGTTAATGTTGGGTGATATCAGACAGAGCAGTTTCGCCATTTTCTGTACTTAATGCAAGTTCCGCAACCTAGTGCACATCAAAACTTAGTGAAATATATGGAATGTAGTAGAAAAAGTGCAGACTACAATAAGAATAAGGGAAACGTCGCATTTCTACTTAGTGCACGGTGTTTGGATCAGCGATGGAACAGTCCTCAGACAGTTTTCTTAATTCTCCAAAGGATATCAAAATACGTTGCCGACCTGGATAAACCTTTCCACTGTGTAAAATGGAGCAAGATGTTCGAAATTATAAGAAAAATAGGGGTAAACTATGGGAAAAGATGAGTAATACACAATACGTGTAAACACCTGAGGGGACAATGTGAATGGAAGACCAAGAACGAAGTGTTCGGATTAAAAGGGTGTACGACAGCAGTCTAGTCAGTGTTCTATCTATACACCGAAAAATCTGTGGCGGAAATGTAATAAAGGTTGAAGAGTGGATTAGATTTAAGGTTGAAACGATATGAGTGACGAGATTCACTGCTAATACTGTTATTAGTGAAAATGATTCTCAGATGAAATGAACAGTCTACTAAGTACAGAATATGGATTGTATATGCCAACTAGCTCCGCAGATGACGAAGAGAGTGAAGAAATGTACGGTGAGATAAAAGAAATTATTCAGATAGTGAAGGAACACGAAAATTTAATACTAATGGGGGACTGGAATTCGATAGTAGGAAAAGGAAGAGAAGGAAAAGTAGTAGGTGAATATGGGATGGGGGTAACGAATGAAAGAGGAAGCCACCTGGTAGAATTTTGCACAGAGCATAACTTAATCATAGCTAAAACTTGGTGTAAGAATCATGAAAGAAGGTTGTATACATGGAAAAGGCCTGGAGTCACTGGAAGGTTTCAGATAGATTATACAGGGTGTCCCAAAAAGAGCGACCCGATGTAATATTGAGACAAATCTCACTAGGTAATTGAAAAAGCGCCAGATGTAATCGGCATGGTCTTGAGTTTCAGAAAAAATCCGATGGATGTCGCTACGAGCGCTGACCTGGAGCGTGCAAGCCAGTCTAGCGCAACAGAAGGCGTATTGTGTTATTGAATTTAGTGGTACTCAATCAGTGATCATAGTTCAGCGAGCGTTTCATATTCGATTTCCTGCTAAACCACCATCACCAAAGAACATTCGACGGTGGTATAAACAGTTTGAAGAAACAGGGTGCTTCTGTAAAGGCAAAAGTCCCGGCCGGTCACGCGTTCCTGAACAAACAGTGGAACAAATCCGACGAGCATTTGTGCAGAGCCCCCCCCAAGTCTACGCGTCGTGTTAGCCGAGAACTTGCGTTACCGTACATGTCAGTGTGGCGTGTGTTACGGCGTCGTTTAGCCCTCAAACCATACCGATTACAACTGGTACAAACTCGTCCAGATACTGACAAAGTGAAGCGAGTGGACCTTAGCAATGCTATTCTAGAGGACATGTAAGATGACAATTTTATGTCACAGTTGATATTCAGTGATGAGGCAATTTTCCATATCAGCGGTGAGGTTCACCGTCATAATGTGCGTATATGGGCGCTCGAATATTCGCATGAAACAATTGAACACGAACGTGACTCACCAAAAGTGAGTGTTTTTTGTGCTGTTTCGCAAACCAAGCTTTATGGACCTTACTTTTTTTGAGGAAGAAACCGTAACAGGACAATCATATCTTTCAATGCTACAGAACTGGTTATTCCACCAACTTGACTCTGACTAGTTCATCTATCAGCAGGATGGAGCACCACCGCACTGGGACAACAACGTGTGCAGTTTCCTCAATGCCAACGTGCCTCAACGTTGAATGGGGCGTACAGGACCGCGAGATCAGGCTTTACACTCTTGGCCTCCTAGGTCCCCAGACCTAACACCTTGTGATTTCTTCCTGTGGGTATATGTTAAACAATGTGTTTACGTTGCTCTCTTACCTCATGACATTAATGAACTAAAAACCAGAATATCAGCTGCTGTAGCTTCAGTGACGGAAGACATCTTACACTCAGTTTGGGATGAATTCGGCTATCGGCTAGATATCGTTTGTGCACCCAATGGAGAACATAGTGTACATTTATGACAGATTTTTATAAACTTCTGTCTTTTCTGAGTAATTCAGTATGTAGTTTGTTGGTGTTAAGCCCTTCTTCCCAATAAATAATTCTATTTAAAATTGGATCATTCTTTTTGGGACACCCTGTATAATGGTAAGAACGAACTTTAGGAAAAACAGGTTTTAAATTTTAAGACATTTCCAGGGGCAGATGTGGACTCTGACCATAATCTACTGGTTATGAACTGAAGATTAAAACTGAAGAAACTGCAAAAAGGTGGGAATTTAAGGAGGTGGGACTTGGATAAACTGAAAGAACCAGAGTTTGTAGAGACTTTCAGAGAGAGCATCAGGGAACGATTGAAAGAACAGGAGATAGAAATACAGTAGAAGACGGATGGGTAGTTTTGAGACATGAAGTAATGAATGCAGCAGAGGATCGAGTAGGTAAAAAGACGAGGGATAGTAGAAATCCTGGGCTACCACAAGAGATATTGAATTTCAATGATGAAAGGAGAAAATATAAAAATACAGTAAATGAAGCAGGCAAAAAGGAATACAAATATCTCAAAAATGAGCTCGAGAGGAAGAACAAAATGGCTAAGCAGGGATGGCTAGAGAGCCGTGGTATAAATTGCTGTTTTGAAGAGCGCGCCGCAGCGCGTAGTGTGAAGCAGTCGCCCTCCATTTCTGGCGGTGGCGTCGCTGTGGCAATCGCAGCTTTGGTGTCTCCCTCTGGTGGGAAAGGGGACAGGTTGCCTGTTCACGTGCATTTAAGGGGCGCTATGAGCTCGCCAAGCGAGCAGTTGGGGTCAGTCTGGGAGTCGGTGCAGTGAGTCGACAGAGTCAGTCGGGAGGCAGACACTCGCGTGTTAGTCAGTCGGCTCCAAGTCTCAGTCGCTGCTGGGTTGTGGACTGAGTTGGGTTCGTCGTTATTCCGCTGTTGGACGAGTTGGCAGTCAGCAGCTGACAGGTCCGCACGGTGCATGTACGCGCCGGGACCGTGTTCGATGCAGACGGAAGGTCGTTGGTCGATCGGTCGGCTGGTCGTCGGATGGCGACATGTGGTCTGCTGAGCAGTGACACCATGATCAGTCGGGAAGAGTTGGCAGCCGTATGGTGTTAGTATTAGCCGGGACCACTGCCGTTGGTCGTTTGCTCTGCCGGTCGTCTTAGTCGACGACGTCTTGGATCCTCAGGATGAACACCATATTCCGAGTCGGGATGTGGTTGGACGTTGTTGTTTCGTCGGAACTGAGCAGCGACGTAGCCTCCACAGCGCGAAGCCAGGCCGGGTCGCCTGGCGGCGGGCACGCGCTGTTGCGTTTGGAGGCGCTAGCTGCGAGAGCGATGCTTCGCTTTCCTCCGAAGCAGGATCCTCAAGTTGAGTGATTAGTGACTTCTTTTAAAATCTCGACTGTTAAGATTTGTTCGTTATTTGTGGATTGTTGTTTGCTCAGCAGTTCATGAGTGTGATAACAAGTGGTGTGGTTGTTGTCCAGAACCCGCACCCTTCTTCCGTAGTGATTTGACAGTTGTGACTTGCGTTTTCTGTATTCTTTTACACTTGTCTTGAGTGGTGTTTGATGCCTTGATCTTGGTGAGGCCGAGTTAGAAAGGGTAGGTATGTTGGAAATCGGTCAGATTGTTGGTCGGAGTGCTAGTATGCCTGTCGTTCGGAGCTGCCTCTGTCATGTTTGTCGGATTCGGGGTTTAACGATTTTATGGCTTGGAGTGTAACGGCCTCATTCCTGAAATATGTTTTGATCTTGCCTATAATCTTGAGAGGTGGTATATGTGTACTGTAGAGCATGTTAACTCGTTTGGCCCACCTTTTACAATTTTATATAAGATTGCAAGTAAATTGTCATTTTAGTATATAAAGTTGGCACCCTTCCACCGTAAGAGTTTTTTTTTTTTAAATCAAGTTGCACCTTCGGTGGCAAGTTAATTTTTCTAATGTTAGTGTTTTGTACCATTACCATCCCTCCTATGGGGTGCATAGTTTGTGTGCTTCTGTGAGTTGTTAAAATTTTTAGTTTAAAGTAATTTGGTGTGTTGCAGATTTGCACCACTGTAGTCTTTCAGAGGTTGTTGTGAGCGGTCGTGACTACGGTCGTGTCAAAAGCGAGCGGCAGGGTTCTCAGCCCGAAAGCTCATACAGTCAAAAATTTGTTTCTTTCAGCCTCTGAATACATTGTAACTTGATATTTAGAGGGTGTTTTCTGCTTATAATTTTAAATCTGTTTCTTTAAAAAAATAAAATAAAATAAAAGAGCTTTTAGGAATAAAATTTCCATTTGTTAAAAGCAATCTGATTATGATTTCATCAGTTACGTCCTGGCAACTACTTCCACCCTCACATGGCGTGACTAAATGTGTTAATGTTCTTGATGAATTGCGAGTAAATAAAATAAATTTTTAAGAATATTCTTTGAAGTTAAATCCACAGAGTAGCTATAGGACAAATGTAAGGATGTAGAGGCACACATCACTAGTAGTAGACAACATTCCATTAGAACTACTGACAGCCTTGGGAGAGCCAGTCCCGACAAAACTCTACCGTCTGGTCAGCAAGATGTGTGAGACACGTGAAATGCCCTCAGACTTCAAGAAAAATACAATAATTCCACATCCTAAAGAAAGCAGGTGTTGACAGGTGTGAAAATTACCGAACTATCAGTTCAATAAGTTATGGCTGCAAAATACTAACACGAGCTCATCACAGGCAAACGGAAAAACTGGCAGAAGCCAACCTTGGGGAAGATGTTTGAATTCTGTAGAAATGTTAGTACACGTACGGCAATACCGACCCTGCGAATTATCTTACCACATAGATTAAGGAAAGGCAAACCTACGTTTCTAGCATTTGTAGACTTAGAGAAAGCTTTTGACAATGTTGACTGGAGTACCCTCTTCCAAATTCTGAAGGTCGCAGAGGTAAAATACAGTGAGTGAAAGGCTATTTACAATTTGTACAGAAACCAGATAGCAGTTATAAGAGTCGAGGGACATGAAAGGGAAGCAGTGGTTGGGAAGGGAGTGAGACAGGGTTGTAGCCTATCCCCAATGTTATTCATTCTGTATATTGAGCAAGCAGTAAAGGAAACAAAAGAAAAATTCGGGGTAGGAATTAAAATCCATGGAGAAGAAATAAAAACTTTGAGGGTACAAAATGTATACTGGCAATGATAAGGAAATCGTTTCTGAAGAAAAGAAATTTGTTAACATCGAGTATAGATTTAAGTGTCAGGAAGTCGTTTCTGAAAGTATTTGTATGGAGTGTAGCCATGTATGGAAAGTGAAACATGGACGATAAATAGTTTGGACAAGAAGAGAATAGAAGCTTTCGAAGTGTGGTGCTACAGAAGAATGTTGAAGATCAGATGGGTAGATCACGTAACTAATGAGGAGGCACTGAACAGGATTGGGGAGAAGAGGAATTTGGGGCACAACTTGAAGAAGGGATCGATTGATGGGGCATGTTCTGAGGCATCTATGGATCACCAATTTAATATTGGAGTGCATTATGGATGGTAAAAATTATAGAGGGAGACCAAGAGATGAATATGAGAGAAGACAAGTTACTCTCTCACCTATTTTCCGCGTACGGAAAATTATTAAAGATTTCATTACAACCTGAGACACCTTGAGCGAGACTCTAGAAAGTTAATGACCTGAGCAGACGTTGCTGGAGTCTTGTAGGGCAATAAAAGCATGAGGTATTTTTAATGTTCTTGGCTCAAAGAAATGGCATGTTTGGAGTTAAAGCAATTGGCAGTGAGACCATCCCTCAGTAAATCTTTCCAGACAGGTGCACAGATGGCGTGAAGGTGGTGTCGTTCATGCACTTTATGGAAAAAGGTTTTTTTTTTTTTTTTTTCAGAAGAGATGCAAAGCACTCGGGTGCTGGACTTTGGTCTGGTAAGAGCACTTCTGGTCGATGCTCTGGCATGTGTGGTTGGTACTTGGGACCTCTCCTGAGACTGACTTCACTTGCGATTAATTTAGACTGGGAAGCCAATGGTGAAGTTCATACTGTACTGACAGTGTGACTTCAAATGTCTTGGACTACTCATTTGCCAAGGGCACTCCAATTCGCTTTGGGTTTACCAGTCTTTACGTTTGGTACCTTTGTGCGCTCTGTCGTATAAGTGAGCCAAATTGGTCCTTGGTACGACCAGCGAACGGATGTGTCACACACTGAAATCTACCGTGATTTCAGGTCTCAGGTAGAGAGTAAATTACCTGATAGCTAGACCGTGAGATTTTTGCGTTTCTTTTGTGGACGCGGTCGATTCGCAGGTGACGCCTCACGTTTCACCTGCACTGCCACTGCACACATCTCGCCTGCTGCAAGCTACATCGCCACACGAAGCAAGCAGGGTAATGTACTGGCACTCCAGCATTGTCAGAGAGTAGAGATCTCGATCGCCACTTGCTCTCAGCTGCACCTAAGTAGTGAAACTACAGTAGATTTGATCAATGGAAATCTGTTGAGCGGCAGATCAATTCACATTGCGTTGTCTACATTTTTAGGGCCAGAGCACTTGAATCACTTCTGCCACCCAGGATCCTTGTCCATAGTATTTTTAAACCACCTGTTAGATGCTTACAGTATTCAATCAATAACTTGTTTAGCATAATTTATGTCTGTGTTTTTTAGAAAAAATAAATGTTGTTTGAGCACTAAAAGTATGCCAAAACAGTCAATCATTTATATACCTCCCCACAGGGTTAACTTTCTAATACAGTAAGCAGATTCTGAAGGATGTAGTAGTTACTTACAGATAAAGAAGCTTCACTATCCTGAGAGCTGCATCAAACCAATCTCTGAAGACGAAAACAACAACATGGACTCTGAGTGAACCTTAGAAACACTAGACAAATGAGACATAGAGAGAATGAGATTACTTACCAAAACTGGGCACCAAAAAGTAGACACACGAAGGAATTCTTCCACCTTGGAAGCGAAGTAATAGCACTGACAAATGGTCATTCCTGGAGAAGGAAAGTCAACTGGTATCAAAGAGTAGCGTTAATCTGATGGAGTAATTTCTGAGAATGTATGTTTGGAGGCAGTGATTCATAGGCTGTGGAGAAACTGGAAGAGAGGGAAGAAAACAGGGGCTTGTGAGATGTGGTGCTATAGAATGATGCGGAAAATTGGACTGCAGAACATTCGAAGAAAGAAATATAAAGAAATGACTGACAACGGAGGAGGGACAGAATGAATAACGTCCATGGTACGTGAGGGAGCTGTAGATGGCAAAAGTTGTAGGGGAAAACAGAGATCGGAGTGCATCCAACAAATAATTTAGAAGATTGCGTGCAAGAGCTACTCTGAGATGAAGGAACTGGCAGAAGAGAGCAATCCAAAGCAGACCACATTGCAGAAAGCAGAAAGTAATGACAAAGAAAGATGGCTTCCAGTTTCATGGGTAGGCCGACGCCCTCTCATACACATATAAAGCTGAGAATATGCATATATCTCCAGGACCTCCTTGCTTCGAGAGGACCAACATCACAGGGTGAGTTTCTGATGCTTTAATGTATGAAGATACAGCTGTACGATGTTACAGACTGTTTTTAAGCTCGTGCTGTATAGGTTGCCCTCCACAACAGGTGTGCTGTGTGGGAACAATATCGACCTGCTGTGCAGGAAAACCTATATATCAGGCCCCTTATCGACAATCGGGTCGGAAACCCGCCAAATGCTGATTTATTGCCTCCACTCGCGTACGACCATACATTTCCGCCCTTCCACAGACGATGTGTTATTTCCGAGTGATGAGCAGTTCATCAGAGTAAGCATGCTGCATTCATTGTGTTTACACTGTTGGTAGGCTGTTTACGTTTTGTGTTGGTAACGCCACGTAGCGCTCTGTATGAAAATCACTGACTGTGCTGTGTGCAGTCTGTGGTTGGTTTGCATTGTTGGAATATTTGCTATTGTAGTGTTGGGCAGTCGGATGTGAACAGCGTGCAGTGTTGCGCAGTTGGAGGTGAGCCGCCAGCAGTGGTGGATGTGGGGAGAGAGACGGCAGAATTTTGAGAGCGAACGACCTGGATGTGTGTCTTTCAGAAAAAGTAAGTTTGTAAGAGTGGATGTCATAAACTGATTATATATATATATATATATATATAATGACTTTTGAACACTATTAAGGTAAATACATTGTTTGTTCTCTATCAAAATCTTTCATTTGCTAACTATGCCTATCAGTAGTTAGTGCCTTCAGTAGTTTGAATCTCTTATTTAGCTGACAGTATTGGCGCTCGCTGTATTACAGTAGTTCGAGTAACGAAGATTTTTGTAAGTGATTCATGAAAGGTTTAGGTTATTGTTAGTCAGGGCCATTGTTTTGGAGGGATTATTGAAGGTCAGATTGCGTTGCGCTAAAAATATTGTGTTTCAGTTTAGTGTTGATCAGAATAAGTGAAGAGAGAAATGTCTGAGTACGTTCAGTTTTGCTCAGCTGTTTGAAAATCAAATAACACAGAGGTTTACCAGGACTCCCATTTATAAATTTTCCTAAGTGGCTGTTTCAACACACCTGGAGTGCGCCCAACGTTGTGAGATTGCCAGATGTGTGCCAGGCTCCTAGCACAGGTACATACCGCTGTATTCATCCGATGTGAAACACTGACAAGTTTCTATCCCTCTTACACTTACTTACAAACGCTACATTTGTTACGCCTGTGGCTAGGACGACGTAGTTCACTGTTTAATGTGGCTGAACAGTATTGACATGCTCCTGCCCTGGACCTGAATACCCTTCACAACTCTTCTGCTGGAACACACGACCTACAAGGGTGCAACATGTCGAGAAGAAAGCACAAACCAATCGATGAAGTGTGCCCCTGTGTCAAACGCGTGTCCTGAAGCTCCTCCCACACTCGAGAGCAGCAGACCCTGTGCTACAGCACGAGACACATTTCGAATACACGAGACACCGTCAGGCAGAGGCTCGTCCACACCTCTACATGATGGCCTACACTATGAGATCGAAAGTATTCGGATACCCCCAAAAACATACGTTTTTCATAATAGGTGCATTGTGCTGCCACCTACTGCCAGGTACTCCATGTCAGTGACCTCAGTAGTCATTGGACATCGTGAGAGAGCACTCACAGACTTCGAACGTGGTCAGGTGATGGGGTGACACACGTCTGTGCGTGAGGTTTCCACACTCCGAAACATCCCTAGGTCCACTGTTTCCGATATGGTAGTGAAGGGCCGGTCGAAGTGACCGAGGGGTTCTAGGTGCCTCAGTCCGGAACCGCGCTGCTGCTACGGTCGCAGGTTCGAATCCTGCCTCGGGCATGGATGTGTGTAACGTCCTTAGGTTAGTTAGGTTTAAGCAGTTCCAAGTCTAGGGGACTGATGACTTCAGATGTTAAGTCCCATAGTGCTCAGAGCCATCCATTTCATAGTGAAGGGACACTTACAGCACAAAAGCGTACAGGACGACCTCGTCTGTTGACTGACAGAGACCGCCGACATTTAAAGAGGGTCGTAATGTGTAATAGGCAGACATCTTTTCCAGACCATCACATAGGAATTCCAAACTGCATCAGGATCCACTGCAAGTACTATGACGGCTACGCGGGAGGTGAGAAAACTTTGATTTCATGGTCGAGCGGCTGCTCATAAGCCACACATCACGCCGGTAAATGCCAAACGACGCCTCGCTTGGTTAAGGAGCGTAAACTTTGGGCGATTGAACAGTGGAGAAGCGCTGTGTGCAGTGACGAATCACGGTCCACAACGTGGCGATCCGATGACAAGGTGTGGGACTGGCGAATGTCCGGTGAACTTCATCTTCCAGCATGTGTAGTGGCAGCAGTAAAATTCGGAGGCGGTGGTGTTATGGTGTGGTCGTGTTTTCATGGAGGGATTTGCACCTCTTGTTGTTTTGTATGGCTCCATCACAGCTCAGGTCTACATTGATGTTTTAAGCACCTTCTTGATTCCCACTTTTGAAGAACAATTCGGTGATGGCGGTTGCATCTTTCAACACGATCGAGCACCTGGTCATAATGCACAGCCTGTCGCGGAATGGTTACACGACAATAACATCCATGTAATGGACTGGCCTGCACAGAGTCCTGACCTGAATCCGGTAGAACACCTTTCGGATGTTTTGGAACGCTGACATCGTGCCAGGCCTCACCGACCGACATCGATACCTCTCCTCAGTGCAGCACTCCGTGAAGAATGGGCTGCCATTCCCCAAGAAACCTTCTGGCTCCTGACTGAACGTTTGCCTGCGAGAGTGGGAGCTGTCATCCAGGCTAAGGGTGCGCCGACACCATACTGAATACCAGCATTACCAATGGAGGGCGCCATGAAGTTGTAAGTCATTTTCAGCCAGGTGTTCGGATACTTTTGATCAGATAGTGTATGTACCTCACGAGACATGTGCAAAGGTGCCTGTTACCTGTCCGGGTGAAATATTTAAGTTCACATCGCGTTCCAAAATGATTTACTGCCGAACCACCTGGCATCTGCTGTAGGTGAACCACCAGCCTATGTTAGGATAGGTGATAGGCAGTGAGAGGGGAGAGGAGAGGAGAAATGGTTCAAATGGCTCTGAGCACCATGGGACTCAACTGCTGAGGCCATCAGTCCCCTAGAACTTAGAACTAGTTAAACCGAACTAACCTAAGGACATCACACACATCCATGCCCGAGGCAGGATTCGAACCTGCGACCGTAGCGGTCGCGCGGTTCCAGACTGTAGCGCCTAGAACCGCTCGGCCACCCCGGCCGGCAGGAGGAGTGGATCGAAAGACATTTGTGCTATATGTGACATAGATGTGCGCATGTGTGTGTGTGTAGCAGTGGATTGGGCTTACAGTGGGTCACGTGACAACCTGATTGTCCATGAGAAACGGAGCCCTTGTGGCGTTCGCTGTGTTATTCAGCGGTTTGGTATCTAACTAATTTGAAAATGAAAATGATAATCTTATTTTATTACAGTGAGTAATTACTGAATAATTTTTCTCCCGGATAAAGATTTGGTCAAGTTGCTAAAGAACCCCAAGTTAACGTTGCGTTAAAGTGTTGTCTGTAAGTTGTGTAAGTGTCACTAAATCACAGTTCATACAACAAATTCTATACAACTATTGGTTATGATGAAAACAGTTATCTTCAGCAAAATGATCATTAAAACCACCCAATATCAGCCGCGCACATCACTGACGTATGTTACCTGAAACAATATTCTTCGCAACTCGTGCGTAATTAATTTCGGCTCCATACATCAGATAGAAAAGTTTGTTATAAGGATCGTGCTATCAGCACTGTTTTTAAAGAACCACTCTGATTCGAATTATTTTCATTAAAATGAGTTCGGGACCACCGGTGCACATTTATTTTTACACATTTGTATTACGTTCGGCATTTATGTCTGCAGAGTTGCGTAATTTGAATTTGCCGCTGAGATAATTGTTAAGATGGCGGCAGACAATTGATAGAGACTTTCTATTGTTAGAGCAAATAGGATAAGTATTTGAAATGCTTATTAAACTTTACTTTCGTATTGTGCACTATTTAGACTTCATCAAGCAAACATTTGATTTTTTCTAAGGAAAACGAAGACAAAAAAAACGCGATGCAAATCGCTATCATCAATGTCTGCGCTCGTTGCAGCGGAAAGAAATAATTAACACAGATAATGCTTACTGAGAGAGCAATTAAAGTTACAAATAATTATTCGCTCATATTTATAATAATAATGAACTATATTCTCAAGTAATAATTAACAAATAATTACAATTTCTTAACAGACCTCAGTTTGATATGCGTCTTGCGTCCTGAACCTACAAAATCCAACCAAAAAAAGGTAAAAACAATGGAAGACAAACGCAGATCATAAAAGGATTTTACAATTATCATTGTCTTTGTATGATACACATCGATATGTCCAATTACATCATAAAATATTATATAAATAATTCATATTTATCATCGTTATCACTGTTTTTTCATATGTCGAATAGATAATGTTTATAACTGTTAGAGGCATAATTTCCCCTCGTCGCACTGTAGCTAAAATTTATCTCGTGGATGTTACACCCTGATGGGATACGGTGAGAGTCACTGAGTGAGACGTGTGCTTATTGAGAAAGAAAGGTTGCCCACTTGCACATTTGTCCAAATATCTCTCGTGTGATCCGGTGCGACTGGTGACAATTTGCGCCAGGGCGGGACTCGAACTGGATGTCCCGCGGCTTGCGAGCATCTGAGCTCGCTCAGGTCTCTCTCAGACTCTCATTGTCGCTGATGTCTGCACGTGTGGTTTCCGAACTCTGCCGCGACTGTGCGTCACACGGTCTGTAGCGCCACTGGAGAACAGGATTTGGTGGCAGACCGTGCCTTATCCGCCAGGGATATATGTCAACTGAATCAGATCCTCTGAGACGAAATTAACCGACTGTGGGGACGAAAAGGCAATGGCCTGAAGTAAGAGCAGGGAGAACGCGCCACACCCCTAATCTAAAGCTGTTATCTGGACAAGAACGGGTCGGGCTACAGCTGCATTCATACAGCCAGACGGATGAAGCGGCTCCTTGCGACTACCGGCAGTAGGAGTCCCGCGTTCGAGACCGGGTGTGGCGTACGTTTCCACGCCGTACTATGTTAATTACGTTGCGCGTTGAGCTTTTCTGATTTGTGTTCACTGCTGCCAGTTGACGTCGTTGTCTCTGCACTGATTTCATCTTCATCATTCATCGTTTCCGTTTCAGGAAATCGAATTCAACTGATACCTCAAGATGCTCTGTAAAAACCGTGTATTGTGCCATGAGCGTTGTGAATGTCCGATTTCAAGTCCATGTGTTGAAAAGGACAGAACGGTTAAGTTGTTACTGGTTAAATGTAAAGGAATCAGTTACGTTCTAAAGTAAACCAGTGTATTTAATTGATAACAAGACGTAACTTCGTATACTAGAAATATATTCTTACTCATCTTCGTAAATTTTCTACATCACGGAACAAAACCGACTTTGAAGAGATTTAAACTATCGACTTTTAGCCGTGATTGTGCAGAAACGTAATTAAGTACGTTTTAATGACATTAGAGCTGAAAGCACGTATTTAGAAACCAAAAGTACTCTAAAATTCACGTCCACACTTAGTAAACAAAACCCAAAATAATACAAATTATAGAAATCCCAAACATGTAAAAAGTAAGTCAAAGCAATCGCAATATTGCCCAAAGATAACTTCAAAAGCAGGGAAACTTAGCACTTCGGATGTGCTGCAGTATGACGAGTTTGGGAACATGAATGTATGTTCCTATCGCTGTGCATTTGTAGGATTTAAAATTCCCGTTGTGTTTAGTGCCTGCACCAGTAAGAAGTAACCTGCTTCACTGTGACCGCTCGAAGACAAAAGCGTTGTTGCAGACACGACACCTCGCTCACGTTTTACCAGGTTTAGCGTTTAAAGTCGTAAAACCAGCTAACAACATCACTGTACACACATCCCTCAAAGGACATGTAACATGCAAACAAAAGGCCCAACAGAAAGTGTTGGCAAACAGTAGTGAAAAGAAAATAACATGCCAAACAGTGATTACTAGATTTCTACTATTCGAAGAAAGAAGAATATTTTATAAAGTGAATTAAAATGAAATAATTTTAAAAGTATTTAACTGTGTTCAGAGTTTGTGTTTTGCAAGTTCCCATATCCACGACGATAACATTTTTGCCACACATTAAACTTTTTTAAAGTGTCCAAAACTAACGTAATTCGCGGACTGTGAAGTTATACTTTGTCCGATTTTGACAAAAACGAGACGCATTCGCGAATTCATAGTATGATGAATAAGTTTCACATTTATAAATGTTGTTATAGTCAAATTTTCTGTGACAACACTAGCGAACTTGGATCAAGTTGTAAATGTTAAATTATAAAACAGACCAGCTTCGCATCTCACGTGACAGCAATGAATTCGGCCCATCTCAAAAACAATCACTGCTTCGCTTATCCACGCAACACTTCATCGTACACACCGGCTGGGAAAAAAAGAAAAGAAAGAAGGTTATGTACCCACTCGGAGAGAAGACAACGGTGTGAAACTTCAAGGATTGAGAGGATATGTTATGTTATTTCAATGATTACAAAACCGAGTCAAATTTACAAAGATCCAGGCGGCATGTGCTGACTTACGAATGCAACCTGCTTGGGGCTCTGGCCTGGATGGACGCACTCATTCTTTGGAGAAGTGTGTCAGGGGCTGTTGTCGCCTCCGCTGAGGCGAGCTGGCCCGCGGCTGCCTTAGCTGGTCCTTGATGGGACGTGTGTAGGGCCAGCACCGTAGGCAGGATACAGTGACAAGACTCCAGACAGTACACGGACACGGCGCGGCCAGAGGCCACCGCGGTACCGTCCCACGAGAGGTGAGGCACGTTGTGCCAGCAGTCCCTGCCAGCCTCGACCTGCAGCCACGTGCGGTGCCGTCGCACGCCGGGACACCGGCAGCAATTTCCCTACGCCTCCCCCACAGTACTGGAAGAATGGGACCCCTCCCTGGGCTGCCAGCACGCTCGCCGAGCACAGCCACCCGGGCTGACGCAGAACGACGACAGAGCGCCGCCACTCCCCAGCGCGCCGTGCTTCCTTCCCGCTCACCGCACCACTCTAAACGCAGCCACTGCTGCTCCAGCATTAACGGCAGACTACGCGCGAGGTAATGATTACCTGCTCCAGCTGCTGCAAGTGTGGCAAGAACAGCAGGGCTCTGGCGTCCGTCACCTCTTCTCGTACGGCAGGAGCAAGCTGAACAAGTTACGATAATCATATTCTCGTGTTGCATTTCTCCTTCTGTCAGTGTTTCCTACGAAAATAGACGAGGAATTTCTCATTATGCAAGACACCTTTTCAGTGTCGTTTTAGCCAGAGATGTTTCACCACTTTTTCTGCTACCTTCGGCTGGTTATTTTCTTTTCTTACTGTAATTGTTGTTACGTATTAACATGTAGAGAAACAAGATTTTAAACATGGCTGCAGCAGCAACTGTTAAAATTCTTCACAATGAAGGATGGCAGCCAAAAACAATTGCAGGATAGAATTTTTTTATTAAAATTCTTGACCAAGGTTTCGGTACATATAAATATACCTTCGTCAGAAGTAAACTTCCTGAATAGAAAGACACATTCATTAGAAAAGCCATATCAACGAAAGTGAGAAACAGAAGCTTAAATAACGGTGAAATTGCTAAAGTAATACAGGCACACAATCTTTAGTACTTACTAAAATTACATCATGCATGTACCGAAACCTTGGTCAAGAATTTTAATAAAAAAATTCTATCCTGCAACTGTTTTTGGCTGCCATCCTTCATTGTGATGTAGAGAAACTTTTGGAACAAAATACTTACAGTTATGAATCAATAATTGTTCTAAAATATTACACGTCATTTCTTTACGGTTCACAGTTGAGATGTGTATTAACGATCTGATGCACAGTATGTTGTTTATTACGTTATGTCTAAAGTTCTAGTTATAACTTAATTGGCAAAAGAGTGCATGTGTGCATTACTTTACATGGCTTACATTAACCTGTTGGGTATTTATGTTGGTAGCTAGTCTGCTACACAATCTAGAACTTGCCACCTTCAAACAGCAGAACGTAATTCTTATTTCTCTGTTTATTATGCATTTACGAATGCAAGTCAGTACATGTTTTAGCGAGGTGAATACGCTGGTGCCTGTGATTTATGATCGTTTGACAACGTATTTTCTACGAGTCTTCAGACATGGGCAAAGTTTTCGCCGTGATTACTTGTTGTTAGAGCTGTGTAGTAATCATTTGTTTCGTGGTGTGATTGTCTGGGTGAGGCGCGCAAGTTTGAAGTGTATGTAATGCTTGTGGTGTGTGTGTGTGTGTGTGTGTGTGTGTGTGTGTGTGTCTTCAGGACTGGGGCAGCGAGAGAAAGAGAGAGATAATGGTTCTCAGAGGACTGAGAAACAACAGTTCACACTCTACATTTGCAGGGAAACACAGTCACTTGTGAGCGACCTGTCTAACGTAACGGTGTTTTCGAATCAGGAATAACGGAACTGGATCAAGATTGCATGTGCCAGAGGTCGTACAGCACGACAGTGTCATCAAGGTCTTCAAGACGCGTGCGGGGAATCGGCATTGCCGTACAGAACAGTGGCACATTAGGTAAAAGCCTTCAACGAAGGTCGGCAAACTGTGGCACACATGCATCGGGCAGGTCGTCCTCGCGTCTCTGAAGAGGTGCATGCACACAGTCACCACCCAACAAATACTCAAACCGACTTACAGATACTTAAAAATAGTACCAGCTTGTACCAAAATTTAACTATAAAAGAAAAGAGCAATAGCACAAGCAAAGAAAGAGCTAAATGAATACACCGTGGAATGAAATCCTCTATGTCACAATTGAAGAACTACACAAATAACACCAAAACTAGTCATGAGGAAAAAAAAGAGAAGCCACCCATTCACCCTCTGTCTCTCTCTCTCTCTCTCTCTCTCTCTCTCTCTCTCTCTCTCTGTGCTTCTGTGCTCCAGTCCTGACGACACACACACATACACACACCCACACACACACACACACACACACACACGGCGAAAACTTTGCCGATGTCTGAAGACACGTAGAAAATGCGTTGTCAAACGATCGTAAGTCACAGACACCAGCGTATTCACCTCGCTAAAACATAGGAGAAAATACTGGAACATCTAAGCCGTAAGGTGCACACAAAAAAGTGGTATGTACTCACTTCGATTCGTAAATGCACAATAAACAGAAAAATAAGATTTACGTTCTGCTCTTTGAAGATGGCAAGTCGTAGATTGTGTAGCGGACTAGCTACCAACATAATACCCAACAGGTTAATGTAAGCTATGTAAACTAATGCACACATCCGTTCTTTTGCCAATTAAGCTATAACTAGAACTTTAGACATAATGTAATAAATAACATACTGTGCATCGGGTCGTTAATACATATTTCAACAGTGAATTATAAGCAAATGAGGTTTAATAATTTACAACAATTAATGATTCATAATTATAAGTATTTTGTACCAAAAGTTCCTCTAAATGTTAATACGTAACAACAGTTACAGTAAGAAAATAAAATAAGCCACCGAAGATAGCAGAAAAAGTGGTGAAACATGTCTGGGTAATACGAAACTGAAAAGGGTATACGGTGAATCTGCTCTTCCTATGCAGAAGTTGCGATGTGTGTCTGGCGCACAAGACAGCGGTCCTCCAGTGTGGTGCTCAGACGTGGCCGACAGGAACCTGGACGGCACGTAAGCCTGCCTCCAACGCTGGGCCACTGTCACATCTGAGTGCTCGCAACCACTCGACCAGCTGGCCAAGTGGAGACTCACAGTAAGGTGCCTTTCAGAGTGAGTCAGACACTGATAGCGCTGGCTCACGCTACTACGCGTCCTCTCATCACTCGACAGTTGGCACCGTGTCACGCCCCTTTACCAGCCTTCGTAACAACGCTAATGCACTCTGGTGGTCATTCCGCCCATCGTACAAACTTTAAAACTGCCACGGAACGATTAGTTGTGCATCAGACGCAGAGGCACAGTATTGTCTCACTGCTGTCAAACACACAATGTTACGAGTGGCTAAAGGTCGGCAGAACTCGTGGTGTAGAGCTAGCGTGTTTTATTAATATCCAAAACAACCTGGGTCCCTGGTTCGAACCCAAAAATTTCTTAAATTTTGAGTAAAAATAATCAGCAACGGCGGCCGAAGACTTCCAGCATAAGAAGCCGTTCTCCTGCTGCCAACGCCCTTGTCAAAGCGGACGGAGGAGGGGGTAAAGCTTGAGGGCACTCTCTTGCCCTCCAGGTGGGAGATTACCCCTAAAAGGCGGTCGAACCAGCAATGACCAACGGTATGAGAATGCAGATCACCGCATTTTAGACACAAAATGTGTGTCTACAGGATATGTGGCTTGTGACTGGAAAAGTGTCGTTATGACCCATCCATTCGCAAAAGATTCCGGATAAGGCCCCCTTCAGATCTTCGGGAGGGACTGCGAAGAGGAAGTTGACCGTAAGAAAAATATGGAATAAATAACCAAACAAGAACATTCTACGTGTGGGGGCGAGGAATATCAGAAGTTTCAACGTGGCAGCCAAACTAGAAAACCTGAAAAGAAAATGGAAAGGCTCAATGCAGTTTTAGTGGGAGTTAGTGAACTGAAAGGGAGAGATGAGGATGATTTCCAGGAGGAAGATTAGGATAATAACAGCAGCAGAAAACGCTAAAAGGGGAGTAAGATTCGTTATGAATGGGTAGATAGGGCAGAGAGTGAGTCACTATCAGAAGTTCAGTTACAAGGCTTTTCTCATTAATTTCAACAGCAAATCAACGAAGCCAACAACAGTTCAGGTATACTTGCCGAGGTCGCAAGCAGAAGATGAAAAGAGATAAAGTGTGCGAGGGCATCAAACGAGTCATTCAGTATGTAAAAGGAGATGACGATAGTCGTGGGTGACTGTAACACGCTTGTAGGAGAAGCAACAGATGAATGGTTACGGAGGTTGGTAGTGGGAATGAGAGAGACTAATTGAATTATCGAATAAATTTCAATAGTATTATTAAAGAATCTCAAGAGGAGGAGGTATACTTGGAAAAGGCCGGGAGGCACGGGAAGATTCCAGCTGGATTTCATCATGATCAGACACAGATTCCGAAGTCAGATATTGGATTGTAAACCGTATCCAGGAGCAGGTATAGATTCGGGTCACAGTTCATTACTGCCTAAGATTAGACCGAAGTTTAAGAGAATTGTCCGGAAGAATTACTGTGGAAGAAAGTGGCATACTGAACTGCTGAGGAACGATGAGACGCGTTTGAGTTTCTCTTCTAGGGATGTGGATACTGCCATAAGGAATACCACAGCGGTCAGCTCACTCCTCTTAGAAAGAGTGGACATCTCTAAAAAGGGCATTCACTGGTTGCACAGACAAACATAGGTACTAGGAAGGTAACTGCGGAGAAACCGTGGGTAACGGAAGAAATACTTCAATTGCGGGACGAAAGAACGAAGCACAACAATGGTCAAAGAAATACAGCAATATATTTTCTTTGGAACGAAATAAATAGGAATGCCAAGGCGAACTGGCTGCAAGAAAAGTGTCAGGCAATGGAAACATAAATAATGTCGGAAGAACTGACTCAGCTTAGAAAAAAGTCAAAAGAACCTTTGGTGAAATCAAAAGCAAGGGCGCCAACGTTAAGAGTGCAATGGTAATTCCACTGCTAGACACAGAAGGTAGACCGAACAGGTGGAAAGCCCACTCTGGAGGACTCTGTGAATGGGAGGAATTGTCTGAAATTGAAGTCACTGGAGATGCAATATTAGAATTTAATAGACATTTGGAAGACTTGAGGTCGAATAAGGAGGTACGACACTCTATCGTAATTCCTAAAATGATTGGAGAAAATTGCAACGAAGCGGCTATTCAAATTGGTGCGCAGAATCCATGAGACTGTAGACACATCATCAGTATGTTTCGTGCAGTTCCGAAGATGAGTGCGAGAACTATCACACAATAGCTTAACAGCTGATGCATCCAAGTTGCTGACAGAAACAATATACAGAAAAACCGAAAAGAAAATTGAAGATCTGTTAGATGACGAACAGTTTTGCTCTAGTAAAGGTAAGGGCACCACGGAGACAGTTTTGACGTTCTGCTTGGTAATGGAAGCAAGACTGAAGATAAATCAAGACGTCGTAGTACTTGACGGCCTGCAGAATGAGTTCGACAGTGTAAAATGGTGCAATATGTTTCAGATTCTGCGATGAATATAGGGAACGACGGGTAATATACTATATGTACAAGGACCAAGAGGAAACAATAGGAACAGAAGAGCATGAACCAAGTGCACAGATTAAAAAGGGTGCGGTTTTTCCCCCTTATTATTCAGTCTATATATCGATGGACAATTATGAAAATAAAAGAAAGGTTTAAGAGTAGAATTAAAATTCAGGGTAAAAGGATATCGATGATAAGATTCGCTGATGACGTTGCTATCCTGAGAGAAGGTGAAGAAGAGTTACAGGGCTTTTCGAATGGAATGAACAGTCTAGTTAGTACAGACTGCGGGTTGAGAGTAAACCGAAGAAAGACAAAAACAATGACAGGTAGCAGAAATCACGAGGGTTGGAACTTACATAGTGGCAACTATTTATTCGCAACCGAAGCAAAAGAGTTACACGTTTGCACCTGTTGCTGTCCTCCAGAGTAGTCACCAGCGTTGTGTAGAATCCGTTGGCAGCGATGTGGAAGGCGTAGTATACCGTTCTGTTGATGGTGCGAATGGAGTGGTCTACTGCCCGTCGAATCTCTGGAACAGTTCTGAAGCGAATCCCACGAAGTGGTTTCTTGATCATCGGAATCAAGTCGAAGTCACAAGGACTTAAGTCTGGGGATGGTACGGTACTTCCCAGTCCTGTCGACCGAACAGAGCTGCCTCAGCCCGCGCATTGTCGAGCAAAATGATGGGTGGGTTGCGCAGAAAGTGTTGCCGCTTCTTTCGCAAAGCTGGTCGCAGGTGATGCTCCAAAAACGAACACTAATAATTTGCGCTGGCGGTCGCCTTGGAGGAACGTAATGCATTAGGATAACACCATCACTGTCGCACACGAGAATCACCATAACTTTCACCATACTGGGACTCTGACGCGCACTTTCGAGTTCTGTGGCGACCCATAATGACGCCATTCGTTGGACTGGCGTTTCAATTTTGGCTCTTACGATGTGCCCCATATCTCATCCAGTGTTATGATCCAGTGTAAGAAAGCCTCTCCTTCGCGCTCATAGCGCTCCAAGTGCGTCTGAGCAGCGTCGTAAGGCATCCATTTCTGCATTTCCGTCAGTTCATGCGGAACCCATCCTGATGCAATTTATCGCATGCCCAGGTGTTCCATCAGGATGCGAAGCACAGTCGTATGTGCTAATCGAATGGCGTCGATCACTGTCCACTAACGCGGTTCAAAAATGGTTCAAATGGCTCTGAGCACTATGGGACTCAACTGCTGTGGTCGTAAGTCCCCTAGAACTTAGAACTACTTAAACCTAACTAACCTAAGGACATCATACACATCCATGCCCGAGGCAGGATTCGAACCTGCGACCGTAGCGGTCGTGCGGTTCCAGATTGTAGCGCCTTTAACCGTTCGGCCACTCCGGCCGGCACTAACGCGGTAACAGCATGCACTTCTTCAGAGACACTAGGACGACCTGCCCGATGCATGTCTGCCACAGTTTGACGACCTTCGTTGAAGGCTTTTACCCAACGTGACACTGTTCTGTACGGCAATGGCGATTCCCCGCACGCGTCTTGAAGACCTTGATGACATTGTCGTGCTGTACGACCTCTGGCACATTCAGTCTTGATCCAGTTCCGTTGTTCCTGATTCGAAAACACCGTTACATTAGACAGGTCGCTCACAAGTGACTGTGTTGCCCTCGTTTGTGCACACGCCGGTGACGTGGGACGGGCGAGTCCATTTGCTCGGAGGTAAGGTAGGTATGACAACAACGTGTGCTACCAGCGACAATAGTAGATTCCATCGCATAGTGCCTCAACAGCAGTGTTGCCACTTTTCCAACCTGTGTAGAAAAGAGAGAAGCTTAATATTGAAACTGGCGATCAGGAAGTAGAAGGAATTCTGCCACTTTGGAAACAAAATACCCCACGATGGACAAGGCAAGGGGGTTATAAAAACGAGACTAACGGAGACAAAATAGGCACTCCTGACGAAGAGACGTCCTAGAGGAATCAAACCTAGGCCGTAACTTGTGGAAGAAATAATTGAGGATGTACGTTTTGGAGCACAGCACTGTGTGGTGGTGAACCATGGTCAGTGGCAAAAGGGGAGCAGAAGAAAATCGAAGCGTTTGAGATATGAAGCTGCAGAAGAAAGCTGAAAATTACGTAGACTGATTAGATAAAGCACGAGGAAGTTCTTCATGGAAGCGGTGGAGCGAGGAACACAGGGGAAAGATAAGACAAGAAGAAGAGACAAAATGATAAGACGTGTGTTGAGACGTGAAGAAGTAACATCCACGGTATTTGACGTAGCTGCAGAGGATAAACTGTGCAGGGGATGACAGACTGGACTACACCCAACAGGTAATTCAGGATTCTGTGAGGAAGTGCTAGTCTGAGATGGAGAGGTTTGCACAGGAGTGCAATTAGCTGCATCAAAGCAATTAGAAGATCGCTGATAGGAATTACTGAAATGCGAAACAGTCACAGGTAATAATCAGTGTGTATACAGTAGCCTTTCTGCACGTACGTTAATTACTTGGACTAATACATATGTTTCATACAAATCAAATCTAGCATTGACATTTCCTACGCCAATACGTTTCCTTCGTCAGAGACATTACACTCGCATTCCACAATAATCATCTCTGAATATCAAAGATCTGCATCGAGGTGCTACTTATACAGCGTGTTACAAAAAGGTACGGCAAAATTTTCAGGAAACATTCCTCACACACAAAGAAAGAATATATGTTATGTGGACATGTGTCCGGAAACGCTTACTTTCCATGTTAGAGCTCATTTTATTACTTCTCTTCAAATCACATTAATCATGGAATGGAAACACACAGCAACAGAACGTACCAGCGTGACTTCAAACACTTTGTTACTGGAAATGTTCAAAATGTCCTCCGTTAGCGACGATACATGCATCCACCCTCCGTCGCATGGAATCCCTGATGCGCTGATGCAGCCCTGGAGAATGGCGTATTGTGTAACAGCCGTCCACAATACGAGCACGAAGAGTCTACATATGGTACCGGGGTTGCGTAGATAAGAGCTTTCTAATGCCCCCATAAATGAAAGTCAAGAGGGTTGAGGTCAGGAGAGCGTGGAGACCACGGAATTGGTCCGCCTCTACCAATCCATCGGTCACCGAATCTGTTGTTGAGAAGCGTACGAACACTTCGACTGAAATGTGCAGGAGCTCCATCGTGCATGAACCACATGTTGTGTCGTACTTGTAAAGGCACATGCTCTAACAACACAGGTAGAGTATCCCGTATGAAATCGTGATAACGTGCTCCATTGAGCGTAGGTGGAAGAACATGGGGCCCAATCAAGACATCACCAACAATGCCTGCCCAAACGTTCACAGAAAATCTGTGTTGATGACGTGATTGCAAAATTGCGTGCGGATTCTCGTCAGCCCACACACGTTGATTGTGAAAATTTACAATTTGATCACGTTGGAATGAAGCCTCATCCGTAAAGAGAACATTTGCACTGAAATGAGGATTGACACATTGTTGGATGAACCATTCGCAGAAGTGTACCCGTGGAGGCCAATCAGCTGCTGATAGTGCCTGCACACGCTGTACATGGTACGAAAACAACTGGTTCTCCCGTAGCACTCTCCATACAGTGACGTGGTCAACGTTACCTTGTACAGCAGCAACTTCTCTGACGCTGACATTAGGGTTATCGTCAACTGCATGAAGAATTGCTTCGTCCATTGCAGGTGTCCTCGTCGTTCTAGGTCTTCCCCAGTCGCGAGTCATAGGCTGGAATGTTCCGTGCTCCCTAAGACGCCGATCAATTGCTTCGAACGTCTTCCTGTCGGGACGCCTTCGTTCTGGAAATCTGTGTGATACAAACGTACCGCGCCACGGCTATTGCCCCGTGCTAATCCATACATCAAATGAGCATCTGCCAACTCTGCATTTGTAAACATTGCACTGACTGCAAAAGCACGTTCGTGATGAACACTAACCTGTTGATGCTACGTACTGATGTGCTTGATGCTAGTACTGTAGAGCAATGAGTCGCATGTCAACACAAGCACCGAAGTCAACATTACCTTCCTTCAATTGGGCCAACTGGCGGTGAATCGAGGAAGTACAGTACATACTGACGAAACTAAAATGAGCTCTAACATGGAAATTAAGCGTTTCCGGACACATGTCCACATAACATCTTTTCTTTATTTGTGTGTGAGGAATGTTTCCTGAAAGTTTGACCGTACCTTTTTGTAACACCCTGTATAGTGTTGTACCCTGTGTGCCGCTTTATAGCGCAAAAAGAAAAAAACGGAAAAAAACAGTAACATAGCGTCCATACTTAACGTTGTTTACCTCGTATGGTCGTCCGTTCGCTCTAACGTAAACGCTTTTCGCAGATACAAGGGAATGGCAGCAACTACTTGCGCATTGTGTGCGAATGCGCGTTCGCTCGCTTGCGTTCGCTTCCATTCATTACGGTGTAGACCAGGATTTATGTGGAGACAGAGGAGGAGCAGAGCAGAATGCCTGGCATCTGGCGCTGCGGTCGCGCCCAACTTCTGGGCGCATCAGCCGGTGTTCGCCGCCTGAGCTCCCGCCCACTACCCCCCACCCCTCCCCAGCCACATTGCCCTGTCTCCCTGACACACACACACACACACACACACACACACACACACACACACATGTTGTCGTCGCCAGGAGCTTGCCGGCTCATCATGAGCTGGCTTTGCGTTCGTCGCCGTGACAAGGTATCCGGCTGGTAGTGGGTGTACACTTGGCTTCGCTCTGTGACGACGCACGGCAGGCGCTGTTCACAACTCGCCGCGTTTGCATTCCTTTCGAAGCACAGGATGAGGATTAGCGTTTCACGTCACGTCGGCGTGGAGGGCATCAGAGACGGAGCACGAGATAGGAAAGTTTCAAGGTTGAGAAAGCAAATCGGCCGCGCTCTTTATACAGCAGAAATTATCCCGGGATTTACTTGGTGGTGTTTGGGGAAATCACGGAGGACCTACATCTGGATGGCCTGCCTCGAATTTGAACCGTTATCCTCCGAAATGCTAGTCCAGTGTGCTAAATATGCTGTTGCAACTGGGTAGTGTAGCTTTTGCATTCTGCAATATACAGGGTGAGTTAGGGGGAAAAGTACATGCTTTGACGGGAGATGCTACTGGTGATTCTGAACAAAAAACTTCTAATAAACATACGACCTTATCTTATCCGTCTCCGGGTACGCCAACAAAACAGCTGGGTACGAGAACGGTGCAGGTGACGGTAAATTAAGATACTGTTATGTTATGGTTTGTTTAATTGTTTGTGTTTCCTCATAGAAGATGTTCAAACAGTCCACTGTCAACTTCAATGCATGTTGCTGCTCTTGTAGACAGGTGTTGTGTCGACAATAGGAACTCATTTTTGCTTTCCTCTACCTGGGCACCGGCATGTAAAACACGAGTGAGAAGTTCCTCTCTTGTGTCCACTCTGCGCTTGTAGACGTCGCTCTTCAACCACCCCCACAAACAGCAATCCAAATGAGTAAGATCGGATGACCTCGGTGGTCAAGCAATGGCTCCGCGGCGACCGATCCAACGACCAGCATACGTTGTGTCACTGACCTTGGACACTACATTACGAGCTCGTGTTGCCAAAGGGATATCCTCCACGTATTCTGGTAACACATTTTGAAGAAACTCGAGATACTGTGTCCCAGTAAGACGGTTATCCAAAACAGCTCGACCGATAAGCTGGGCAGCAGTACCACACGTTGACTGAGGTTCAAAAATGGCTCTGAGCGCTATGGGACTTAACTTCTAAGGTCATCAGTCCCCTAGAACTTAGAACTACTTAAACCTAACTAACCTAAGGACATCACACACATCCATGTCCGAGGCAGGATTCGAACCTGCGACTGTAGCAGTCGCGCGATTACAGACTGAAGCGCCTAGAACCGCTCGGCCTCGCAGGCCGGCCTCGTTGGCTGAGAAACGTCGTTGCAAATTCGTGTCCACAGCATCGTGCATATTTTCATTTGCCCGTACATGAGAGTTGCGCGTGTTGTTGATTCCGTTGTGGGTAAATGTTGACTCATCAGTGAACAGAATACGTGGAATTAATCGATCATTGGCAGTGATCCATTGGCAGAATTCTAGCCGGGCGGCAGCGTCTGCTTCATGCCGATGAAAGGGGACCGTGCTCGTGTACTGTGCGTATCACTCGTGTCTGTGGAATACCAAACTGGGCGGCAATTCTTGTAGAGTTAGTAGTAGGATTGCGTTCCACTACTTGAAGAATGTTCTCAACTTCATTAAGAGTTTGTCGTACGGGACACTCAGGGTCAACATTTGCGCTGGGAAGCGTACCACGCTCACGCAATCCGTGAAACACCCCGTTAAACACCCTGCTATCTGGCACTCTGCGATCCGGAAGTCGTTGTTGCTGTTCTCGCACAGCAGCTCTGGAATTCCCATTCGACCAACCATAGACAAGCTGCATGTCAGTATACTCTGCATGCGTGAGCACCCTTGTCATTTTCGCTATGCGAAACTGTATTCGTTGTTGACACTGTAGTGCTGTAGTACCGTGGACTGCGACAGGCACTGTCGGACTGACACCTGAGGTAAACAACTGCACCACGCGGAAGTAAACTGCGCACTGGCACGGTCAGCAAGGACGGCGCTACACGTTTCCCGTTCCTACTTATTTCCATTGGTTTACCCGGAAACGGTTAAGAAAACGGCGTATGTTCCTTGGTAGTTTTTTGTTCAGAGCCATCACAGGTATCACTCCGCAAAGCATGTGCCTTTCCTGCTGACTCACCCTTGGAACGTCTCTGTTGGATTCCTTTCATGTTGATTTCTTAAATATGTTGTCATTTACGGCATAAATTCCTCTTCTAAATTTACTGTGGTGTTTCTGACTATCTGGGAGGAGACTGAGCAGCGGAACGTGTTACTTTTACACATAAACAAGAACGATCTGTCGCGCTACTACACTTTAAAACAGTTTATATGTAATTCATGTCACACAGTCTCATACGGAACCTACATACGCTTTCTTTTATGTACTGTATATGATAAGATACTGTTCTTCTGTGTGAAAGGATGAATGAGCAAATGTATTTCTAGTTGCATGCTTGATGGTAGCAGACAAGCCTGTCTGCTAGAGCCCGCATCTCGTGGTCGTGCGGTAGCGGTCTCGCTTCCCACGCCCGGCTTCCCGGGTTCGATTCCCGGCCGGGTCAGGGATTTTCTCTGCCTCGTGATGGCTGGGTGTTGTGTGCTGTCCTTAGGTTAGTTAGGTTTAAGTAGTTCTAAGTTCTAGGGGACTGATGACCATAGATGTTAAGTCCCACAGTGCTCAGAGCCTGTCTGCTAGAGAACAGTAGGACCAACTTCGGAACAGGTAGCTATGCTTTCTAAAAGCGAAGAGGTTTCTATTCTTAGTATGGTACTGTCCGTCCCTTGTCATGCTGGTATAGGAAGCTGCCTCTCTGGTCACTTCCGTTTGTATCTGTTAAACACCCTCGGTAGGGGCCCAGGCAGTCTGTCCGCCGCGAGCGTCTGAAGTGGTAAGATCTCCGGCTAAGCGCGTCTCTGCGTTGGACAATGGATTTCTTAAGTTCAGCCTAACTGAAAATTTAATCACCTTTATTTCAGGTTTAGATCTAAAACATCTAATGTTATCTTAAATTGCAACGCAGTGTAATTCGAGTGTGAAGTTCACAATATATTCCGGTAGTTGCTTTGTCACTACTTTGTGAGTAAAGTGGAACCATGTGTTGATCAGTAACTCTAACTAAGATCATCAATCTTAAATGCGAATGTGCGTGAGATTATAACGTCTCGTCTTGACAATATTTTTCAATAGCAACTTCTCTTTATGTTCAACCCATGTGGGGTGTACTTTGTGAGACCAGTACCACGTGGTTATACAATTGTTTGACCCATCAGGTTAATAGTAAGACGATAGTACCCAGCTCGAGGTTTTTCCTTTTGTAAATTGCGTTTCGATGTAATTTATTTTAATTATCAAAATTATTGTGGAGTTACACTCTTTGTGTGAACCAAGTTGACCACGTGAAGCACGTGGTGTAAGCATCAAAGTAGCCCTTACCTATTCTTTTCGGGAAGATTTCACAGAGAGTTAGTATGAATTTAGTATACCAGTGTGTGGTAATTTCATGACGGACAGCATTGCGCTACGAACGTAACTTCTTTGGGTGAAAGTTGAATCGGTTGGTTGTGGTTAATTTCCTCTTGCATATGTTGCAACGTTCTTCGTGTGCTATTTTATGAATGCAGTGTTGTATGCAGTCTCCCAATCTTGGCTCTATATTTGATGTGTTCCATAAGATTACAAACTCACATTTTCACAATCCTAAATAAGGCACCAGTTTAGTTATGAATCAAGTTTAATAAGTTTAATATGCTGAAATTTTAACAGAACAATGATCAATTTTAAAATAAATGTCCAAATATAAAGTGATTTATTTCTTTTTATTTAACTTATCTTTATATATATATATATATATATATATATATATATATATATATATATATATATATACAGGGTGTTTCAAAAATAACCGGTATATTTGAAACGGCAATAAAAACAAAACGAGCAGCGATAGAAATACACCGTTTGTTGCAATATGCTTGGGACAACAGTACATTTTCAGGCGGACAAACTTTCGAAATTACAGTAGTTACAATTTTCAACAACAGATGGCGCTGCAAGTGATGTGAAAGATATAGAAGACAACGCAGTCTGTGGGTGCGCCATTCTGTACGTCGTCTTTCTGCTGTAAGCGTGTGCTGTTCACAACGTGCAAGTGTGCTGTAGACAACACGGTTTTGTTCCTTAGAACAGAGGATTTTTCTGGTGTTGGAATTCCACCGCCTAGAACACAGTGTTGTTGCAACAAGATGAAGTTTTAAACGGAGGTTTAATGTAACCAAAGGACCGAAAAGCGATACAATAAAGGATCTGTTTGAAAAATTTCGACAGACTGGGAACGTGACGGATGAACGTGCTGGAAAGGTAGGGCGACCACGTACGGCAACCACAGAGGGCAATGCGCAGCTAGTGCAGCAGGTGATCCAACAGCGGCCTCGGGTTTCCGTTCGCCGTATTGCAGCTGCGGTCCAAATGACGCCAACGTCCACGTATCGTCTCATGCGCCAGAGTTTACACCTCTATCCATACAAAATTCAAACTCGGCAACCCCTCAGCGCCACTACCATTGCTGCACGAGAGACATCCGCTAACGATATAGTGCACAGGATTGATGATGGCGATATGCATGTGGGCAGCATTTGCTTTACTGACGAAGCTTATTTTTACCTGGACGGCTTCATCAATAAACAGAACTGGCGCGTATGGGGAACCAAAAAGCCCCATGTTGCAGTCCCATCGTCCCTGCATCCTCAAAAAGTACTGGTCTGGGCCGCCATTTCTTCCAAAGGAATCATTGGCCCATTTTTCAGATCCGAAACGATTACTGCATCACGCTATCTGGACATTCTTCGTGAATTTGTGGCGGTACAAACTGCCTTAGACGACACTGCGAACACCTCGTGGTTTATGCAAGATGGTGCCCGGCCACATCGCACGGCCGACGTCTTTAACTTCCTGAATGAATATTTGTATGATCGTGTGATTGCTTTGGGCTATCCGAAACATACAGGAGGCGGCGTGGATTGGCCTCCCTATTCGCCAGACATGAACCCCTGTGACTTCTTTCTGTGGGGACACTTGAAAGACCAGGTGTACCGCCAGAATCCAGAAACAAATGAACAGCTGAAGCAGTACATCTCATCTGCATGTGAAGCCATTCCGCCAGACACATTGTCAAAGGTTTCGGGTAATTTCATTCAGAGACTACGCCATATTATTGCTACGCATGGTGGATATGTGAAAATATCGTACTATAGAGTTTCCCAGACCGCAGCGCCATCTGTTGTTGAAAATTGTAAGTACTGTAATTTCGAAAGTTTGTCTGCCTGAAAATGTACTGTTGTCCCAAGCATATTGCAACAAACGGTGTATTTCTATCGCTGCTCGTTTATTTTTTATTGCCGTTTCAAATATACCGGTCATTTTTGAAACACCCTATATATATATATATATATATATATATATATATATCACCGGTTGTTGTAAGAGGGGTATTAAAAGATAATTAATATTAGTCTGGTTGGGAATTTGGTAAGCTAGACTGGATATCTGGTAAAAAAAGACAGTTGCTCAGTAATGCAAGGTTAACTTCCACAGATAGCTCACAGCTTTTAACCCGCTTTTATTGTCTTGAATATCAGCTCCGCTTTGAGAACAACTTAATACATTAACTCTACACCCTGTATGTGACTGGTATAAAGGGTAATTCCGATAGCACAGGAATGTGAAGCGAGTCATTGTTTACGTTCTGGTTGCCGTCAGAGGGTCAAATGGCTCTGAGCACTATGGGACTCAACTGCTGTGGTCATAAGTCCCCTAGAACTTAGAACTACTTAAACCTAACACACATCCATGCCCGAGGCAGGATTCGAACCTGCGACCGTAGCGGTCGTGCGGTTCCAGACTGTAGCGCCTTTAACCGCTCAGCCACTCCGGCCGGCGTCAGAGGGTCACTACGATTGAAATTCTAGTGGGTAACAGTCCAGTTGTAAAGGAAGATCAGATCCTGCCGTGGTCTTTTAACGATGACGGTGGCGCTAGCGTGAGCGCACTATTCATGAAGAGACGTGCAATGAGCCTCACCTTGTAGGCGAAACTCGTCGCAACACAAATGTACAGGGGCGTGCTGACAAGTAGTGCACCCCAACTTCCCTGTGAAAATCGTAACTCTTTTGAAATAAAACGAATTTTATTAACTTTCTACATCTTTATTCTTCTCGTCTAATTATTTATTCCTCAATATAGTCACCCTAACAACGAACGGGTTTCGCATAACGGGAGACCTGTTTGCTGATACCGTAATACAGAATGCTTGGCTTTTGTTGACGGAGCCACAACGTAACCCCTGCTTGCACCGTTGTATCTGTGGTGTCACCGCCAGACACCACACTTGCTAGGTGGTAGCCTTTAAATCGGCCGCGGTCCGTTAGTATACGTCGGACCCGCGTGTCGCCACTGTCAGTGATTGCAGACCGAGCGCCGCCACACGGCAGGTCTAGAGACACTTCCTATCACTCGCCCCAGTTGTACAGCAGACTTTGCTAGCGATGGTTCACTGACAAATTACGCTCTCATTTGCCGAGACGATAGTTAGCATAGCCTTCAGCTACGTCATTTGCTACGACCTAGCAAGGCGCCATTATCATTTGCTATTTATCTTGCATGTACCGTCAGACCGATGTTCACCAATTATGGATTAAAGTTAAGTATTCCAGTAGCTACGTACGTTTTTTGTTAGTCTCATTTCCTTGACCTGTTCCAGACCTCACGCCAGCCTGCGTGAGCTAAAACGCGTGCCTTTCGGCTTCCTCTCATAGTGGGTTGGCTGTCTTGCCAATCCACAACAGTATCAAAGTGTAGTCCTCGAATGTGTTCCTCAAGTTTTGGGAAGCAGATGAAAATCGGCTGGGGCCAAGTCGGGACGATCCACGACGATGAAACCAAGGCGTCGGTTGTACGCACACGTCGCTGGCCTCGCGTATTGTCCGGCATTGTCACGCTGAAGCAGAATGTGCGAACCAACTCTTCAAACTCGTGCTTTCGGTTTTCTGAGCTGTTTCTCACGCAGCTTCATAGTTAGGTTACACACAGCCACGTCACGCGGTACAATTCGGATTCCTCTATGGCAGAGGGTTGCAGATTCCGTCAACGGAGAGGAAAAGTCCGGCGAGTAATGCGACCTCAGCCGGTACTGACAACAGAATAGAAAATTTGGAGGCGTTACTTTTCAGCGCGCCTTCGTATTTGCCATCTGTATGATCTGAAATTAAGCACTCAGGGTAAGAACGTCTTAATACTGATAAACGGTAACGAAATTTATATAGAGACACTGTTCTGACGACGCTGCTGCTCCGAACTCTGTACATCAACAAACTGCATCGCGTTGATCTGACTGGTAGACAGTGGACGAGCGAGTAGTTCAAATGGCTCTGAGCAGTATGGGACTTAACTTCTGAGGTCATCAGTCTCCTAGAACTTAGAACTACTTAAACCTAACTAACCTAAGGACATCACACACATCCATGCCCGAGGCAGCATTCGAACCTGCGACCGCAGCGGTCTCACGGTTCCAGACTGTAACGCCTAGAACCGCTCGGTCACTCCGGCCGGTGCACGAGCGAGTAGCTAAGTAAGGAAAATTTATTTCCTATTGAAGAAGAACCGTTGTGGGGGACCAGATATCGTGAGGAAACCCGGTGCTGGTGCAGATACATAAAACCAGGTACCTGTACATTCAAACAAGGGAAAACTTTTAATGCAATGAAAAGGCAAACACAGATTGTGGTAGAAAGATATCCTAACGTTCAAGAAGCTTAGTGACAACGCAGACGATTCGATATGGGAGAATACAATTCGTCTCATGTCTTGTAGAAAATCTTCAGTTGTGTAGCTGTTTAACAAGACCAAAAAATTGTTTAGTGAAAGCGTACAAGCGTTCTTCCTACTTTTAGTAGAGAGAGAGAAAGAGAGAGAGAGAGATGGAGGGAGACAAAGAGAGGGAGAGGGGGATGAAGAGGGCAGGGAGAGGGCGGTTGTAGGCAGGAAGGGTGGTTGAATGCAGCCAGTTCTCACGGATGTGTCAATCACAACCAGATCCGCTCGAGCACATGTTCCAAACAGGCCACAAAGGAAAGCTGACTTTCGTTAACACGTACCCCCCTTTGAACTTTATCTGTCTTAACGTGACTCGGAAGCAATTCGATCTCCAAGGAATGAAAATGACACAAGTGTAAAATGCACAGATTAAGCTCAGATAAAACAGCGATCAGACTCAGATGTGCAAAGCAGTGTCTTGAAACCGCACATCTCTGTCTTCGTCTGTGTAATACGGTAACTAGCAACAGAACGGCTTCCAACTGCGACCGTAATGTCTCAAACTGAAATTTTCGCTTCGAGCACTTTGTTTGATTCCTGCGGCCCAAATTTTTCAGCCCCGCAAAACATGACAGACAAGGTGGCTCACAGACAGTTGCGTCAACCAATCCTCCTCTGCAGGCTACGGTAGTTGGAAAAAACAGCCGAGCCGCGCTGTCTAGGGTGCCTTGCCACGGTGCGCGCGGCTGCCGGCTGCCCCCCCCCCCCCCCCCAGTCCTCCTTCGGGCATGGGTGTGTGTGTGTGTGTAGTCCTTACCTTAAGTAAGATAAAGTAGTGTGCCGATGACCTCAGGAGTTTGATCCCATAGGAACTTACCACCACTAAAAACAGCCGAAAGGTGACCGGCGTGCTTACATATGAAATGCGAGAAGCAAGAGTCACTCGAAACTTATTGTGAAGTGATGTCACAATGACGTGTCCACCATAAAACTGGATGCGAAAATTAAACCCGAGGCAGTCGACAAATAAAGAACTTTGCAGACGACATGCTGTATTTCATCACGTATCGTTCTCATATTATAACTTGCTTGTTATGATAGAATGCCGTCTCAAGGCAACATTGCAGTGAACATTTATCGCAAACACGTCAACCTTGGTATGGTGTCAGTTAATGCGACATTGGTAATAAAGCCTTCACGACTTCCTGAGGTGAGAGACACTGTTGTTGAAAGTCATATGTATTACCCAGGGAGAGCCATTAGAGACGTGCAGTTTCGGAGTCGCAGCAAGTACGTTTATGTCCTGCTGTACTCAAATATTTTTTATGTATATTCACGTTTGTATAATATTCGTCATCTTTATTACTAATGTAATACAGGCATAGTCTGTAATATTCGGTGTTCAAAAAATGGTTCAAGTGGCTCTGAACACTATGGGACGTAACATCTGAGGCCATCAGTCCCCTAGAACTTAGAACTACTTAACCCTAACTAAGCTAAGGACATCACACACATCCATGCCCGAGGCAGGATTCGAACCTGCGACCGTAGTGGCCGCGCGGTTCCAGACTGACGCGCCTAGAACCGCTCGACCACACCGGCCGTATAAAAGTGTTCCCTCTTTGTGAAGTCAATTTGATTTAGAAATGAAAGACTAAAGTGCCACGAGTGAAGCGAGTTAATGTGTGGGAACCTTTAAACAGCTACACAGAATACCCTGTATCACTCAATTATAAACACTTTCACGATTTAGCAGACTAAAAAGTATGTGCCGGCGGCGGTAGCCGAGCGGTTCTGGGCACTTCAGTCCGGAACCGCGCGGCTGCTACGGTCGCAGGTTCGAATCCTGCGTCGGGCATGTGTGAGTGTGATGTCCTAAGGTTGGTTAGGTTTAAGTAGTTCTAAGTTCTAGGGGACTGATGACCTCCGATGTTAAGTCCCATAGTGGTCAGAGCCATTTGAACCATTTTAAAAAACTATGTACTGAATGTTCAGTAATAAAATTCACTGCTTGAAAACCTGTCTGATCTTAAAACGAAATGGTAGACCCTTAAACTGGCATAGTGCATCACCCAGTTTGACACCTTTCACACTCGGTCATATTAAGAATTTTTTTAATAGTGCTTCTTTGAGAAATAATTAAGAAAAGCATTCTATGAAGTGAATGATGCATTTATCTTTAACCAGCACATGGAGCATTGTAAGCAAGGAAAATATCCCTAGTTAAATTACTGACTCCACTTAAGAATCAACACAATGACTGAAACACTTAAAATAACTGTTTGAATGAGCACTTGTATTTTAGTGGAATCTCGGATTACTTAAGGAAAATGACTGGACAACTAAACTCAGGCGAATGAAGTAGGCCTGACACAGTAATTTCACTTTCGTAGACATATTAAGCAGGCGACATGAAACGTCAGTTCCCACTGTCCGTGTAACACCAGAGGCGTCACTTCACCTGGAGGCAGGGGGAGTACTGACCAGCTGCTGTGACTGTGACTCTTCACGTGACGTGCTCTGTAAATCTCTTCTTAGCGCTGGAATATTGACCCAGAGCACATAATTACACGCGATGTCGCTAAGGATTGAAGTCAGTAGCATCCGAGGCCCATCTGCAATAATTTGCGAGCACTGTAGCCTCGCACGTTACTGCAAGTGCTTCATCCTCAGAGGCCGGCCACAGACTGGCAGCACTTGCTCTACAATTGGCGCACTGCCTACGCTCTGTCGCACCTCGGCCATTCACGTGTTCACTTCCAGTGCTTTGACGGTGTTCCCTTCGCCTTTTCCCTGCCGATTACAGCCTCAATGCCCCGAGCATAAACATGTCACTCAGAACATTTTTCATCAGATACATTAAAATTCATCACGGAAAAGGACAAAATCTTTAAGTAAGCAGCAATATTTAGAAAATATTGATAATAATGTCGTGCTAAATGTGAAGGTTACACGGTCACAGACATTATTTCCGTCAAACTGCATGTGACCACGAATCTTGATAGCAGGCGAGGGAAGTGCTGGACAAGTGAACATCATTTTGATGTCACTTCCCATGTCAAGTGGAACCAGCTTCTCCCTCGTGACAGAGGTTGTCGCAGGAAGGGCCGGCGTACAGCGGACTGCTCAGCTCGCCTGTCCTGGAGCTGTAAGAGGACAGACGCGTGGTTCTTTTTTTTCTTTATTGTGATTTTGATCACCTTACACAAAGCGGGCTGTCAGCAGCTGAGTACGCCGCTCTTCAGCCTTGAGTTTTACAATAAGTAATACATATAGGTGGCACAGAGAATACAATCAAAACGGTGGGCAAAAAATGTAGATACTTAAAAAACAAAAAACATGGAGCCGTTCACGCTGGACGAGAAAACATCACTAACACTAGTTGACACGGCGCACATAACACGGATGATGGCGACGGTACACGTGAACAGTGGTGGCGTGACGGCGAACAAACACTAAACACAAACGAAGGCACACACACGAGACACTGATAGCGATGACCTCCGGCGCGCGAAAGTCCACGTAGCGTGTACGAGTCCGGGGACCTGCCAAGAGAGGTGGACGGGGGGGGGGGGGGGGAGAGGGAGAGGGGAGAGCAGAGATGCCATGGGCAGAGGAGATAAAGGAGGAAGGGGGAGGGGAAGCCCGGGGGAAGAGGGATGGAGGAAGAGGGATGGGGGGAAAAGGAGACAGAAGGGAGGGAGCGTGCCTAAAGGAAAGGACACCGGTAGTGGGGTGGGGGGGGGGGGCAGGATCAAAGTTGATAGGAGGGGTAGATGGAGGGGCGGAGGGCATCATCAGGTAGGGGGAGCTGGCGGAAGCCACCGTGGGAGAGGGTAAGGAGAGCAGCCGCGTGGAGGCATCACCGACTCAAAGGAAGGCCCCGGCGCTTGTTGGTGACGTCACGTCAGCTAGGCACGGCGAACGCCAGGTGTCTTGCAGGCAGAAACGCCTGGGCGTGCTTATTACTATAAATCTCTTATTTTTGGACAAAATGTTTGGTATTGTTTTGGATTCTGCAGTTTTATTTAGATGACAGATTTTCTTACTGTCGTAAAGCTACAAATGAAGGTCACAGTCCTGTATTACTGAATCCTGTCGAAACAAACGTAGATCAATATGAGAAGATGCTTTGCCCCATTGCAAGCTTCGGAAATTTTACATTCAAGTAACTATATTTACTTGATCCATTTTGTTATCGAAACTTACCCCAACCCCCTTACAATGAACTCGTTTCTTTTATTTATTTATTTATTTTCGTTTGACATCGTCGCTGGAAATGTGAACTAAGTTACATGTGTCCAACTGTTGCCATTCATTAGATTACAGTCGTTTTCAACGAAACGAATTCTAAACAGGAAACAAAATAGCTTCATACATCGAAAATACTGCTGAGCTTAAACTTTTTTAAACATGCACATTAGAAAAGATAAATATTCCCCTCTTGCAACTGAAAGGAGAAGCTTTACAAGATAAAAAAATTTTATTTGATAAAACAAGTATCTCTCTTTTACCTCTTCTTCTGTCCCCCACCCCCTCCCCCAACGTGTACAATCGCAAGATATTTCATTAACATTCAGTGCTCCTCACCCCATAGTCAACCAAGATACCTAAAGAAGAGCACCAGTTTGTTCACAGTTTCTTGTAAAAGCAACCCAGTACAAACGTAACTTCCTCAGATTTACAAATAAGGTAAAGAAGCACGAATTCCGTTGCTGCTGGACCATGAAGTTGTTTTTTTATGTCAATCCTTAAAACAGGTGGAAATTTAAGTTCAGGACTACACTATTTGTTAAGAAGTGTAATGAATTGCACAATTAATTGATTGCAGAAATCTCTCAGAACAATGTGTGTTGGTCAACTACCGCCAATAGCTTCACATTTTCCTGTGTCAGGGAGGGAGACACCACCATTATGAGTATGCCTGCAACAGACCTGGTGTTCGCCGTGCCTAGCTGACGTGACGTCACGAACAAGCGCCCAGGCCCACGACCACAGCCGCGTGAGCACGTTGTGTCAGCCAGAGAGAGGCCGGCTTCCTGTGGAGGTTCCTCACCCCAGGAGGACCTGAGTTCAAACGCTGTCAGTGCAAACACTCATCATATTGAATCTTCCCAAATTCCTACACAGTATACACACGACACACGCAGTCGACTCAACGCAAAAAAAAATGGTTCAAATGGCTCTGAGCACTATGGGACTCAACTGCTGAGGTTATTAGTCCCCTAGAACTTAGAACTAGTTAAACCTAACTAACCTAAGGACATCACAAACATCCATGCCCGAGGCAGGATTCGAACCTGCGACCGTAGCGGTCTTGCGGTTCCAGACTGCAGCGCCTTTAACCGCACGGCCACTTCGGCCGGCGACTCAACGCACACTGGGTATTAGTTCGCTATTCAGTGACTGCACAACCCTGCTTATTCAATAACAGAGCTGTAGCCACACATCAGAAACAGTATTCTAGAGCCCTAATTTCCTCAATATGTTACATCAGTTAATCTTGAGGACCACGGATTCGGTGGGAAAAGAGAATGTTGCTGCTCAAAACGTCTTTGAGAGGGTCGGATCAAGAAATGTGTGTTAAGTGCCCTCGGATATTTATATGAAGATGATTAAGAGTCGTAGCGACCTGACGCTTTTGATTACTTCATGTTCCCTACACAACGTGTACCATTACTATGTGATATACAGTGTGTCCCATTTATCTTGGCCCGCAGCTCGTGGTCGTGCGGTAGCGTTCTCGCTTCCCACGCCCGGGTTCCCAGGTTCGATTCCCGGCGGGGTCAGGCATTTTCTCTGCCTCGTGATGGCTGGGTGTTGTGTGATGTCCTTAGGTTAGTTAGGTTTAAGTAGTTCTAAGTTCTAGGGGACTGATGACCATAGATGTTAAGTCCCATAGTGCTCAGAGCCATTTGAACCATTTTTTGAACCATTTATCTTGACCACCCTAAATGACTGTTTGTCCAGATGCAAATTACAAAATGTTTCAAGCAAATGTTCTTTAGCCGTCAGGGGCTCCATAATCAGCATGATTGTCTTCGTTGTAGCTTCGTTTTTAACAAAGATATGAACAGCGGTATGACTTTTTTAAATGGCACCCTGTATTTTTTTATTCGGTAATTCATTTCCTCTCTTAAAGACCTATTCAAATATGTATCACAGTCCACCATTCACTGAAACACAACGTTATTAATTACATAACACAACATTGACTTTGAGCCCGGGATCACAAACCCGTCCACTTGATGGAGTTGTGAGAAAACCTAGAAAAAACATAACACAAAATTGACTATGGCTCTCCTGTACCATTGCCCAGGAGTAGAACATTCAAAGGTATTCAAAGTGGTGGCCCTGGACACCGATACACTGGTGCCCTCGTTGAATGAAACACTTATTTACTGCTTCCAGTGTTGCCTGCTGAAGAGAATTACAAGCAAGCACGATACGTTCCTGCATGTCCTCTGGATTGTTGGAATATCGCGACAGACAAAGTCTTTAATGCATCACCAAAGAAAAAAGTCCAGAGGATTTAAATCAGGAGACCTATCAGGCAAGTAACTGTTCCTTCTCGACCAATCCATCTGGCAGGATACCGTCGGTTCAGAACACGACGTGCACGCGAGGGTGGCCGTGCGGTTCTAGGCGCTACAGTCTGGAGCAGAGTGACCGCTACCGTCGCAGGTTCGAATCCTGCCTCGGGCATGGATGTGTGTGATGTCTTTAGGTTAGTTAGGTTTAATTAGTTCTAAGTTCTAGGGGACTGATGACTTCAGAAGTTAAGTCGCATAGTGCTCAGTGCCATTTTGCACGCAAGGCATTATGTGCTGGACACCCATCGTGTTGATACCACATAAGCATTCTGGTTCTTAGCGGCACTTCATCCAGGAGGACGAAATAGTCTGAGGAAGTTGGCATATGCTGTGCCTTTTAGACTACCATTCATGAAAAAAGGGCCAATAAATGTAGTACCTAGCATCCGACACCAGATGTTAACTCTCCATTGACGCTGATGTTCCACCTGTCTAAGCCATCGTGGGTTGTCGCTGGACCAATCATATATGTTCCTTGTATTTACCTGTCCTTTGTTTGAGAAAGGACATTCATCGGTAAACAGAAGATTGGAGAAGAAGTTCGGGCTGGCGAGGATATGCTGCTGTGCCCACTAACAGAACTGTACACGATTCTTGATGTAGGTGTACATGGTAAGGATGAAACCGGTGAAGTGTAAGAATACGATGTACACTGGTTTTAGGAGTGCCAGTCTCGTGTTCAAGCTGTCGTGTGCTCACATGTGGATTGATAGCAACGGAAGCGAGAACAGTAACTTCGGCAGCTTCGTTCTGTGCGAGTGCTACGACGACTGCGTTGTCGTGGGTTGAAACTTCCCGTTTCCTGAAGCGTCGCAACAAGACGAGGAAACATCCGTCGGGATGGTGGGTTCTTGTCAGGATATCGCTCTCTGTACAGTTCCGCTGCCTCCGTAGCATTTCGCCTACCTTCAACAACAACAACAATAAAAGAAACGTTATGTCGATGCCGTTTGTGGGAAGGACTACTCTACACAACAGTATTTAAAGGACTAAACTACTGCACTAAGTATACCCGTACATAAGAAAACAGCATTGCAATTACCGTTCTGCTAACTTACATTCCTCATAGATGAGTAGGATTTCTACCTTCTCTTCGTTGGTGTACATTATACTCAAACAACACTTCAACTGACGATGGTTGACGGAATAACCAGTGTGAATTCTACTTATGTTTACATTTGTCCTCTGTCAATGTCAGCACGTGGATGTGTTCCATTACCCCGAGTACCTGCACTAAGCGCTGGGAGCGTCTACGTCAGTGTTGTGTTATGTAATTAATAACGTTGTGAGTGGTACACTGTGATACATTTTTAAATAGGTCTTTAGGAGAGGAAATGAACTACCGAATAAAAAATACAGGGTGTAGGCTCTTTCTCAGTATTTTCTGCGTGCTGGAACGCTTCAAACCAGTCTCAGATGCAATTCTACGGACGGATGACATTGGATTTCGCTGAATAATTCCAGAAACTGAGGCGATATTTTCAGGCGTAACTGCGGTTTGCTTGCGGCCAACATGCCCCACTAGATCATCAGTTACGCTGCCTGTTCGTTGAAGTTTTGCGAAGAGCGTACGAATGGTTTTCGCATCGGGTCCTTTTGGAACATTAAATCGTGCTTGAAAACTTCGCCTTGTTGCCGTAGGACTCTCTTCTAACCTGTGGTACTGTAGTACCAGAAAAACGCGTTGTTCACTGGAGTACATGGTTTTAATCTCTTCCTTCGGTACGCTAACCTCCTTTCACGTTTCAATAGTGCAACTGATCGCTCTGGGCTTCGGATCACTATTTATACTAGGCATTACGTATGGCGATTACAGCGCCATCTGTTAGCAGCTTTTGTAACTATTATTTCAAACTGCTGTATAAACTTCTTACAGCTTTCACAATAAACATACCGTTTACTGCATTCCCCTATCGTTCTTTGTTTTCGAGATATTTAATTTTGAAATCAGGGAGTCCTTTTCTGGACACCCTGTACCAACACCAAAGCGTGGGTGAAGCGGACAGTGTGGTGCAACAGCAGGGCAATGGCAGCATTGTAAGTATATTCCACCAGTACTACGAAGATGGACCAGCGAATCTGTAGAGGATTTCGAGGGATCAAAATCTATAACTGTAATTTTTTTCACTAAGTATTTGGTACTGAATACATGTTTTATTGTTTCAACATATGTTGTTGTTGTTGTGGTCTTCAGTCCTGAGACTGGTTTGATGCAGCTCTCCATGCTACTCTATCCTGTGCATGCTTTTTCATCTCCCAGTACCTACTGCAACCTACATCCTTCTGAATCTGCTTAGTGTATTCATCTCTTGGTCTCCCTCTACGATTTTTACCCTCCACGCTGCCCTCCAATACTGAATTGGTGATCCCTTGATGCCTCAGAACATGTCCTACCAACCGATCCCTTCTTCTGGTCAAGTTGTGCCACAAACTTCTCTTCTCCCCAATCCTATTCAATACTTCCTCATTAGTTATGTGATCTACCCATCTAATCTTCAACATTCTTATGTAGCACCACATTTCGAAAGCTTCTATTCTCTTCTTGTCCAAACTATTTATCGTCCATCTTTCACTTCCATACATGGCTACACTCCATACGAATACTTTCAGAAATGACTTCCTGACACTTAAATCAATACTGGATGTTAACAAATTTCTCTTCTTCAGAAACGCTTTCCTTGCCATTGCCAGCCTACATTTTATATCCTCTCTACTTCGACCATCATCAGTTATCTTGCTCCCCAAATAGCAAAACTCCTTTACTACTTTAAGTGTCTCATTTCCTAATCTAATTCCCGCAGCACAGCATCACCCGACTTAATTCGACTACATTCCATTATCCTTGTTTTGCTTTTGTTGATGTTCATCTTATATCCTCCTTTCAAGACACTGTCCATTCCATTCAACTGCTCTTCCAAGTCCTTTGCTGTCTCTGACAGAATTACAATGTCATCGGCGAACCTCAAAGTTTTTATTTCTTCTCCATGAATTTTAATACCTACTCCGAATTTTTCTTTTGTTTCCTTTACTGCTTGCTCAATATACAGATTGAACAACATCGGGGAGAGGCTACAACCCTGTCTTACTCCCTTCCCAACCACTGCTTCCCTTTCATGTCCCTCGACTCTTATAACTGCCATCTGGTTTCTGTACAAATTGTAAATAGCCTTTCGCTCCCTGTATTTTACCCCTGCCACCTTTAGAATTTGAAAGAGAGTATTCCAGTCAACATTGTCAAAAGCTTTCTCTAAGTCTACAAATGCTAGAAACGTAGGTTTGCCTTTCCTTAATCTTTCTTCTAAGATAAGTCGTAAGGTCAGTATTGCCTCACGTGTTCCAGTGTTTCTACGGAATCCAAACTGATCTTCCCCGAGGTTGGCTTCTACTAGTTTTTCCATTCGTCTGTAAAGAATTCGTGTTAGTATTTTGCAGCTGTGACTTATTAAACTGATAGTTCGGTAATTTTCACATCTGTCAACACCTGCTTTCTTTGGGATTGGAATTATTATATTCTTCTTGAAGTCTGAGGGTATTTCACCTGTTTCATACATCTTGCTCACCAGATGGTAGAGTTTTGTCAGGACTGGCTCTCCCATGGCCGTCAGTAGTTCCAATGGAATATTGTCTACTCCGGGGGCCTTGTTTCGACTCAGGTCTTTCAGTGCTCTGTCAAACTCTTCACGCAGTATCATATCTCCCATTTCATCTTCATCTACATCCTCTTCCATTTCCATAATATTGTCCTCAAGTACATCGCCCCTGTATAGACCCTCTATATACTCCTTCCACCTTTCTGCTTTCCCTTCTTTGCTTAGAACTGGGTTTCCATCTGAGCTCTTGATATTCATACAAGTCGTTCTCTTATCTCCAAAGGTCTCTTTAATTTTCCTGTAGGCGGTATCTATCTTACCCCTAGTGAGATAGGCCTCTACATCCTTACATTTGTCCTCTAGCCATCCCTGCTTAGCCATTTTGCACTTCCTGTCGATCTCATTTTTGAGACGTTTGTATTCCTTTTTGCCTGTTTCACTTACTGCATTTTTATATTTTCTCCTTTCATCAATTAAATTCAATATTTCTTCTGTTACCCAAGGATTTCTACTAGCCCTCGTCTTTTTACCTACTTGATCCTCTGCTGCCTTCACTACTTCATCCCTCAAAGCTACCCATTCTTCTTCTACTGTATTTATTTCCCCCATTCCTGTCAATTGCTCCCTTATGCTCTCCCTGAGTCTCTGTACAACCTCTGGTTCTTTTAGTTTATCCAGGTCCCATCTCCTTAAATTCCCACCTTTTTGCAGTTTCTTCAGTTTTAATCTACAGGTCATAACCAATAGATTGTGGTCAGAGTCCACATCTGCCCCTGGAAATGTCTTACAATTTAAAACCTGGTTCCTAAATCTCTGTCTTACCATTATATAATCTATCTGATACCTTTTAGTATCTCCAGGGTTCTTCCATGTATACAACCTTCTTTCATGATTCTTAAACCAAGTGTTAGTTATGATTAAGTTGTGCTCTGTGCAAAATTCTACCAGGCGGCTTCCTCTTTCATTTCTGTCCCCCAATCCATATTCACCTACTATGTTTCCTTCTCTCCCTTTTCCTACACTCGAATTCCAGTCACCCATGACTATTAAATTTTCGTCTCCCTTCACAATCTGAATAATTTCTTTTATTTCATCATACATTTCTTCAATTTCTTCGTCATCTGCAGAGCTAGTTGGCATATAAACTTGTACTACTGTAGTTGGCGTGGGCTTCGTATCTATCTTGGCCACAATAATGCGTTCACTATGCTGTTTGTAGTAGCTTACCCGCATTCCTATTTTCCTATTCATTATTAAACCTACTCCTGCATTACCCCTATTTGATTTTGTGTTTATAACCCTGTAGTCACCTGACCAGAAGTCTTGTTCCTCCTGCCACCGAACTTCACTAATTCCCACTATATCTAACTTTAACCTATCCATTTCCCTTTTTAAATTTTCTAACCTACCTGCCCGATTAAGGGATCTGACATTCCACGCTCCGATCCGTAGAACGCCAGTTTTCTTTCTCCTGATAACGACATCCTCTTGAGTAGTCCCCGCCCGGAGATCCGAATGGGGGACTATTTTACCTCCGGAATATTTTACCCAAGAGGACGCCATCATCATGTAATCATACAGTAAAGCTGCATGCCCTCGGGAAAAATTACGGCTGTAGTTTCCCCTTGCTTTCAGCCGTTCGCAGTACCAGCACAGCAAGGCCGTTTTGGTTATTGTTACAAGGCCAGATCAGTCAATCATCCAGACTGTTGCCCTTGCGACTACTGAAAAGGCTGCTGCCCCTCTTCAGGAACCACACGTTTGTCTGGCCTCTCAACAGATACCCCTCCGTTGTGGTTGCACCTACGGTACGGCTATCTGTATCGCTGAGGCACGCAAGCCTCCCCACCAACGGCAAGGTCCATGGTTCATGGGGGCTTTCAACATATATGCAGCCAGTAATGGAAGCAGCCGAGAGTAAACAGCTGCAGCAACAGCAACAGCAGTGGCAGCGACAACAGGTGCAGCTGCACCAGCCGGCGCCAGCAGGTGACTGAAGCGGTGGTCGTGTGTGTCATCCCCATCTTCACGACCTCCACCTTCTACAGCGTGCAGCTATCTGGTGGAGAGGCAATTCCTGAGGGGCAGCATTACTGCAATGGTGAGGCGTCTACAGAATGTTTGTAGTAGCCGGATGGCGAGGGTATGTGTCTGTGCACCAATGTGGTGGAGAGGTTGGATCACAGTGAGCTAGATGCTTTGCTTCAGAGACAGGTTAGTGGAGACCCAGAAGATGTTATATGGTGTGACCCTTCTTAATTGTCAGCAGCATTAACATAGAAGGGCACTTGCAGAAATACTCTAACAGTGTCGCGGAAGCCCTTGCAGTAGACCAGCACCTGTGTCACGGAGAGCCAATAACGTCATGGTAGCAGGAGTGTCATATTGAAGCGTCTGCAGAATGGCTACTCTGTTGCAATGGCGAGGTAATTACTGTTTACCAGGGCCAAGGTGATCGGGAGAGAGTTACAGAAAGCCATCGGTTTGGCTCGCAGAAAGATTGCTGGACTCGCAGATGATGTTCTATGGTGAAACACTAGCAGGATGTCACGAGCAGTCTCGGAGAAACTCACTTGGAGAATGACTCCAGCAGTGTCCCATAGACACCAGTGTTGACCAGCACACGGCAGTGGAGAGGCGACTTCTGAAGGGCGGCGACAGCTTAATGTTGAGGCGTCTCAAGAACGCCTGCAGTTACCTGATGGCGGAGGAACTTGTGTGTGCCGGGTCAGTGTGAGGGTGCGAGGGTTACAGTCAGCTGACAGACGTGCCTCGGTTACAACTACGGTACACTGAGGTGTGGTTTGATGGTGAGGACGTCGTATTTATTGATTTATTTATTTACATGTTCAGTTCCGTAGGATCAAATTGAGGAGCAAATCTCCAAGGTCATGGAACGTGTCAGTACATGAACTTACAACATAAAAGTAATAACAGATAAAAATAAATGTCCATGAACCTGAAAGAAAATCAGTCCATAAGTTTAAGCAAACGCTACCAGCTTAATTTTTCAAGGAACTCCTCGACAGAATAGGAGTGACCCATGAGGAAAATCTTCAGTTTCGATTTGAAAGCGCGTGGATTACTCCTAAGATTTTTAAATTCGAGTGGCAGCTTATTGAAAATGGATGCAGCAGTATACTGCACACCTTTTTGCACAAGAGTTAAGGAAGTCCGATCCAAATGGAGGTTTGATTTCTGCCGAGTATTAACCGAGTGAAAGCTGCTTATCGTTGGAAATAAACTAATATTGGTAACAAGAAACGACAATAAGGAATATACGTATTGAGAGGTCAATGTCAAAATACCCAGGCTCGTGAACAGAGGTCGACATGAGGTTCGTGAACTTACACCACTTATTGCCCGAACCGCCCGTTTCTGAGCCAAAAATATTCTTCTATAATGGGAAGACTTACCCCAAAACATAATACTATACGACATAAGTGAATGAAAATAAGCAAAGTAGACTAATTTACGTGTCGAGGTATCACTCACTTTCGATACCGTTCGAATAGTGAAAATGGCAGTATTAAGTCTTTGAACAAGATCCTGAACGTGGGCTTTCCACGACAGCTTACTATCTATCTGAACACCTAGGAATTTGAACTTTTCAGTTCACTAATCATATGCCCGTTCTGTTGGATTGAAACGTAAGGTTTTGTTGAATTGCGTGTTAGAAACTGTAAAAACTGAGTCTTACTGTGACTTAACATTAGTTTATTTTCTACAAGCCATGAACTGAGGTCATGTTTTGCACTACTTGAAACCGAGTCAAACAGAAATACTTTAGAGTTACCCATAATACTAGAGGGCATATCATTTATATAAATAAGAAACAGGAGCGGCCCCAACACTGATCCCTGGGGCACCCCCCACTTGACAGTACCCCACTCAGAACTCACATCACAGCCAGTCTCAACATTGTGAATAATGACCTTTTGCTGCCTGTTGCTAAAGTAAGAGGTGAACCACTTGTGAGCTACTCCCCTTATTCCGTAATGGTCCAACTTCTGGAGCAATATTGTGAGATCAACACCGTCAAATGCCTTTGTTAAATCAAAAAATACGCCAAGCGCTCGAAACTTTTTTTTTAGCCCATCCAGTACCTCACAGAGAAAAGAGAATATAGCATTTTCAGTTGTCAAATGACTTCTGAAGCCGAACTGTACATTTGATAGCAAATCGTGTGATATAAAATGATCAATTAACCTTACATAGACAGCCTTTTCGATAACTTTTCCGAACACTGATGGCATAGAAATAGGTCTAAAATTATCTACATTATCCCTTTTTATAAAGCGGCTTTACTACTGAGTACTTTAATCGCTCAGGAAACTGACCATTCCTAAAGGAAAAATTACAAATATGGCTAAATACAGGGCTAACATGTGCAGCACAGTACTTTAATATTCTACTAGACACTCCATCATAGCCATGAGAGTCCATCAGTGATTTAATTACTGACTCAATCTCCCTCTTGCCTGTATCACAGAGGAGTATTTCAGACGTCAATCTCGGAAAGGCATTTTCTAAGAAATTTATATGATTCCCTGCAGAAACTAAATTTTTATTTAATTCACCAACAATGCTCAGAAAATGGTTGTTAAATACTGTACATGTATCTGATTTATCAGTAACAGAAATATTACTACTGCGAACTGACTTTATATCATCAACCTTGTGCTGCTGACCAGACACTTCCTTCACAACTGATCATATGGCTTTAATTTTATCCTGTGAATTAGCTATTCTATTTGCATACCACATACTTTTTGCCTTGCTAATAACATTTTTGAGCACCTTACAATACTGTTTGTAATGGGCTACTGTAGCTTGATTGTGGCTACTTCTAACATTTTGACATAATTCCCGCTTTGTTCTACATGATATCCTTATCCCACCAGTCAGCCAACCGGGCTGTCCATTACTGCTAGTACCCTGTTTAGAATGTTCTAATGGAAAGCAACTCTCAAAGAGCATAAGAAATGTGTTATGGAAAGCATTATATTTATCATCTACATTATCGGCACTATAAATATCTTGCCACTCTTGTTCCTTGACAAGTTTTGAAAACTCTCTATTGCTGTTGGATTAACTTTCTTACATAGTTTGTGATTAAATACGACATTGGTTTGAGTACAAAAGCCTTTTAGTGTTAAAATTTGTGCATCATGGTCTGAAAGGCCATTCACCCTTTTTCTAACAGAATGCCCATCTAGTAATGAAGAACGAATAAAAATATTGTCTATGACTGTGCTACTGTTCCCCTGCGCCCTAGTTGGAAAAAACACAGTCTGCATCAGATCATATGAATTTAGGAGATCTACCAATATCCTTTTTCTTACACAATCATGTACAAAATTAATATTGAAGTCACCACATATAACTACTTTCTGGTACTTCCTACAAAGTGAATCAAGAACCCTCTCAAGCTTAAGCAAAAATGCTCTGAAGTCGGAGTTAGGGGACCTATAAACAACAGCAATTAGAAGTTTAGTTTCACTAAATTCAACTAATGCTGCACAACTTTCAAAATATCTCTTCAGTGCAGTGTCGTGATACGTCTATGAACTCAAATGAAATACTGTTTTTTACGTACAGAGCCACTCCCCCACCCCGCAAGGAACTCCTTGAGAAACAGCCAGCTAATCTGTAGCCTGGTAAAGGAAGCCTCTGAATTATCAAACTATTTAAGTGATGCTCTGATAAACCAATAATTTCAGAGTTAACATCTATTAGCAGTGCACTAACTTTATCTCTAATACCTCTTATATTTTGATGAAATATGCTAATTCCTTCTCTACTTGGAAACATTACATCCTCTGGAGGTGAGCCCTTAGTTAGAGGCACTTCCTTTCAGCAGGTATACCATAACTAACACTTGGTTTAAGAATCATGAAAGAAGGTTGTATACATGGAAGAACCCTGGAGATACTAAAAGGTATCAGATAGATTATATAATGGTAAGACAGAGATTTAGGAACCAGGTTTTAAATTGTAAGACATTTCCAGGGGCAGATGTGGACTCTGACCACAATCTATTGGTTATGACCTGTAGATTAAAACTGAAGAAACTGCAAAAAGGTGGGAATTTAAGGAGATGGGACCTGGATAAACTAAAAGAACCAGAGGTTGTACAGAGACTCAGGGAGAGCATAAGGGAGCAATTGACAGGAATGGGGGAAATAAATACAGTAGAAGAAGAATGGGTAGCTTTGAGGAATGAAGTAGTGAAGGCAGCAGAGGATCAAGTAAGTAAAAAGACGAGGGCTAGTAGAAATCCTTGGGTAACAGAAGAAATATTGAATTTAATTGATGAAAGGAGAAAATATAAAAATGCAGTAAGTGAAACAGGCAAAAAGGAATACAAACGTCTCAAAAATGAGATCGACAGGAAGTGCAAAATGGCTAAGCAGGGATGGCTAGAGGACAAATGTAAGGATGTAGAGGCCTATCTCACTAGGGGTAAGATAGATACCGCCTACAGGAAAATTAAAGAGACCTTTGGAGATAAGAGAACGACTTGTATGAATATCAAGAGCTCAGATGGAAACCCAGTTCTAAGCAAAGAAGGGAAAGCAGAAAGGTGGAAGGAGTATATAGAGGGTCTATACAAGGGCGATGTACTTGAGGACAATATTATGGAAATGGAAGAGGATGTAGATGAAGATGAAATGGGAGATATGATACTGCGTGAAGAGTTTGACAGAGCACTGAAAGACGTGAGTCGAAACAAGGCCCCCGGAGTAGACAATATTCCATTGGAACTACTGACGGCCGTGGGAGAGCCAGTCCTGACCAAACTCTACCATCTGGTGAGCAAGATGTATGAAACAGGCGAAATACCCTCAGACTTCAAGAAGAATATAATAATTCCAATCCCAAAGAAAGCAGGTGTTGACAGATGTGAAAATTACCGAACTATCAGCTTAATAAGTCACAGCTGCAAAATACTAACACGAATTCTTTACAGACGAATGGAAAAACTAGTAGAAGCCAACCTCGGGGAAGATCAGTTTGGATTCCGTAGAAACACTGGAACACGTGAGGCAATACTGACCTTACGACTTATCTTAGAAGAAAGATTAAGGAAAGGCAAACCTACGTTTCTAGCATTTGTAGACTTAGAGAAAGCTTTTGACAATGTTGACTGGAATACTCTCTTTCAAATTCTAAAGGTGGCAGGGGTAAAATACAGGGAGCGAAAGGCTATTTACAATTTGTACAGAAACCAGATGGCAGTTATAAGAGTCGAGGGACATGAAAGGGAAGCAGTGGTTGGGAAGGGAGTAAGACAGGGTTGTAGCCTCTCCCCGATGTTGTTCAATCTGTATATTGAGCAAGCAGTAAAGGAAACAAAAGAAAAATTCGGAGTAGGTATTAAAATTCATGGAGAAGAAATAAAAACTTTGAGGTTCGCCGATGACATTGTAATTCTGTCAGAGACAGCAAAGGACTTGGAAGAGCAGTTGAATGGAATGGACAGTGTCTTGAAAGGAGGATATAAGATGAACATCAACAAAAGCAAAACAAGGATAATGGAATGTAGTCGAATTAAGTCGGGTGATGCTGTGCTGCGGGAATTAGATTAGGAAATGAGACACTTAAAGTAGTAAAGGAGTTTTGCTATTTGGGGAGCAAGATAACTGATGATGGTCGAAGTAGAGAGGATATAAAATGTAGGCTGGCAATGGCAAGGAAAGCGTTTCTGAAGAAGAGAAATTTGTTAACATCCAGTATTGATTTAAGTGTCAGGAAGTCATTTCTGAAAGTATTCGTATGGAGTGTAGCCATGTATGGAAGTGAAAGATGGACGATAAATAGTTTGGACAAGAAGAGAATAGAAGCTTTCGAAATGTGGTGCTACAGAAGAATGCTGAAGATTAGATGGGTAGATCACATAACTAATGAAGAAGTATTGAATAGGATTGGGGAGAAGAGAAGTTTGTGGCACAACTTGACCAGAAGAAGGGATCGGTTGGTAGGACATGTTCTGAGGCATCAAGGGATCACCAATTCAGTATTGGAGGGCAGCGTGGAGGGTAAAAATCGTAGAGGGAGACCAAGAGATGAATACACTAAGCAGATCCAGAAGGATGTAGGTTGCAGTAGGTACTGGGAGATGAAAAAGCTTGCACAGGATAGAGTAGCATGGAGAGCTGCATCAAACCAGTCTCAGGACTGAAGACCACAACAACAACACCTATCAACTGACTTCAGCCTAAAACAGGTGCAGCTCTAACACCAACTACTACAGGAATTTTTCCATGAGTGATACCACTACCACCACCACCACCTACTACAGTGTCACCTATAAGCTTAGTCAGCCTCCCCTTCCCATACCTATTGAGGTGCAGGCCATGCCTAGTGAAACCCCATCTACTGATAGACCCAACTGGCACCACTGAGATGTGATCCATGCCCTCCGCCATCAGTGCCCTCCCCAGCCCTACATTAACGCGCCTAACAGCCGCATGAAGGTGAGGACGATCATGACGCTGAAACAGTGGCACGAAATGCACAGTAGTGCCACCAGTTTGAGTAGCTATCTTAACTAAGTCACCACTCACATCATATTCCCCGTCCCTATCGAGACTGTTACCTGCTCCACCCACTATCAGTACTTGATCCTCTTTCGTAAAATTGTTACATAACTCCCCTATGCTTTCAGTCACCTGAGCCAAACCTGCACTAGGCTTCACAATGCTGGTGACCTGGTACTCACTCCCCAACACTTCCTGCAACTGCTGGCCCACACCTCTACCGTGGGAACTACCTAGCAGCAGAACCTTTCTGCTAGACTTTGCAACTAACCTAGGCCTCCTAATTGCTGAGGACTGCTGCAAGTTACCTACATCTAAGGCTACACGAGGCTCCTCTCCACTCAACTCTGACAATTGGTCGTATCTATTACATGTATGCAAAGTAAAACTGTCTGAATACCTCCTCTTCCTAGCTACCTTCTTGCCAACTGCCAGTTCCCATTCCCCACCACCCTTCACCCTCCTCAACCTATCTAGTTCCTCCTTTGCGCATTGTAACTGCACCTGAAGGGCACAGATCTTACGCTCCTGCTCCTCTATTAACTTGTTTCTACTACAGATTGTACATTCCCAGGAGAGAATCTCCCTACAATGACCACTGGCTTCCCCACTGCATTCCCCCCAATGAAAATACTTTGAGCAAATCCCACACCGTAATCCACTACTCACAAACCTACAACAGAGCCCACACTTTTCACTCATGGTAAAATTTACAGTTACTGAAAAAATCTATATGTCTACGTTACCAAAGTTCAGTTACACCAGTAGAACTATTTAAGAACTAACAATAATGGTCTTGAAATTCTCTGCCTGCTAAGAAAGCAGCTACTTGTATTAATACTACTACAACATAGCCAATACTAATACCAGCAAAACTTCACAAAATTATTAGCTAAAACGGAAAAATTAATACGACCACTGTAAGACTAAGGGAAGTTAAAACACTAAATGAAAATTTTACTGAAATATTTCACTAGAAAGAATAATAAACGTCAGTTGAAAACTAAAGCACGAAATTTACTAAATGACTTCAACGCACAGAAAACTCTAACACACAGCGAGCGATCGATTACAAAAGTTTATTAAGTCTTTATTTCGCCACAAACGGCACGCAACACCGCTGAAATCTATTAAATTTAACAACTGCATTGCAGAGGACAGATAAGTTTGTCAGTACTTAGCTTATAACCGCTACAGCTGCAGTGCACGCCGCAAAATGTAACCACACTACTGAAGCGCGAGGCTTAGACGAACGATGAAAGCAGACTCACAAATAATAGACCACTCGAGTCAATAACACAGGAAGAAAGAGTGAGATTAACGAAAGTCTACTAATAAGTTACTTTTACGGCAAATAAACCTTAAAATAAGTAAATTAAATCTAAAATTTATAAAATATCAACGAGCTATTTCAACAGCAGTGCAGCACACGTGACGTCACACCAAAGATGTACTGTAGCAACCACTATGGCGCCAACAATAGTAGTATAATAGGAGCCGTCGCAGACTTCAGCACTGTGACTCACTGACATTTACAGATGCCCAGAAAGTGTGAGATGGGAAAGCTGTTCTAGAACGGACTCAGGAGCGTCATTCAGAGATATCTGCAGATGCAAAGAGTATTGCAAGGGCGACGCAGTTTTTCTGTCACAGCAACAATACGATGGCACTAAAATTGCAGTAAAACTGTGCTTTAGAGACAGTTCATTGGACATCCAGAAGAGATTCCATGGCGAGTCCAGTGCTAAATTCCAACAGCATTCCCACAGAAAGGCACTCGCATAAATACTCCAATAATTGCGACGAGAAACTTGCAGTAGGCGAACAGCTGCGTTATGGGCAGCCATAACTGAGTATCAGTACGAATGTGATATTAATGGGTCTCCAGAATGCCTATAGTATTGTAATGGCGAAGCGATTACTGTGTCCCAGGAGCAATACGATGGGGAGAGGAATACGGAGTCCCGCCGGCTTTGTGTCGCAGAAACAGTACTGGAGGTCCACGAAGGGTTCCACATAATGCCAGCAGCAGTATAGTAGAAATACAGATGCAGAAAGTATCCAGCAGTCTGATAGACACTTTTGCAGTAGCCTAGCACCTGTGTGATGGAAGCGCAATGCCTGAGGGGCAGGAATAGTGTCATGGTGAGGCGACAGGAGGATGTCTATTTTAGTGCAATGGCGAAGCGACTACTGTGTCCTAGGAGTGATGCGGCGGGAACAGGCGTACAGAGAACCATATCTCTGTGTCGAAGAAAGAGTCCTGGACTACCAGAAGAGGTTCCATGGTGTGACCCAGCATAATGCCAGCAGCAGTATAATAAAAATACACGTGCAGAATGACTTCCAACAGTCTCGTCCAGGCATACGCAACAGGTCAGCACCCGTCTGACGGAGAGGCGTTTCCTGGAAGGCAGTACTAGTGTCACGGATAGGGGACTGCAGAATGCCTATAGTGGTTCATTGGAGAGGCAGTTTCTGTTTGCCCGTACCACTGTGATGGATAGAAAGTAACAGTCAGCTACATGCAGATTAGTGGAGAGCCAGAATAGGTTCCATGGCTAGACCCTACCTACACAATGCGATCAAAAGTATACAGACACCCACAAAAATATACGTTTCTCATATTAGATGTACTCTGCTGCCACCTACTGCCAGGTACTCCATATCAGTGACCTCAGTAGTCATTGGACATCGTGAGAGATCACTCACGGACTTCGAACATGGTAAGCTGATTGTCACACGTCTGTGCGTGAGGTTTCCGCACTCCTCAACATCCCTAGGTCCACTGTTTCCGATATGATAGGGCGCTCCACGGAACTCACGGACTTTGAGCGTGGGCAGGCGATTAGGAGTCACTTCTATCATACTTCTGTGTGCGAGATTTCCACACTCCTAAACATCCCTAGGTCCACTGATTTCTAGAAGATAGTGAAGTGGAAACGTGAAGGGACACGTACAGCACAAAAGCGTACAGGACGACTTCGTCTGTTGACTGAGACCGCCAACAGTTGAAGAGGGTCGTAATGTGTAATAGGCAGACATATTTTACAGACCACCACATAGGAATTACAAACTGCATCAGGATCCAGTGCAAGTACTATGACGGTTACGCCGGAGGTGAGAAAACTTGGATTTCATGGTCGAGCGGCTGCTCATGAGCCACACATCACACCGGTAAATGCCAAATGACGCCTCACTTGATGTCAGGAGGGTAAACATTGGACTATCGAACAGTGGAAAACGTTGTGTGGAGTGACGAATCACGGTACACGATGTGGCAATCCGATGGCAGGGTGTGGGTACAGCGAATGCCCGGTGACGTCATCTGCCAGCGTGTGTAGTGTCCACAGTAACATTAGGAGGTGGTGGTGTTACGGTGTGGTCGAGTTTTTCATTGGGGGGTCTTGCACCCCTTGTTTTTCGTGGCACTATCACGGACAAGGCTATATTGATCTTTTAAGCATCTTTTTGCTTCCCTCTGTTGAACAGCAATTCGGGGATGGTGACTGAATCTTTCAAAACGATCGAGCACCTGTTCATAATGCACGGCCTGTGGCGGAGTGGTTACACGACAATAACATCCCTATAATGGACTGGTCTGCACAGAGTCGTCACTTGAATCGTATAGAAAACCTTTGGGATGTTTTGGAATGCCGACTTCGTTCCAGACCTCACCGACCGACATCGATACCTCTCCTCAATCCAGCACTGCGTGAAGAATAGGCTGCCATTCCCGAATAACCTTCAAGCACCTGATTGAACGTATGCCTGCGAGAATGGAAGCTGTCATCAAGGCTAAGGGTGGGCCATCACCATACTGAATTCCACCATTACTGATAGAGGGCGCTACGAACTTTTCAGCCAGGTATGCCGATGCTTTTGATCACATAGTGTAAGTGCCAACAGCATTAAAATAGAATGGTACTTGCAGAAATACTCCGACAGCGTCGTGGAGATCCTCGCTGTAGGCCAGCAGCCGCCTCATGGACAGGTAATAAGGTAACGGTAGCGGGAGTGTCATACTGAAGGGTCTGCAGAATGGCTAGTCTATTGCAATGGCGAAGCAATTAGGACGTCCCAGGAGCAAGGTGTTGGGGAGAGAGTTACAGCAAGCCGTCTGCTTCGTATCGCAGACTGACTGCTACAGTCGCAGAAGACGTTCCGTGGCGAGACCCTAGCAGCCTCTGAGAAACGCACTTGTAGAATGAATCCAGCAGTGTCATATAGACACTAGCTGTAGGCCAACACACGTGAAATGTAGAGGCGACTCCTAAAGTGCAACGATAGCTTCATGGTGAGGCGCCTGCAGAATGTCTGTGGCAGTCTGCTGGCGAAGCAACTTCTGTGTCCCAGCGTCAATGTGAGGGTGTAAGGGTTACAGTAATACGGCAGATGTGCCTCGGTTAGTAACTGCTGAACCCCATACGTGTTTTAATGTTGAGGACGTTTCAGTGGAAGAGGATCTGTCATAGACTTCAACAGTGTGATTGACTGACATTTGCAGTTACCCAAAAGATGTGAGATGGGGAAGCATTTCTGTAACGGACTCAGGAGTGTCATTGAGAGAGAACTGCAGAATTCCAATAATAGTGAAAAGGAGAAGCAATTTTTGTGTCTCAGCAACAATAATATGGCACTATAGCTACAATAAGTTAGCACCTGGGCCTCGGAGACAGAGTATTGGTCACCCAGAAGAGTCTCCATGTGAGACCAGCGCAAAATTCCAGCAGCATTCTGACAGAAAAACTGACTCAGAACTACGCCAACAACGCCGACCTGTACTTCCAGTAGGCCAACAGCTATAGTGATGTATAACTAAGCGCCAGCAGGAGTGTCATATGAAGGCGCCTGCGGAATGAAGATGTCAAAGGCGAAGCGAATACTGTGCCACACAAATATTGCGAGGGGGAGAGAATTGCAGAAAGCCGTCAGCTTTGTGTCGCAGAAAGAGCACTAGACACCCAGAGGAGTAACCCTAGCCTAATGTCAGCAGCAGTATAGTACACATGCCGAAGGACTCCTTGTAGCAGCCCAGCACCCGTGTGTTGGAGAGGCATTCCTGTGGGGCAGCAGTGAGCTGTCTGCAGAAAGCCTCTAGTAGGTCGATGGCGAAGCAAGTTCAGTTACCAGCATTAATGTCACGGATAGGCGTCTGCAGAATACCTTTCTTTTTCGGGTCGTCAGTCATCTGTCTTCCCTTACAGTTTTTGCCCTCTACACTTCCTTCTAGTACCCTGGAAGTCATTCCTTCATGTCTTAACAGATGTCCTATAATCCTGTCCCTTCTCCTTATCAGCGTTTTCCACAATTCCTTTCTTCTCCGATTCTGCGCAGAACCTCCTAATTCCTTACCTTATCAGTCCACCTAATTTTCAACATTCGTCCGTAGCACCACATCTCAAATGCTTCGATTCTCATCTCTTCCAGTTTTCCCACAGTCCAAGTATCACTAGCATACAGTGCTGTACTCCAGACGTACTTTCTCAGAAATTTCTTCCCCAAATTCCTACTCTATACTCAGCTTGTTAATTCCATTCAGCAGATCATGTAATTCTTCTTCACTTTCACTCAGAACACCAATGTCATCAGCATTTCACCTTGAATTTTAGTTCCACTTCTAAACGTTTCTTTTATTCCCATCGCTGCTTCTTCGATGTACAGATTGAACAGTAGTGGCGAAAGACTACATCCCTGTCTTACACTCTTCGTTCTTGGTCGTCCACTCTTATTATTCCCTCTTGGCTCTTGTACATATTGTACGAGTATATTACCCGTCTCTCCCTACAACTTACGCCTATTTTTCTCAGAATTTCGAACATCTTGCACCATTTTACGTTGTTGAACACTTTTTCCAGGTTAACAAATCTTACGAACGTGTCTTGATTTTTCTTTAATCTTGCTTCCGTTATCAGCCACAACGTCAGAATCGTCTCTCCCGTGCCTTTACCTTTTTTAAAGCCAAACTGATCGTCATCTAGCACATCATCACTTTTCATTTCCAGCATGTTGGATTCATGTGCTGTTAAGCTGTTTGTGCGATATTCCTCGCACTTGTCATTCTCGCAGTCTTCGAAATTGTGTGGGTGATATTTTTCCGAAAGTCAGATGGTATGTCGCCAGACTCATACATTCCACACACCAACGTGAATAGCCGTTTTGTTGCCACTTCCCGCAATGGTTTTAAAATTCTGATGGAACGTCATCCATCCCGTCCTCCAAAGCTCTTTTAAATTACGATTCTAATACTGGATCCACTATTTCTTCTAAATCGACTCCTGTTCCTTTTTCCATCACATCAGACAAACCTTCTCCCTCATAGAGGCTTTCAACGTAAACTTTCCTCCTACCTTCTCTCTCCTCTGCATTTAACAGTGGAATTCCAGCTACACTCTTAATGTTAGAACCCTTGCTTTTAATATCACCAAAGGTTGTTTTGACTTTTCTGTACGCTGAGTTAGTCTTTCGACAATCATTTCTTTTTCGGTTTCTTCACATTTTTCACGCAGCCATTTCGTCTTGGCTCCGCTGCCCTTCATGTTTATTTCATTCCTCAGCGACTTGTATTTCTGTATTCCTGAGTTTCCCCGGAACATTTTCGTACTTCCTCCTTTCATCGATCAACTGAAGTATTCCTCCTGTTACCCACGGTTTCTTCGCAGTTAGCTTTTTTGTATGTATGTTTCTCTTTCCAACTTCTGTGACTGCACTTTTTAGAAATGGCCATTACTCTTCAACTGTACTGCCTACTGAGCTATTCCATATTGCTGTATTTACAGCTTTAGAGCACTTCCGCATCCCACTTCTTTGCGTATTGATTCTTCCTGACTGATGTCTTAAACTTCAACCTATTCTTCATCACTACTATATTGTGACCTGAGTCTATATCTGCTCCTGGATACTCCTTACAATCTAGTATCTGATTTCGGAATTTCTGTCTGATCATGCCTGCGACATCAGCGTGTACATGAACTACCGTTGTCGGTGTTACTTTGTTGTCGATTCAGATAAGAACAACCCTGTCACAGAACTCTTCAAAGTAACACACTCTCCGTCCTACCTTCCTGTTCATACCGAATCCAACTCCCGTTATACAATTTTCTGCTGCTGCTGATATTAACTTATACTCATCTGATCAGAATTGCTTGTCTTCTTTCCATTGCACTTCACCGGCTCCTACTACACTAGTGGCCGTTAAAATTGCTACACCACGAAGATGACGTGCTACAGACGAGAAATTTAACCGACAGGAAGAAGAAGCTGTGATATGCAAATGATTAGCTTTTCAGAGCATTCACACAAGGTTGGCGCCGGTGGCGACACCTACAACGTGCTGACATGAGGAAGGTTTCCAACCGATTTCTCGTACACAATCAGCAGCTGACCGGCATTGCCTGGTGAAATGTTGGCTAAAATGGTTCAAATGGCTCTGAGCACTATGGGACTTAACAGCTGTGGTCATCAGTCCCCTAGAACTTAGAACTACTTAAACCCAACTAACCTAAGGACATCACACACATCCATACCCGAGGCAGGATTCGAACCTGCGACCGTAGCAGTCGCGCGGATCCGGACTGCGCGCCTAGAACCGCGAGACCACCGCGGCCGGCGTGAAATGTTGTTATAATCCCTCGTGTAAGGAGGAGAAATGCGTACCACCAAGTTTCCGACTTTGATAAAGGTCGGATTGTAGCCTATCGTGATTGCGGTTTACCGTATCGCGACATTGCTGCTTGCGTTGGTCGAAATCCAATGACTGTTAGCAGAATATGGAATCGGTGGGTTCAGGAGGGTAATACGGAACGCCGTGCTGGATCCCAACGGCCTCGTATCACTAGCAGTCGAGATGGCAGGCATCTTATCCGCATGACTGTAACGGATCGTGCAGCCACGTCTCGATCCCTGAGTCAACAGATCGGGACGTTTGCAAGACAACAACCACCTGCACGAACAGTTCGACGACGTTTGGAGCAGCGTGGACTATCCGCTCGGAGACCACGGCTGCGGTTACCCTTGACGCTGCATCACAGACAGGAGCGCCGGCGATGGTGTACTCGACGACGAACCTGGGTGCACGAATGGCAAAACGTCATTTTTTCGGATGAATCCAAGTTCCTGTTTACAGCATCATGATGGTCGCATCCGTGTTTGGCGACATCGTGGTGAACGCAAATTGGAAGCGCGTATTCATCATTACCATACTGGCGTATCACCCGGCGTGATGGTATGGGGTGCCATTGGTTACACGTCTCGGTCACCTCTTGTTCGCATTGACGGCACTTTGAACAGTGAACGTTACATTTCAGATGTGTTACGACGCATGGTTCTAACCTTCATTCGATCCCTGCGAAACCCTACGTTTCAGCAGCATAACGCAAGACCGCATGTTGCAGGTCCTGTACGGGCCTTTCTTGGTACAGAAAATGTTCGACTGCTGTCCTGGCCAGCACATTCTCCTGATCTCTCACCAACTGAAAACGTCTGGTCAATAGTGGACGAGCAACTAGCTCTTCACAATACGCCAGTCACTACTCTTGATGAACTGTGGTATCGTGTTGAAGCTGCATGGGCAGCTGTACCTGTACACGTCATCCAAGCTCTGTTTGACTCAATGTCCAGGCGTATCAAGGCCGTTATTACGGCGAGAGGTGGTGGTTCTGGGTACTGATTTCTCAGGATCTATGCACCCAAATTGCGTGAAAATGTAATCACATGTCAGTTCTAGTATAATATATTTGTCCAATGAATACCCGTTTATCATCTGCATTTCTTCTTGGTGTAGCAATTTTAATGGCCAGTAGTGTATACTGTGATCTGAGGCTATATCTGCTCCTGGATACTCCTTACAATCTAGTATCTGATTTCGGAATTTCTGTCTGACCACGCTTGCGACATCAGCATGTGTACATGAACTACCGTTGTCGGTGTTGGTTTGTTGGCGATTCAGATAAGAACAACGCTATCACAGAACTGTTCAAAGTAACACACTCTCCTTCCTACCTTTCTGTTCAGAACGAATCCTACTGTCGTTATACAATTTTCTGCTGCTGTTGATATTAACCTATACTACCTGATCAGAATTCCTTGTCTTCTTTCCACTGCACTTCAGCAGCCCCTACTATATCTAGACTGGCCCTTTTTATTCCGCTTCAAGCTTCTGACATTCCACGCCCTGACACGTAGAACGTTATCCTTTCGCTGATTATTCAGTCTTTTTGTCATGGTCGCGTTCCCCTTGGCTGTCCCCACCCGAAGATCCGAATAGGGGACTATTCCGGAATCTTCGCCAATGAAGAGACCACCTTGACACTTCTTCAATTACAGGCCACATGTCCTGTGGGCACATGTAACGTGTCTTTGAAGCAGTTTCCATTGCCTTCTGCATCCTCATGCCGTTGATAATTGCCTATCCTTCCGCCTTTAGGATCAGTTTCCCACTTCTAGGACAAGAGGGTGCCCTGGACCTCTGTCTGCTCCTCCGCCCTCTTAGACAAGGCCGTTGTCAGAATGAAGGCGACTTCTTACGTCGTAAGTCGTCGGCCGGCAATGCTGATTATTAATAAAAAATTAGGCAGAGGCGGGATTCGCACTGGGTACCGAGGTCGTTTTGATTACTAATAGAAGACGCTTCTTCTAGACGACGGGTGCCGAATGCTTATAGAAGTACAAGAGCGAGCAAGTTTTAGTTTCCCAGCAACAATAAGATGGCACGAGAGTTGCAGTAAGTTAGCAACTGTGGATCGGAGGTAGAGTACTGGACACACAGAAGAGGGTCCATGATAAGACCAGTGCTAAGTTCCAGGAGCATTCTCACAGAAAGGCACCTGCAGAAATACTCCAACAATGTCGACGAGACGCTTCCAGTAGGCCAGGAGCCGTATTATGGAGAGGCACAACTGTGAGGCAACACGAATGTCGTATTAAGGCTTCTGCAGAATGCCTATTGTATCGCAATGGCTAACCGATTAGTGTCCCAGGAGAAATGTAACAGGGAGAGATTTACATAAAGCCGTAGGCTTAGTGTCGCTGAAAAATTTCTCAACTATAAGAAGAGCTTACATGATGTCACCCTAGCCTAATGCCAGCAGCAGTGAAAATAGAAATTCAAATGCAGAATGACTCCTGCAGCGTGATAGACTCTCTTGCAGTAGGCCAGAACCTTTCTGATGGAGAGGCAACTCCTGAGGGTCAACATTATTGTCCTAGTGAGCCGTCTGCTGAATGTGTATACTAGTGCAAAGGCGAAGCAATTTTAGTGTTCCAGCAACAATAAGATAGCACGAGAGTGGTGAGGGTGTCATCTGTAGTTCCCCAAGGAAATGTGGTAGGTCGCTGTTGTTTTCTATCTACATAAATGATCTTTTGGATAGGGTGGATAGAAATGTGCGGCTGTTTGCTGATGATGCTGTGGTGTACGGGAAGGTGTCGTCGTTGAGTGACTGTAGGAGGATACAAGATGACTTGGACAGGATTGGTGTAAAGAATGGCAGCTAACTCTAAATATAGATAAATGTAAATTAATGCAGATGAATAGGAAAAAGAATCCCGTAATGTTTGGATACTCCATTAGTAGTGTAGCGGTTGACAGTCACGTCGATTAAATATTTGGGCGCAACATTGCAGAGCGATATGAAGTGGGACAAGCATGTAATGGCAGTTGTGGGGAAGGCGGATAGCTGTCTTCGGTTCATTGGTAGAGTTTTGGGAAGATATGGTTCCTCTGTAAAGGAGACCGCTTATAAAACACTAATACGACCTATTCTTGAGTACTGCTCGAGCGTCTGAGATCCCTATCAGGTCGGATTGAGGGAGGACATAGAAGCAATTCAGAGGCGGGCTGCTAGATTTGTTAGTGGTAGATTTGACCACCACGCGAGTGTTACGGAAATGCTTCAGGAACTCGGGTGGGAGTCTCTGGAGGAAAGGAGGCGTTCTTTTTCGTGAATCGCTACTGAGGAAATTTAGAGAACAAGCATTTGAGGCTGACTGCAGTACAATTTTACTGCCGCCAACTTATATTTCACGGAAAGATTACAAAGATAAGATAAGAGAGATTAGGGCTCGTACAGAGGCATATAGGCAGTCATTTTTCGCTCGTTCTGTTTGGGAGTGGAACAGGGAGAGAAGATGCTAGTTGTGGTACGAGGTACCCTCCGCCACGCACCGTGTGGTGGATTGCGGAGTATCTATGTAGATGTAGATGTAGATGTAGACTTACAGTACGTTAGTAACTGTGCCTCGCTCTAGGCGCTCAGTCCGGAGCCGCGCGACTGCTACGGTCGCAGGTTCAAATCCTGCCTCGGGCATGTATGTGTGTGATGTCCTTAGGTTAGTTAGGTTTAAGTAGTTCTAGGGGACTGATGACCACAGATGTTAAGTCCCATAGTGCTCAGAGCCATTTGAACTGTGCCTCGCGTACATATTATTGGATACCCAGAAGAGGTTCCATGGTGAGACCTGTTAGAAAGGCACTAACTGAAATACTGAAACAATATCTACTAGATGCTTTTACTAGGCCAGCAGCCGCGTTATGGAGAGGCAGAACTGAGAGCCAACACGAATGTCATTTTAAGGCTGTAAGTAGACTGTATAGGTTTTTTTATTGGTAACGCCACATAGCGCTCTGTATCAAAATCACTGGCTATGCTGTGTGCAATATGTGGCAAGTTCCATTGTTGTCTGCCATTGTCGTGTTGGGCAGCTGGATGTTAACAGCGCGTAGCGTTGCGCAGTTGGAGGTGAGCCGCCAGCAGTGGTGGATGTGGGGAGAGAAATGGCGGAATTTTGAAATTTGTAAGATTGAATGTCATGAACTGCTATATATTTATGACTTTTGAACACTATTAATGTAAATACATTGTTTGTTCTCTACCAAAATCTTTCATTTGCTAACTATGCCTATCAGTAGTTAGTGCCTTCAGTAGTTTGAATCTTTTATTGAGCTGGCAGTAGTGGCGCTCGCTGTATTGCAGTAGCTTGAGTAACGAAGATTTTTATGAGGTAAGTGATTTGTGAAAGGTATAGGTTAATGTTAGTCAGGGCCATTCTTTTGTAGTGATTTTTGAAATTCAGATTGCGTTGCGCTAAAAACATTGTGTGTCAGTTTAAGCACAGTAATGTGTAATTGTTCAAAAGGGGACGTTACTAGGCGTCTGCAGAATGCCTACTGTTTTGCAATGACGATGCGATTACTGTGTGCTAGGACTATGCGATGGGGAGAGAATTACAGAAAGCCAGTGGCGGATTCACGTATAGGTCCACGAGCCACGGGCCTAGGGGCGACACCTTAAGGGGGGCAGCATTTTTTGCTGTGTGCTCATTTTAACCTTTTACGTTTTAAAATAAGTGCGCTTACAAACGGCAAAAATTTCTAATAATATTCTTAAACAACTTGCTAGTTTAAATAGGCGTTAAGAACGAAATTCGACAGTACAAACTTCGAAATATACATAGTTTACCTGGTGGCTGAATGGAAATTTAACATTGGGTTTCTGTCTGGTATCATCTTCATGATTGTTCACAATATTTTGAAGTACGCCATCAGGACGGCAATCTACAATATAATGTAGAGAATGTTGTCGGCTTCTTCTTAACCCTACCATATTTTCCCCGTGAAAATACCGGGACCCCTGAAAAGCTTTGATAAACTAATTAGCAGTTTCTTAAATACTGTAACATGTGTGGGCCTCAGTATGTAAAAGCCGACTTTACTTAAATTTCTTGTAGAAATTATGGGGAAGTACGAAGTCAACCCTGCATTACTGTGATTAAAATGAAAGCTCTGTGGTCTTCAGTATCTGAGCTCTGATCTAATGATACCCATTTAACAGAGCATGTTGATACTGTGAACGTTTCACATTTTTAAACACATCTTGATACGAAAAGAACATAAGCCGAATATCTAATAATGTGTGAAATACACTTCAAAACAGTTTAAAAATTTTATTTATTTAGTCATTTTTTTGGCTAAAAAGAAGAAGAAATTAACTTTCGTTTGTCTCATTTATTGTGCTGCAGCCTGCACGATATCAAAGTTCCCACTCTATGTAATCGAATAGTACGTGGCATTGCAAATTTTATATTAAACTTCTTAACTAAACTTTTTGTCTTCTAAGAAATGTTAATTTTATTTTATGTTGGAACAAAAGGTGTATTTGCGTGTAGACATAACAGCAGTGTTCGCACAAATGACAACACACCACATCAGCTGCCAACAAGACTGCTTAAACTTTGTAGTCTGTCTTCTCTGCCCACAGAAACCGCTAAAATGTTATAAGAACAAGAGGGGTAAGAATCGATCCAGCACACCTCACTGCAAGAAATTGCAAAAATTATTTGCTTTTTCAAGTAGACTTTTTAAATTAGAAAGACAGTGACCAGAATACTCAGAACATATTTGAGTGCCAACTAAAATTCCGGCAACACGGGAAACAGAAGCCAAAGAATGGACTGTCCCGTTTTCTTTACGAGATCAATTCCAGGCGGCAGGTGTGCTTCTACTGTTCACTGACAACAGAGAAACAGGCGACAACGAAATTAAATTATTCTGCATTGTCGTTATTTCATAGCACAGTTACGTCGAGTAATCCGAGGTCAGTTCACTGCTCCGTGTTTAAAGGAAAAATCTTTGCGTTCGTGTTTAAAGTAAAAAGCTTTGTACTCATGTGCGGTGTGGTACGATTGGAACTGGCTACATTCTTTCTTTCCTTTTACAATTTTTTTCTTTTGTTTTGACTGTTGGTTGATAATTTTGTGAGTGCCTTAACATGAATAACAGTGAAAAAAAGCAAACGTGCAAAATTAAGTGGGGCGGCATTTCGGAAATTATCGAAGGAAAGGCGAGAACGAGTAGCCAATGTTCCAAAAACACTTGGTAGAGCAGATAAACTTTTCGCAAAAAATGTTGCTGGCTCGACTTTCAGTTCAAGTAGTACGGATGATATTACTGACACTGCAGCTGTTGTAAAAGAAGTAAATACAAACGAAACAAAAGTTAAGAATGAAGAAAAGCAAATTGTTCCTGAAAAACTGTGTCGAGTCAGACATTACAAAAAAAATAGCCTCGTTAGTGATGGTCCTGCAGAATGGTGTGTCAGTGAATCTACAGTCGACATTCTCTTACAACGTTGCATTAATCAAAATTGTAACGGTGATTTTTCTAATTCAGGATAAAACCAAATATTTAAACAAAATGTATTTTACCGTAAACTTTTAAATGGTGAATGACCCTTGCATGATTTTCTAGTATATTCCTGTCGCATCGGTGCTGTTTTTTGTGCACCATGTAAATCGTTCGGAGGTAAGGCCGCGATTGATACTAATGGTATTGCAGATTGGAAAAATATTTATAATATTTTATCTCATGATGGGAATTCACTTGAACATCAAAATTCTGAGTTATCGCTCTTAACAAGAAAAAAGTCACTTGGAACAATAAATAACCATTTCGAGTCATATGATGAGACAGAAAAAATGTACTGTCGCAGCGTGTTGAAAAGGGTGTTTGTAGTAGAGAAGGAGCTAACAAGTCGTGGACTTCCCCTACATGGACACGTTGAAGGATTCCATTCATCACATAATGGTCAGTTTATGATGTCACTGGAACTTATAGCCAAGTTTGATCCTTTTCTCACAGTGCACATTGAACGATATGGAAATTCAGGGCAGGGACATACAAGTTATCTTTCTTCAACAATCTGTGATGAAATAATAGAGCTTCTTTCTGAACGAATAAAAAGAATTATCATAAGAGAAATAAAACAAGCCAAATACTTCTCTAGAATAGTAGATTCTACTGTGGACATTTCCATATTGATCAATTATATCATTCATATTAAGATATGTGAACGAGAATGGTGAAGCTGTTGAACGTTTCCTTCTGTTTTTACCAAACCCGGGACACAAGTGCGAAAACTTAGCTAAAAGTCCTGTCAACAAATCCCATTGATATTACCGACTGTAGAGGCTAGTCATATGACAACGTAAGCAATATGTCAGGCACCAACAATAGTTTGCAGGCACGCATTAAAGAACGGAATTCGAAAGCGCATTATGCGCCTTGTGCAGCATATTCATTGGATTTAGTCGGTACTAGTGCTGCAAGCTGTTGTCGGGAAGCATGTTCATTTCTCAGTGTAGTGCAAAACCTTTATAATTTTTTCTCTGCAACTACACAGCTCTGGGATAAACTTCTTTCTTTCATGAAACCAGGAAACAAAACGGCAAAAAGTTCATAAAAAACACGTTGGTCAGCAAGAGAGGAAGAGTGTGTATATATGAAACTGGGAGGGCGTTATCAATGGCCTCACACATATTGCCAATAATACGTTTGAAAAACCACTTGCGCAAAATGAGGCTTAAGCTTTATTGAATCAACTCAGTATACTAGAAACAGTGTTCATGATGACAGTTTGGAAGGACATACTCCAGAGATTTAATAGTGTAAATCTGAAACTGCAAAGTGTAAATGTTCATACTAAAATAGTGCATGAATTATGTGAATCACAAGTAGGATTTATTGCATCTATTCGTAGCATGTTCGACTATTATGAAAATAAATCCATGGAGAGGGTGACTATGAATGCACGTATAAAAGATCACGAAAATGCAAACTTCATGATGACGAAGAAGCGGACTCTAAAGAAGTTTATCCAACTGGAAGAGAAAAATTTAGAGTCGAAACTTTTCTCCCAGTACTCGACAACTTGCACGCCGAATTAGTGAGCAGGAAGGAAAGCTATAGAACACTGCTGGACTCCTTCACAGTTTTCAGTAACCTTAACAACAGTTCACCCGACGATATTGCTGAACGTGCAGCAAAACTCCAACCGTCATAGGACAGAAATAGAGCCTTCCTTCCCTAGTGAATGTATACGGTTCGCGGAACTTTTGATTCTGAGATTAGTGATATAACAGTCGAAATGAGTAAATTTTTACGAAAAGAGAGGTTACAGTCCGTGTTTCCGAATGTTGACATTGCTCTTAGGATATTTCTATGTATGGAACTTACAAATTGTTCAGCAGACCACTCGTTTTGAGCTCTTAAAAGACTGAAATCGTACCTCCATTCTACGTTGTCTGAGGAAAGACTGAACGCCTTGTCCATTCTTCACATCGAAGCCGACCTCCAAACTCATAACTGTCTCAACTATGAAGATATGACCAACGAGTTTTCTGCCATCAAAGCCAGACTCAAACTTTGCTGACTGGTGAGTGTTTATTTACTCATATTGGTTTTAAAAATTTAATATTATAATGTGATTTTTATTATAACTTAGAGCACATTCATTGGATTTACAAATTACGTATTACCTGTTTATTTTACAATTGCCGATGGCAGAACGCGGAACTAAAGTTCGTTTACTCGCAGACGTGACCGAAGGCGCCTGACAATACTAAGAAGTACCCGAATGACCCAGGCCGCTCGTACTGATTAGTGTATTACAACTGATGAGTATTCTTGGCGCCTGCTGAAATGTATAGTTATCGCGGAAATATACGTTATCGGAGACTACGCTCAGATGCAAAAATGTTAATAAATAACGTAATTTAGTTCTGTCGATAAATACATAAAAGCTTTGCTAATACCATTAGAAAGAGCTATGGCAAGAGCAGTAGCTGCAGTACAAAACTGTTCAGCCCTTACATGGATAAAAGGTATTGTGTACATTTAACATGCAGCATCTAGCTACACAGAACCTAATGCTTTACACGTTAACTACTAGATTATAAAACAAATTGGATTTTTCCACACTAGTCTGTAAAATTATGTATTGGAAAATCCAGTTCTGTGTTTTTACGTCTGTATTTACTTATTATTTCGCGCATGAAATCTCAGTTCCATTTCATTTTTTACGCTTTGCTATAGATTCACGTATTATTACCGAACGTGTTTTTTTTATCTGCTACACATTCAAGTTATTATATCATAAAACGACAGTTTAATTTTAATTTTGAAGGCATCTCTTTAAAAGTACGTATTAATTTCCAATTTATGACACGTTCGCTTCAATTTTTAGATAGTAACACAACTTTTTTATTTTCATTTTCAACGGTTTCGTGTAAAAGAACATATTAAAAATGAATGTACACACATCAAAAAATGTTTTGCATCACCCCGGTTCCAGAGCTCCTGAAGATAGACACTGACTGTGGATTGTATCACAGACCCAGTCCCAGTGACTGTTCAGAGATGTCACTAAACCCGCTCAAAGATGTAAACAACCATACATGAGCAGCGCCTATTAGACGGAGGGGGTCCGACAGCCGATCAGTTCCAGTCGTTCCACCAGGAAGGAGGTAGACGCCTCGTGTCGTCTGTACTTCAACCAAGACGGTCAATACCGCGCTTCGATCGCGTCCACATTGTTACTTTGTGCCGGGAAGGGCTCTCAACAAGGGAAGTGTCCTGGCGTCTCGGAGTGAACCAAAGCGATGTTGTTCGGACATGGAGGAGATACAGAAAGACAGGAACTGTGAATGACGTGGCTCTCTCAGGCCGGCCAAGGGCTACTACTGCAGTGGATGACCGCTACCTACGGATTATGTATGGCTGGGAGGCATCCTGGCAGCAAAGCCACCATGTTGAATAATGCTGTTCTTGCAGCCACCGAACGTACTGTTACGACTCAAGCTGTGCGCAATAGGCTGTATGAAGCGCAACTTCACTCCCACCGTCCATGGCGAGGTCCATCTTGCGAACCACGACACCATGCAGCGCGGTACAGATGGACCCAACAACATGTCGAATGGACCGCTCAGGACTGGCATCACGTTCTCTTTACCGACGAGTGTCGCATATGCCTTCAACCAGACAACTGACGGAGACGTGTTTGGAGGCAACTCGGTCAGGCTGAACGCCTTAGACACACTGTGCAATGAGTGTAGGAATGTGGAGGTTCCCTGCTGTTTTGTGGTGGCATTATGAGGGGCGGACGTACGCCGCTGGTGGTCAAGGAAGGCGCAGTAAAGGATATACGATGATTGCATGCCATCCTCTGAACAAGAGTGCAGCCATATCGGCAGCATATTGGCGAGGAATTCGTCTTCATGGACGACAATTCGCGCCCCCATCGTGCACATCTTGTGAATGACTTCCTACAAGATAACGACATCGCTCGACTAGAGTGGCCAACATGTTCATCAGACATGAACCCTATAGAACATGCCTGGGATGCAGAATGAGATTTTCATTCTGCAGCGGAGTGTGCGCTGATATGAAACTTCCAGGCAGACTAAAACTGTGTACCGGACCGACACTCGAACTCGGGACCTTTGCCTTTGGCGGGCAAGTGCTCTACTAACTGAGCTATCCAAGAAAATTTGGAAGGTAGGAGGCGAGGTACAGGCAGAAGTAAAGCTGTGAGGACGGGGCGTGAGTCGTGCTTGGGTAGCTCAGTTGGTAGAGCACTTGCCCGCGAAAGCCATAGGTCCGGAGTTCGAGTCTCGGTGCGGCACACAGTTTTAATCTGCCAGGAAGTTTGATGCCTGGGACGGACTGAAAAGGGTTGTTCATGGACGCCGTGTTCCACCAACTAAGGGATCTACGCCGAATCGCCGTTGAGGTGTGGGGCAATCTGTACCAACAATGCCTTGATGAGCTTGTGGATAGTATGCCACGACGAATGCAGGCCCTCGTCAATGCAAGAGGACGTGTTGCTGGGTATTAGAGGTACCGGTGTGTTCAGCAGTCTGGACCACCACCTGTGAAGGTCTCGCTGTATGGCGGTACAACATCCAATGTGTGGTTTTCATGAGCAATACAAAGGGCGGAAGTGCTATTTACGTTGATCTATATTCCAGTTTTCTGTATAGGTTCCGAAACTCTCGGAAGCGAGGTGACGCAGAACTTTTTTTGATGTGTGTATAACAAAAATCCGTTGTCTCTGCTGAATTTTTAGGACATAAAAGAAATTTTCCTTGTGTTAGTTTCTGTTGTGTTTCGACAGAAGAGTCTACTGAGTTGCAGACCGCTTACAGCGACAGACTGCCTGCACGCTGCCCGCCCACACCGCCCACGTAGCGCCGCCCCTGTGAAGACTGCTCGTCGTGCCAGGGTGGGCCACTTCCTGGGCCGGAGTGGCGACGCCGCTTTGCCGACCTGCGACCGCAGCGCGGGCGGGAAGAGGCCCCATCCATCTCGCTGGGTGGCTCTCCGGGGTGACAGGGTGTCCCCAGTGTGTGCCCGGCCCCACGGCACACGCTCTGCCTGCCTGCAGTCCACCACTGTGCGGCGCGTGTAACGAGGCCCGGCCGCCTCTGCCGGAAACGGCCCGCCTGGGGCGCATCGAGGCCCCCCTGCCAGGCGCCCCCCCCCCCCCCCCCCGCCGGGTTGGGGGAGGGGAGGAGGCGCTGCGCTTACCGGACCTGCCGGCGACAGCGCCGAAAAACAGAAGACTTCGGTCGCCTGGCGCTCGCCCCCCCCCCCCCCCCCACCCTTCTGTCTCACCGGTCCTGTCACACTACTGCATCAGTGTGAAGGAGGCTAAAACCACCGAGATACCTATGAAACAAACATCTCATCCAGAAGACCCACCTGACGCACCTCCTTAACAAAACCGACTCAGATGAAACCTGATACGACAGGTACAAAGACGCTTCCACGGTTGCGGCACACAAACCGGACTGTACACATTCAAAACCTTTATTAGCTCAGTTTTATACTACTGGCCATTAAAATTGCTACACCACGAAGATGACGTGCTACAGCCGAGAAATTTAACCGACACGATGAAGATGCTGTGATATGCAAATGATTAGCTTTTCAGAGCATTCACACAAGGTTGGCGCCAGTGGCGACACCTACAACGTGCTCACATTAGGAAAGTTTCCAACCGATTTCTCATACACAAACAGTAGTTGACCGCCGTTGCCTCGTGAAACGTTGTTGTGATGCCTCGTCTAAGGAGGAGTAATACGTACCATCACCTTTCCCACTAAAGGTCGGATTGTAGCCTATCGCGATTGCGGTTTATTGTATCACGACATTGCTGCTCGCGTTGGTCGAGATCCGATGACTGTCAGCAGAATGTGGAATCGGTGGGTTCAGAAGGGTAATACGGAACGCCGTGCTGGATCCCAACGGCCTCGTATCACTAGCAGCCGAGATGACAGGCATCTTACCCGCACAGCTGTAACGGATCGTGCAGCCACGACTCGATCCCTGACGTTTCCAAGACAACAACCATCTGCACGAACAGGATTCGAACCTGCGACCGTAGCGGTCGCTCGGCTCCAGACTGTGGGCCTAGAACGGCACGGCCACTCCAGCCGGTGCTCTACCCTTCATTCGATCCCTGCGAAACCCTACATTTCAGCAGGATAATGCACGACCGCGTGTTGCAGGTCCTGTACGGGCCTTTCTGGATTCAGAAAATGTTCGACTGCTGCCCTGGCCAGCACATTCTCCTGATCTCTCACCAACTGAAAACGTCTGGTGAATGGTGGCCGAGCAAGTGGCTCATCACAATACGCCAGTCACTACTCTTTATGAACTGTGGTATCGTGTTGAAGCTGCGTGCGCAGCTGTACCTGTACACGCCATCCAAGCTCTGCTTGACTCAATGCCGAGGCGTATCAAGGCCATTATTACGGCCAGAGGTGGTTGTCTGGGTACTGATTTCTCAGGATCTATGCACCCAAATTGCGTGAAAATGTAATCCCATGTCAGTTCTAGTATAATATATTTGTCCAATGAATACCCGTTTATTACCTGCATTTCTTCTTAGTGTAGCAAGACATGCAAGAAATTATCACCGTAAACAACAGAATAAACAGGTAGCCAGAATTCAAATACATGACACCCTTCCACACAATCGCACACATGACACAGCAAAAATGTACGCCGATCTCGCTCCCATCCTGGCACTAATCATAACAAACACCACCATCCTCCTACACCTAGGCTAAAGAAAACACGAATAAAACACACCCATACCTACAACCACTTACACAAATACACCGTACCATACCATACGCACAAGAACATGGCGTATTAGAGGAACTGCCAACCACACACCAAACAAAATCCCCATTCCTTTCCACTCCCCCCTCCTTCACTC